>NW_006788081.1:180474-267383 GCF_000442215.2 Lipotes vexillifer
AGCATGTGCCTAATATCTGGGTATTTATTACTGATATCTATCTATCTATCATCTATCTATCTATCCATCCATCCATATATCTTGCTTTGGGAATATACTTTACCCATTATAAAATGTAAACAAAAATAGAAAAGATGAGATTTTTAAAAAAATCTAGTATTTCTAACAATTTCTCTTCATGCTCAACAAACTGTCTTAAACCCTCCTTTGAAGGGTCCTCCACTTTGGAGGCCACTAGAGAAAGGAGTGGAGAGAAGAAATTGTAGCACTAGGAGTCAGCAAATGGCACAGGGACATCAACAAAACCAGGGTCCCCTAATGGTTGGTTCCACCCATTCAAATGGGTTCACCACTCGCTTTCTGTAGCAGGCAATTCAAGCACACCCTCTGTCTGATCCAAAGGCTGGCTCTTCAACCTGTTCTGCCCCAATGCATGGCCTCTCCTGGGTCTCTCCTGGGTCTGAGGCTCTCACTACTGCTCTCTTAACCGGGTAACTACCTAAGGAGCGTTGTCACTTAAATGTCCAGCAGGCACCGCAATCACCTATTCACATGAGACCGAAACATGAGCCCAGAATCAGCTTTAGCCTCCCTCCTCCAACTCCCAGGCTCACGTCTCCACTGCCCATCCTGTATTCTCTGTCTCAAGAGCTTGCCCTCCTGCCCCACTGCACTGCTTTCATCACTTCCTGCCTCTGTAGCTGCGGTGGCCTCTTGCAGAAATGCTCTGCCTCTGATCCCTCCTTCTCAGACCTATCAAACATGGTCTTCCTATGGTCGACTGGATCATGGTTGCTTAAAGCCCTCCAGTGGCTCTCCAACCCTTCAGAGAAAAAAAAAAAAAATTGAAAGCCCTCACCATGGATGAGACTCTCCCTCACCCATTCTTGGCACACCTCCAGGTGCATGTGGCAGAGCTTCTGCTTCTCTCATTGCCATACAGTTCCCCATCCTTCATCTGGTTAACTCAGCCTTCTTCAAACTCCACTCAGACTTCACCTCCCCACCCCCACCCCAAGCCTTCTCTGACCTTCCCTCTGGGCGTCCGAAGAACTTATTGCCTCAGTGATGACGTTTTATGTTTTGGTTCTACTAGAATTTGCCAGGGGTAGGGCCCCATCCTTAATTTATCTGTGTGTCTTTAGAATAGTAATCCTCAAACTTCAGTGTTCAGAAGAATAGCTGGAGGTGTTTTTAAAATAAGTGCGATTCCAGATTGAGCAGGTTTGAGGTGGAGGCCAGCCACTGGCATTTGTAACTAGATCCCTCTCCCAAGTGACTCTCATCCAATTCCTCCTCAGAGTTTCGCCAGGTATCAGTGCTACGACCTTCAATTAATAGCAGTGAGAGAAGGAATTCTCTTTCTCTTTCTCTCGTCTTTCCGTCCTTGATAAATGAATGCACTAATATGGGCTGAGACAGACCATATTGACTCTGCTTTTGGAAGTGGACTACGCTTGGGTGCAGAGATGAACCCCACAGTGTGGAACTGGCCTGGGGAACTGCTTTCGTTGCCTATGTGTGGGTGTGTGAGTGCATACACCCCTCCACACACACACTCATTCATATAAATCATATTCATTACCGACAATTAAAAATAGTTTTGAAAAATAAAAGAGGGTAGAAGAACTCTTCTAGATTAAAAGATACCAAAGAGACACAGCAATGAAATACAATATGTAAATCTTGACTGGATCCTGGTTTGAACAAAAAAAAATTATAAAATAGTGTTGGGACAATTGGAGAAATTTTCATATGGGCAATTCAAAGATAAAGAAATTGTTGCTTTTCTTAGGTGTGATAATGGCATTATGGTTAAAAGAGAGAAGGCCCTTATTCTTAGGAGATGCATGCTTAAATTTTTACAGATGAATTGTCATGATTTGCACAACTTACTTTCAGATGGTTCAGGAAATTATTTATACATATACATAAAATATGGCAAAATGTTAGCAATTGGGTGAATCTAGCTGAAGAGAATACAGTTGTTTGCTGTGCTATTGTTTAAGCTTTTCTGTAGATTGAAAACTTTAAATATTAAAAAAATGGGGAAATGTTAAAACTAGAGTGATTTCACATAATTATTTAGATTTGTGGCTTTCATTGAAAAGTCCAACTTCCCAATAAAACAGTTGGCTGGAGTTTCACGGAGCCTCCATAATTTGCTGTGACTACTTAGCTCATTAAAGTCACCTACCTGGCCAGAGGAGGCATTTGATTTGCAACCCATGAGATGAAGGTCAAGAGCCCTTGAAATTCTCCTCCTGGACTCTCTTTATAGGATTGTGTCTCTTGAATCCAAGAAGACTGATCTAAAGTGTCTTTTGTTGGGCAAGTCCTTCCACCTTGAGGAGGCCAAGTGGGAACCAGGGAACCAGGCTTGGGCTCACACCATGTAGGCTGCATCTGTTCTTGGCACACACAGAGCCTAGAGCATCTGTCCAAGATCAGCAACCAGATCAGGATATGATGTGAAAGACTCAGTCAGCAGCAATGGGTCACTCTTAACTGGAGCAGTCATCATGTCCATCTTCTGGGGTTTGGGATCCTGGCCTCACAAGTCAGGATGAACAGCACTGACCTTGGCTAGTAGGTAAAGAAGGAACCCTAAGAGAATCACAGTGAAATCATGATGGAGACTATCTTTGGGAAGGCCTGAGGAGGAATGATGACTGATTTCAACTTTCTATATACAGTTTATTCTTTTCATATTAAAAAAGACTTTAAGCAAATATGACAAAATTCTTGGTCATGGATCCATTGGTGTTTGTTATATACTTTTTTTGTGCTTTTTTCTATTATTTTAAAAATTTCTCAGAAACAAACAAACCAAAATATTGTTTCTACCTCCCACAAGTGTTCTATGCCCTGGATATGCAAACTTGGGAAATGTTGTCCCCTGCAGAAATGTGTTGTCAGTCTTTTTCCAGAACTGAAGGAAGCAGAAGTAGAATCATAAGCCCTGATTTTCCTGAAGACAAAGAACCACAGATTTTAATTTTAAATCACCAGGGTCAATGTTTTTTGATACTGCGTTTCCCCTTAATTTCCCAGCAGTTAAAGGAAGAGGTTAGCAAAGGAAAATACAAGACAAAAAATGTGGGAGATCTTTCTTATGTATGATATAATTTCCCTTTTCCTTTTTTCTGACTCTGGAAACTAATAAAGTAAGATCCCTCACTTATGATGTAATCCCCCCTCTTTTTTGATTTTGGAAGCTAATAAAATTTTAAAACACAGTTCTTCTACTACAATTGATGACTTTAGCTAAGCATAGCCTTTTCTCACTATAAAATTAGGCAGGTTCTTTTGGCCCATTCTAATTCTCAGCAATGCATGAAAATAAAGCAGGATAGTAAAGGGGGTTTGTCTAGTGGTAACATCATGCAGTGGGTCTCATCTTTCTGCGGGACAGGGTGTGGCTGCCACACAAGACTGGGGTCAGTCCTGATTGAACGTCCCACCTCATGGGCTGGGATGGGGCTTGGGCTGATGAGAAGAATCTGGGCTTGGGATCCCAGGTGTGGTGAGCTGAGTCTTTTAGAGAATGGGGACTGGTACTCTTTTACTAATGGAAGGACTTAAAACACCAGTAGGACTATGAGCCTTGTTGGAATGGGCCTGAGTTTATACTATCCCCATGGAGACAGCTGGCTGTGTGCACGTGATGCTAAGCTGATTTGTCTCACAGGCTCTGCTGTGTGAAAGGAGAAAACCCAAGGAGAAACCAGTCATCACCCAGAACCAAATGCAAGGACGGCAGAAACTAATAACTCTCCTGAGACATATCAGTTTATAGGCAATCTCAGCAGAATTAGTTGGAACCCTAAACTTCTTTAAGTCTGATCAAGACGGGTGAGTTTGGGGCATATTCTTGGAGATTCACTTTTGATATTTATGTTTGCCATTGCTTAGGGATGTAAGTTGGCCTGCTCTGTAAAATTGGTAATTATGACTACCTTTCATTGAGGGATTAACATGTTCTAGGCAAGGCACACGGGACTTTATATATATTATCTAATTTAGTCCTCGTATGATTATTATGCCTGTTTTTTAGATAAGGGCACTTGGGTTTAGAAAAATAAAGTGAGTGACCTAAGGGGCTGAAGAGGTCCGCAAACTTAAATTTGTGTGTTGGTCCAAATCCACTTTCTTAAATACATCCAGTGGCTCTTAAATCGCACTTCAGAACAGAATAATCAAGCGTACTTTTAGCAAATGCTGATGGCCAGGCCCATGTGGCCCAAGTAAATTTTATTATTTGGGTGAGGTGCCTGGGCATCTATTTTCTTTAAAGCTCCCAGATAATTCTAATGTTCAGTCAGGATCAGGAATCTCTGACTTATCTTGCACAACCTCCAATATAATCAAAACTGTCCTGTAGTGTGGTAGGCAAAGTAATGCCCCGCCTACCAAGATGCCTACATTCTAATCCCTGGAACTATAGATATGTTACTCTACATGGCAAAGGGGAATTTGCAGGAAAGTGATCTTGAGATGGGGCGATTATCTTGGATTATCCAGGTGGATCCAATGTACTATATGGGTCTTATACAGGGAATACGGAGGCAGGTGTGCCAATGTCATAGTGATGCAGTCTGAGAAAGACTCTATCAGCCCTTACTGGCTTTGAAGGTGGAAGGAAGACGTGAGCCAATAAATGCGGCAGTCTCTGGAAGAAGCTGGAAGAGGCAAGGGAACAGATCCTCCCTTCGGGCCTCCAGAAGAAATACAGCCCTGCCCACACCTTGATTCTGACTCAGTGAGACCCATTTTAGAGTTTTGCTCTATGAAACTGTGAGACCATAAGTTTGTGTTGTTTTAAGCCACTAAATGTGACTTTTTGCTTATACTGGAAGTGGTATAGTTATGTGTCAGACAATTTTACATATGCTGATGGCTCTCTATCCAACCACCCATACACCTGCCTACCCATTCACCCACCCATCTATCCATCAATTCAGGAAACATTTACTGAAAACCTACTAATGGTGTGAGGCAGGGATTGTCATCTCCATTTCACAGATGGGTAAAACAGGCACAGAGAAATCAACAACTGAGGCAGGACTTGACTCCTAGTCTTTGGATCCCTGAGTGCACTGATCTTTCTCTGTAGTATGTTAGTTCTAGAATTTCTGATTATTAGAATCCCAGGCCCTGTGAGTAAGCATTCAAATATGGCCATAGCTGACCAATAGAAGAAATATTGTGGTGCATGTAGATTTCTGTAGCATTCTTCAAGTCATAAAGTTGGTGAAGTGAGTTTGCCCTTCATTGCTGTAAGGCTGGCTCTGGAGTAGTCATGCCTAGATCAGTGCTTGGTGTCTTCTCTGACCTCTATAGCATGGGACACCTAGCAATGATGAGGTCACATTTTGGCCTCTCTCTGAGATTGGTTCCTCTAGCAGCATAGAACCCAAGATCTGAGATTGGGCTATAGCTGATTTCAAAAATTTTTAAAGCTGTAGAAGACTTTCTTTTAAATGAAATTTGTATTAATAAAAGATATGTTAGGACTTCCCTGGTGGCGCAGTGGTTAAGAATCCGCCTGCCAACGCAGGGGACATGGGTTTGATCCCTGGTCCAGGAAGATCCCACATGCTGCAGAGCAACTAAGCCCGTGCTCCACAAATACTGAGCCTGTGCTCTAGAGCCCACGAGCCACAACTACTGAAGCCCATGTGCCCTAGGTCCCACGTGCTGCAACTACTGAAGCCCGCGTGGCTAGAGCCTGTGCTCGGCAACAAGAGAAGCCACTGCAATGAGAAGCCAGTGCACCGCTTCGCTGCAACTAGAGAAAGCCCACGTGCAGCAATGAAGAACCAACGCAGCCAAAAAAAAAAAAAATAAAGATATAAGTTTAAATCACTCCAGTAGAGGCAGAGATGTCAAAACTCATTTCTCCTACCCCAACCCGCTGATGTGCCTCCCTGGAATTCCCAGGACTCCTCAGGGCAATTTGAAATTACTGGGCTATAGTATTAGTGGAGAGTGGGACGTCTGGTTGCCCTAGGCTAGCCACACTAAGAATGGAGCATAACCGTGTACAAATATCTTTTCATTTTAACAGGAAAATATACTCATTTTATATCATGATATTGATTAGGAAGAGGAGGAAGATAAATATGGGGAGTAAGCTATTAATCAAGAAATATTTACTTAGGGAGGCAGTGTGATGAAATAGAAAAAGATGTTTAGCTCAGAGCCAAACACCTCTAGCCGCCAGCCCCAACTGCTGTTACTCTTGGATTGCTCTGTTATCTTGGACTAGTCCCTTCATTTTGAGCCTCAAGTTCAAGGATTAAATTAGATGATTTATGCAAAAGTACTTGGCACAGCGCTTGGCACATGGCAGGTATGGAATAAATGTTGCATCTGTACTGAGTACTTTTCAGGTTACAAGGCATTTTATAATCAAAGATGAATAAAAGAAAATCTCTGCTGTCAAGAAACTCAAGGCTATTTGGAAAAACAACACATTTTTGGAAAATTCATAGTATAATGATTGTTACAGGGCAATAGAGTTCAAGCACCAAATAAGTCCAGACATGAGAAATTATGCACTTGAAGTGATCCTGAAATGCTACTTGAGGCATGGCCAGGGTTTGGTGGGATGAGAGACAAGGAGAACAGTGTAAACAATGGGAGAAAGGGTGCTAATAAGGAGGATCTCAGAGGCTACATAATTCTGGGAGGTGAATGGACAAACAGATAAGTATTTCCCTTCACTGAGTGGGGAACTGATAGAGGGAAGTCTATGTTCTCACAGAGTCAGCAATTCCCACATGCACCCTGTCCACCTAGGTGTCAGGCATTAGACCACATTGGCATCAATGTGGTCTTTGAAGGGGTGTAAAGGAAGGTTGGATCACCAAAGTAATAATAGATTTTTAAATAGGTGATGGGACTTGAAAAGTGACTGTAAGCAGGTTACAAGCCAGAAGCGAAGCTACAAGACACAAAGAAGTACATCATCAAATATTTTGGCTTAGTTCTGAGCTCTTGGGAAATGGATCAGTGTAGAGCAATTAGGAGTGGTAAACTTTTTCTGAGCCAAAGATAAGATTGGTTGAAAAAAGGAGACTGAAAGACATCTATTTGAGAATATGCACACAGGCACACGCACGCACATGCACATGAATACCAATGCCCTTCAATAGTCTGTGTTTATTAAAATGAACATTGCATTCTTGTATAAAAAGGATCAATTTAATATAAACATTCCTGGTATCATTAGCCGTATTACTAAAAATACATCATGTGAAGCTAAACAAACTAATAAGCCATTAGGAAAATAGTCAGGGCTGATTTGGGCACCAGTCTACCCATTCCCTTTGCAGTAACCCACAGGTGCAGCAGGTCTCAGAAGTAGCATCTGTGCGCTGTGATCACACGTCCAACCTCAGCCCAGGTTGCCTACAGACCTGACCATGTTCTCAAATTAAAACTGAATTGTCATTACCTACTGTCTAGCACAGGGAACTCTACTCAATACTGTGTAATGACCTATATTGGAAAAGAATCTAAAAAAGAGTGGATATATGTATATGTATAACTGATTCACTTTTTTGTACACCTGAAACTAACATGACATTGTAAGTCAACTGTACTCCAATAAAAATTAATTTTAAAAAACTGAATTGTCATTGAAAACCATTGTAAGTATGACATTTTAGAGTAAATATTTTATGAAACAACACAATTTGTATGCAACTGGATAGAGTTGGCAAATATTTGGCTGGCAAATGAATGGCTTGGTTTATGAGAAGAGAGTGAATTAAGACTTAGATGCAGCCTTCAAAGAGCTACGTGTAATTAGTTGATTGGATAAATAACAATGGTCAGCATTTTTAGCAGAGTCTTCTGGTCAAGCTTAGAAACAGGGTTCCATTTGCTTTTTCCCTTCCTCAGTTAATCATTGTTTGGGAGCCTATTTATTTTATATTTATACTCATCATATTCTAGTACAGTGGCTCTCAAACTCTTTGGTTTCAAAACCACATTGACTGCTTAAAAATATTCATTGCAGCACTATTTACAATAGCCAAGACATGGAAGCAACCTAAATGTCCATCAACAGATGAATGGATAAAGTAGATGTGGTACATATATACAATGGAATGCCACTCAGCCATAAAAAAGAATGAAATAATGCCATTTGCAGCAACGTGGATGGACCTACAGATTATCATACTAAGTGAAGTAAGCCAGACAGAGAAAGACAAATGTCATATGATATTGCTTATATGTGGAATCTAAATATATATATATATATATATACATATATATGTATATATATATGTATACAAACAAACTTATTTACAAAACAGAAATAGACCCACAGATATAGAAAACAAATTTATGGTTACTGAAGGGGAAAGGGGCGGGGAGGGATAAATTAGGAGTTTGGGATTAATAGATAGACAGTACTTACTATATATAAAATAGATAACAAACAAGGACCTACTGCATAGCACAGGGAACTATACTCAATATTTTGTAATAACCTATAAGGGAAAAGAATCTGAAAAAGAAATATATATATATGTATATATATATATATATATATGTGAATCACTTTGCTGTATACCTGAAACTAACACAACATTGTAAATTAACTATACTTCAATAAAAAAAAAAAAATTGGAGGACCCTAAATAATTTTTGTTAAGGTGGTAATAGCTGACAAAATTTTCATTTATTTATTAATTCATTTAAAAATAACGATAATAAATTATTACATTTATGCAATAATTTTTAATGAAAATATACATTTTATGAAAAATATATTTTCCAAAACAAAAAATTTAGTGAGAGGCATAGCACTGTTTTACATTTTTGTAAATGTCTTCAATGTATGGGGTAATAGAAAACAGCTGTATTCTCATATTTGGTCTACATTCAATCTGTGGTGACATATTGTTTTAGTTGAAATATATGAAGATATGGCCCCATGCAGATATGCAGTTGGAAAAGGGAAAACTAACTTAATAGCCTTTTCAGATAATTTGGGGGTCTCTGGAAAATTCCACTGAACATTCATGAGAGAATGAGAATGAAAAAGGCAAATAACATCTTAGTATCATTAGGTAGGTAGCTCTGACCTTGTGGATTCTTTGAAAGGGAGTTGGTGATTCCCAGGGGATCTTCAGACCATAATTTGAGAAGCCCTGCTCTAGCCTTTCTCTAGCTTTATACGGGCCAGATGTATTTCCAGGGGACATGGGGTTTCCTGTTATCTGTGGATGATTCTTCAAGTAAACTAAGTGTGCATTCCAAATGCATGATATTCAGGCTTCCAGGCTTGTTTCTAGGTATTCTAACAGAATCTTCCACCTAGTTCCATTATAATGGCCCCATGACCACAGCACACATATGTCAGATAGTCTGATTTTGCATGAAACTATGAGGAATCTGAAAAAAGGTCATTCATGGAGGTTGTTTTGTTTTTAACGGTGTTTATGTTTTATTGTTAATATGATTGACTTGAAAGACTTAACTCCAGACAAGGAGACACATTTGTTAATCTTAGTTAATTTATCTATTCAAAAATACTTATTGGTAAACAAACAAACGAAACTTATTTGTTATCTCCTATGGGGCCATGTCCTAGGTAATGGGATTATAAAACTGAATCCAAGAGCCCTATCATGCCAAAGCTAACAATCTTTGAAATATGAACAAGTAATCACAAAACCATACAGTACTTAAACATAAATGCAATAATCAATTTAAATTCCATGGAAGAAAAGAGGTCAATTGGCTCGTGAAGCAATGGAATTACTTTCCTGTTTGTATTACAACTAGGAATGGAGGCAAGAAGTGATGACTGTCAGAAAGCTTGAAATGAAGAGGGAATTATGGATAACACCCTAAGGAACAGCTTTTCCTTTGCCAGTCAGTGCTGGATCTTAAAAATATTTTTCTTGAGAAATGAACAAAGGTGACATTTTTACCCTTTGGGCTTAGAAGCGGGTCATTGCACATTTTGAAAATAAATAACTCCTGGCTGATTTGATGCAGATGTCATTCACAGCTGTCCAAGCAGGGGCAGAGGGGTTGTCGACAATTTGCCACAAATTTACATTTAGAATTTGGCAGAATTCATGAAATGTAGATTACTTGTGTATAGAATAGCTTGCTTCTCTATATGCTGCTTAAATATTTCCTTTTTTTTTTTTAAATTGTGATGTCAGACAACTGAGTATCTAGTATCTGTATAGGATCTGCCATCTTTATCCTACACAACTTGTTAAACATTTCTGAGCACTTATTAGGCACCAGGTATTACACTGAGTGAATAAAATATGAACAAAACCCTAACTTAGCTACTCATTTACCAGAACCTGTAGCTAATATATCATCAGCTGCTATGAATTACATCAAACATACATATTTTTCAACAAAACTTAGAGGAGTGCTGTCCAACAGGATTTTTTGTAATGTAGAAATGTTCTATATCTGTGCTGTCCTATGTGTAGCCATTAACCATTTTCCACTACTGAGCACTTGAAATGTGGCTAGTGCAAGTGAAGAATTGAATTTTAAATTTTATTTACTTTTTAAATAATTTAATTTAATTTAATTTAATTTTTTTAAACATCTTTATTGGAGTATAATTGCTTTACAATGGTGTGTTAGTTTCAGCTTTATAGCAAAGTGAATCAGCTACATGTATACATATATCCCCATATCCCTTCCCTCTTGCGTCTCCCTCCCACCCTCCGTATCCCACCCCTCTAGGTGGTCACAAAGCACCAGGCTGATCTCCCTGTGCTATATGACTCTTCCCACTAGCTATCTATTTTACATTTGGTAGTATATATAAGTCCATGACACTCTCTCACTTCATCCCAGCTTACCCTTCCCCCTTCCTTTGTCCTCAAGTCCGTTCTCTACATCTGTGTCTTTATTCCTGTCCTGCCTCCAGGTTCTTCATAACCATTTAATTTTTTTCTTTAGATTCCATATATATATGTTGCCATACAGTATTTGTTTTTCTCTTTCTGACTTACTTCACTCTGTATGACAGACTCTAGGTCCATCCACCTCACTACAAATAACTCAGTTTCATTTCTTTTTATGGCTGAGTAATATTTCATTGTATATATGTGCCACATCTTCTTTATTCATTCATCTGGACACTTAGGTTGCTTCCATGTCCTGGCTATTGTAAATAGAGCTGCAATGAACATTGTGGTACATGACTCTTTTTGAATTATGGTTTTTTCAGGGTATATGCCCAGTAGTGGGATTGCTGTGTTGTACGGTAGTTCTATTTTTAGTTTTTTAAGGAACCTCCATACTGTTCTCCATAGTGGCTGTATCAATTTACATTCCCACCAACAGTGCAAGAGGGTTTCCTTTTCTCCACACCCTCTCCAGCATTTACTGTTTGTAGACTTTTTGATGATGGCCATTCTGACTGGTGTGAGGTGATACCTCGTTGTAGTTTTGATTTGCATTTCTCTAATGATTAGTGATATTAAGCATTCTTTCATGTGTTTTTTGGCAATCTGTATATCTTCTTTGGGGAAATGTCTATTTAGGTCTTCTGCCCATTTTTGGATTGGGTTGTTTGATTTTTTGATATTGAGCTGCATGAGCTGCTTGTAAATTTTGGACATTAGTCCTTTGTCAGTTGCTTCATTTGCAAATAATTTCTCCCATTCTAAGGGTTGTCTTTTGATCTTGTTTATGGTTTCCTTTGCTGTACAAAGGCTTTTAAGTTTCATTAGGTCCCATTTGTTTATTTTTGTTTTTATTTCCATTTCTCTAGGAGATGGGTCAAAAAGGATCTTGCTGTGGTTTGTGTCATAGAGTGTTCTACCTATGTTTTCCTCTAAGAGTTTTATAGTGTCTGGCCTTACACTTAGGTCTTTAATCCATTTTGAGTTTATTTTTGTGTATGGTGTTAGGGAGTGTTCTAATTTCATTCTTTTACGTGTAGCTGTCCAGTTTTCCCAGCACCACTTATTGAGGAGGCTGTCTTTTCTCCATCATATATTCTTGCCTCCTTTATCAAAAATAAGGTGACCATATGTGCATGGGTTTATCTCTGGACTTTCTATCCTGTTCCATTGATCTATATTTCTGTTTTGGGGCCAGTACCGTACTCTCTTGATTACTGTAGCTTTGTAGTATAGCCTGAAGTCCAGGAGCCTGATTCCTCCAGTTCTGTTTTTCTTTCTCAAGATTGCTCTGGATATTCTGGGTCTTTTGTGTTTCCATACAAATTGTGAAATTTTTTGCTCTAGTTCTGTGAAAAATGCCAGTGGTAGTTTGATAGGGATTGCATTGAATCTGTAGATTACTTTGGGTAGTAGAGTCATTTTCACAATGTTGATTCTTCCAGTCCAAGAACATGGTAGATCTCTCCATCTGTTTGTATCATCTTTAATTTCTTTCATCAGTGTCTTATAGTTTTCTGCATACAGGTCTTTTGTCTCCTTAGCTAGGTTTATTCCTAGATATTTTATTCTTTTTGTTGCAATTGTAAATGGGAGTGTTTCCTCAATTTTTCTTTCAGATTTTTCATCATCAGTGTATAGGAATGCAGGAGATTTCTGTGCATTAATTTTGTATCCTTCTACTTTACAAAATTCATTGATTAGCTCTAGTAGTTTTCTGGTAGCATCTTTAGGATTCTCTATGTATAGTATCATGTCATCTGCAAACAGTGACAGCTTTACTTCTTTTATGATTTGAATTCCTTTTATTTCTTTTTCTTCTCTGATTGCTGTGGCTAAAACTTCAAAAACTATGCTGAATAATAGTGATGAGAGTGGGTAACCTTGTCTTGCTCCTGATCTTAGTGGAAATGGTTCCAGTTGTTCACCATTGAGAACGATGTTGGCTGTGGGTTTGTCATGTATGGCCTTTATTATGTTGAGGTAAGTTCCCTCTATGCCTACTTTCTGGAAGGTTTTTATCATAAATGAGTGTTGAATTTTGTCCAAAGCTTTTTCTGCATCTATTGAGATGATCATATGGATTTTCTCCTTCAATTTGTTAATATGGTGTATCACATTGATTGATTTGCCTATATTGAAGAATCCTTGCATTTCTGGGATAAACCCCACTTGATCTATTAACTTTTAATTAATTAAAATTTAGGGACTTCCCTGGTAGTCCCTTAAATTTAGGCAGATTTAAGAATCTGCCTTCCAGTGCAGAGGAAGCGGTTCGATCCCTTGTTGAGGAACTAAGATCCCACATGCTCCAGGGCAACTAAGCCCATGCGCAGCAACTACTGAGCCCACACGCTGCAACGGAATATCCTGCGTGCTGCAACTAAGACCCAACACAGCCAAAAATTAATTAAATAAGTAAATATTAAAAAAAAATACTTAAATAGCCACATGTGGCTAGTGGCTACAGTATTGGACAGCCGCATTCTAGAGTACCAGGGCCACACACTCTACCTTTGTTTTCTAAACCTCTTAGCAACATGAATTCTAGGCAGGTAATGGGTGTTTTTGTTTTTGTTTTTGTTTTTAATAGTACAAAGTTAGGGCTCTTTATTCAGACAGTAGAGTAGGGCACAGCACAGTGAGACGGCAGTGCAGTCTCCATGGCAACCGAAAGTCATAAACAAAGTCCTTGGTTTCTGTCAGGCCGACCCTTCCTGGCTCAGGAGAAACATGTTTTAACTTGATAAAAACAAAGCCAGGCAGCCTGGCTACAATGTGGAAGGGTAACTGGCTGTATGGTCTCTGGTCAGGCCTTCTGAAGTGCTTGGTGAGAGCATCCAGCAGCTCCTGCTTCTTCATTCCACTCTTCAGTCTGTACACCCTGCAGGCTTCCTTCAGTGTGGGCACAGTGAGCTTACCCAGTGTGCCCTTGCTGGTGTGGGCCTTCAGCTCCTCTTCAGATAACTCCACCTTGGGCCTTTTGCTTCCAGAACTTTCATCATCTTGTTTTCGCTTGGGAACTTTTTCCTCAGGATTGTAATCTGGTGGGTAGACAAGTTCCTTAAACTCATCGACCAGGGAGCCCAGTCTTTTGTCCATTACTTCAACCTTGGGCAGTGTCAGATCCATGCCTTGTTCAGGCTCCATCAAATCCAAAGCCAAGGCCTCCATGTTCCTAAAGTGCTGCTGCAGCACTGGGTTCTCAAAGCTGTCACTTCTGTACTTGAAGTGGAGCTTCTGAACAATAGCCTTCATCTTGTCTACCTGCTCTGGGTTTGCCATGACTTTTTCAGTAAAGGGCACCTTCCGTTTGTCATCAGCACAGGGCAAGAAGATGAGCTGGAAGCCTGGGGGAGTCACCTGAATTTTCTGGTCATCCAGCTCCTCTTTCTGTGGCATCAAGGCCACAAAACAAGGGGGGATATTCTGGCAGGGTGTGTATCTGCACACTGCCATGACCTCCTTCTTCAGACACTTGGTGAGTAGAGCACTGAATAGGGTTGAGCTCCCATTTATCAGGGACTCCTCGGGGTACATGAACAGGGAGGGCCTGAGGTAATGGTGCTTCTTCAGCATTATCAAGGTCTTGAAACGGATGAGAATCAAACCTGGTTCATCAAACCGTTTCAGTTCTTCTGTTTCCTCTTTCTCTAATACAATCTGACGACTCCCATAGGTCTGGGACCTCTTGGTGTTGCTAGGCAAAAGTAAACTGTCTGTATTTATTAAATAAATGTTAATGTCCGGGTCTTGGTTTTCACTGGTTCATTTGTTTCCTGATAAAGCCTCACTGGAGAAGGTTTGAGAGCCTTCTGGACCATATTATAATTGCCAACCGTAAGCGCTACATCTTCGTTGAGCTGAAGCTTCAACCTGTAGAGCACATGCTTCCTGGCCTCCTTGGAGCGAACCTTCCTCAACAGGTATTTGAGCTTGCTCAACTCCTCAAAGTGAACCCCTGTGTCCTCATCCTCTGCTATGCTGATAATATCTCTGTAGAACAAGGATATGTCAAAGCCCCCACGTTTCTTTAGGTGCAACAAGTCAAGGAATATACCTGTGTCACAGAGATCTCCAGCTCTGGCCTGGCTGGCTTTGGCACTGTCATTGCCATGGGGGTCATCTTCATTGGTGAAAAGCATGATCCTCTTATGGCTAATCTTGAACTGGACCTCGCTAAAGAGGTTGGCATAGACCCACAGCACTTCACTTAGGGAGTAGTCAGATCCATGGCCAACTAGGTCTTGGAAATGTCTCTTCCCCTCCTGCCCCTTAAAGTGGTCAAGCTCTAGCAATCGTTTAGCACCTGGATTACCCAATTCCTGCAATATGTAAATATTTTTGAAATTCACTGAATTTTTGTCCTTATTGGTACCATAGAACACCACTGCCAAGAGATCTCGATCACTGCTTATGATCTTATTGGTGTATACACTCCGGATATACTGGATGCTCATGTCAAAAGGAGTCAACTCATCTTCATCCTGAGTTTCAAACATGGCCTCGGAAGCATCAATCGAAAAAAATCAAACTATGTCTTCCGGAATATTTATAATCTCCACCTGCTTCAAGGCCCTCCTCCTGATCTTATTCTTCCTCGTCACCCTGATTTTTGTAATAAGACTCCCACCCTGACATGTTGGTTACTTGAGCGCAATGAAGAGATCAATTTGGGCAGAGGTAACGGGGTTTTAAAAGATACTTTTACATTAAATTATATTAGTCATATTGTTATTAAGGCCCAAATCTGGGTTAATGAGAAGATTAACTCACTACTTACTTTGCTCTGAAATTTTGAACCTTCATTTTAAGAGTTGTTAATGTATCAAGACAATGTTTGTTCAAGCTCAATAAAGTGCATTGAGGAGGGAAGGGTCCTAGATAAGAAGTTGGAGGGCCGGGACTGGGTCTTAGACCCCCGTCTGCTTCTGACTGGATGTGTACTTCACCTCTGGCCTCAGTTTCTTCATTAGTGAAAGAAGGAGGAGGGAAGGAGAGAAGAAAGGAAGCGAGAGAGAGAGGGAGGGAAATAGGAAGGAAGAAAAGAAGAAGAAAGAAAGCAGTTGGACTAGATAAATGATTTCAAAATTTCCCTCCAGCTTCCTGCTTTGTGTATTTCAAAGTATGTTATCAGGTGAATAAACATTTAAAATTGTTAAAAAAAAAAAAAAAAGAACACGTTTGGAAATAATCACTAGAAGATTTATGGGACTAGATCTCTCATTTACAGTGACCAACTTTCTTGGAAAATCTGCCAGACAGCCTGGACTATCATAGGCTAAAGAAGGCATTGGAGCTTTTTGATATTATAATAATCTATGAACTGAAAAATTAAGGTATGAAACAACTGGCAAAAGAGTAAAAGCAAATGCAGAAAATAAAGGCCATTAATGTAAATTCAATTTCTTGGGGATAGTGTGATGTAACACATGTGGGCCAAAGGAACTATAATGCTTTGGCAAAAATTCAGAAATTGAGATGTATCCATAGAGATGTAGCAACACCTAAGACTTATACGGGATCCAGGTTTTGCAGTCATAGGTTCTCAGTACAGTTGGACAAATGAAGACAAAAATGCAGATGGCTACATAAAAATGCAAGAATCAGAGAATAAGAAAGAATGATCAAAGAATTATCATATGATAGCAAATTTTTAATTGCCAAATGAGAAGTTTGGAAAGAAACATCTTGAGTTCGGAGTAAGCTAAGTTTACATTGGACAAAGGCAGTAGAAAGCGTGTGTTGTTTGAAGTTACTCTGAGATTTGAAGTCTTAGCTCTTCACTACTTAAATCAATTTTTCTTGTTGGCCAAGTTACTTAACCTGGGTTTCAACTTTCTTATCTATAAAATCGGAATAACATTAGCTAACAGGAAAGATTGCTGTGAACGTTGGCACGGGGCCTAACACCTAATAGGTTCTCAAGACTACAAGACTACTCAAGTAGTTATGGCTACTCACTACTACCACCAGGATCTTCTGGAAGCAGAACAAATAAAAGAAATGTGATTCTGTTGGTGATAGGCAGTGAATAAGTGAATTTAACTTGAATAGAGATTGTTGGAAGAAGTAGTAGGAGATAAGTTTAACAGGTAAGATGGGCCTAAATAATTTCTTTTCCTTGAAATCTTGACAAAAGAATTGAGGTTTTACTGTCATTGGTAACGGGAGACAATTGTAGACTCATGCTAAAAGCAGTGGGTAAGTAGATTCATCAATGGCGCCACCAAAGATAAACTTGGGAAAAGGCAAGGAAAGCAGTTAGGTGGATGTTACAATAATCCCAGTATGAGATAATGACCTTGACTAAGATGGTAGCTGCAGAAATGGAAATAAAAGGGCAAATATGAGATATTTTAAGAAAATATGGACTAAATTTGAACTTCCCAGCTGTGTGCCCAGGTGTTACAGGTCAGTTGAGATACTGATCCGCAAAGGCCTTGGGGGCTGTGGGGGACCCCTTACCCACCATCAGGCAATAAATTCCAGACACAAGTAGTTTTTTTTTGTTTACCCAGCCAGTCTCATATTGTCATTTCCTGTGCAGGACACGAAAAATTCTGAACTAAAGTGCTTAATGCCAGTCTGGATATAAGGAAAGAAGGGAAGAAAGAATTATAATGACCACAACACTTTCATTCTTCAAGACAAGATGGAGAGGTGTGGATGGAAATGGCATAGGTAGGGAAGGAAACTAGTTTAGAGAATTTTGTTTTGGGTATTTCAGGGGCTCTGCATGTGAAATAGTTGTGTGAATAGGTCGTTGGAAAAACAGGGTTAGAACAAAGATGAGACAAATCTTAGAGATAGAGATTATTTGCAATTGTACTTGATGCCACTTAACTGATAGTGGAATACAGTCAACTATATTTGGTTAAAACACTACTCATAGGATGTGAATTAATGGTTTGCAATCAGCCTGCTCTATCTCCTTTGTCTTTAGGTCTGTTCTATTAATTATTTTAATCTTCATTGTAGATAAAGATATGGAAGCATTCTGATATTTACAAATCATACAAATATGGGAGAAGTAGCTAAAACATTGGCTGATATAATCAAGATTCAGAATGATTCATTGACCCTAATCTAAGAAGATAAAAATAAAGTAAGTGTACCCAACGATGCAAATGCACTTGATGCCACTTAACTGTAATATATACTGGGTTGGCCAAAATGTTCGTTCGGGTTTTTCCATATATATATATATATATATATATATATATATATATTCTGTGTGTATATATAAACACACACACTCACGCACACACTATATATGTTTATAAAATTACTGTGGGTGTAGGTTTTAAGGAAGCCTGAGAAGAAAAAGAGAACGCTTTACCCTTTGCTAAGTAAACTTTTAATTTCTTTCTTTGGGTCTCTCTTAAATAAGTCTAACTTGACAAAGATCACAATATTTAATTAAGCCAAGATCCATTTGTTTGCATCACTACTGTGGGACCATCTACCTGCCTCCTGAGGAAGGGGCAATAAAGAGCAGCTATTGTGTGAGGAGAAAGCTGGATGAGACAATGCAGTCTCTGTAGTCAGACACGGAACCCTTACCAGGATGCAGGGAGAGAAAAAGGAGCTCTCAAGCCCTCTAAGTATCTGTGTATAATTTCTTCAACAGCCCCCAACAAATCAGCAGAAAGTGTGTCTAGTGGCTTCTCCAGGATAATTAAACAAACAAAAATGAAGTAACACAGTTGAGAAAGTTTTACTAATCCCATAGGAAAGGTGAGAGGGTATCAGAATGGAGCTTTAAGTTTTGTTTACTTCTTGCCTCCAACAGGTAGGCTTTCAAACCACTTCCCCTCTAACACTGTTGTGTGTCAGATAACGCTGAAGATTTCTGCACATGCCAATGTGTCTTGTTGGTCAATCCAGCTTGTTTATGGAGGCTTGGGCATAAGTGGAGCTACTCTAAAGGAAGTGTCACCACCCCAGGGTGTCCCAGACTTGATTCGGGGACATGGGCAAAGTAGAAGGGGACATGAGCTTCAGTTCCACTCCTGGGCTTTGGAGCTACGTGTTCTCAGCTCAGTGTATTCCCGCCAATTTCCCATTTATTTCCACATCCTTCTCTTCCACTTCCCCTTTACTCTTGTTCCTCAAAACCTAGAGTGATAGAGAGGTGGTAAAAAGGATGGGAAATGAGGTCCAGCTTGGGAGTGGCGGAGGGTTTCCACCTTATTTCCTTTTTTCTCTCATTTCTAGGGGTGGCTCTGCGCAGGCAAAGGAACAGGTATGGTTGAGTTGATTGTGTTCTGCACAACCCTAGGGGGCGCCATTCACAGTGTGGCATACAGTGAGGAAAACTTCCCAGTGAGAAACCTACCTTATTTGAAAAGCAGGTGCTTTGGAAAAGAGCCTTACCATTTTGGCTCATCTGATTTTTTTCCTGCTACATTTAATTACTGGAGGGCACCTATTTATAACCATGTTCAGAGAATTTGTTATTTAAAGTACAATTCTCCTGTAAATTTACATTAAAGCCCAAAAGGAAGTTTTATCAGGCCAAGAATTTTGCATTATGTTTCCTCTTGGGAACATTATGTTCCCTCCCTCACTTTTTCAGTCATCCTGAGGGTATATGCTGCTGAGATCTTTCAGGACTCTTACATGCTGTTTCACAATCCAGAAACTGTTAATCACTTCACTGTTGGTTTTTCTTTCCCCCCTCTGGTTCAAATAATCCCAAGTCTCTTAGGTTGTCCCAGAGTTTTTCTTTTCAGTCTATTTCAACAATTTTCTTAAAGCTGTCAAATGCTGGAACCCAGAGTTAATTTCTTAAGAATTCATTTTTAAAAAGTGTATGTGTGTGCATGAATTGGGGGAGGGGGTGCTTTCATTTTGTACAGGAATATTTTCCCAACTCAAAATGAGACATATGTCATAATAACTATAAATCTTTGCACTAAACAAGTTGTTAGTAATTATTTGTCAATGTTTGTGGGGTGTGTGTGTGTGTCTTTGGGAGAGTGAGGTGGAGGAGATGGAGAACATGATTTATCAGGTTTCTCTGAGAGAGAAGCAAGAATAAGATGACGGTTAGTTAGGTGGTTAGTCCTGTGAATTTTTTTTGCGGTACGCGGGCCTCTCACTGTCGTGGCCTCTCCCGTTGCGGAGCACAGGCTCCGGACGCGCAGGCTCAGCGGCCATGGCTCACGGGCCCAGCCGCTCCGCGGCATGTGGGATCCTCCCGGACCGGGGCACGAACCCGTCCGTGTTCCCTGCATCGGCAGGCAGACTCTCAACCACTGCACCACCAGGGAAGCCCAGTCCTGTGAATTTTTGAATGAGTTCTAGCTGAGAATTCACTATGGTCTCACATGACCCAACAGCCCCTTAGACAAGAGATGGCAGAGCAGGGAGTCGCACTTAGGGACACCTGAGAGAAGAGGCTTCCTGGATTGGGATGTCCCAGCAGGATGAGGACGGACAGGCTTTTGTACAGCTTGGCAAGCAGAGTTAGTAGCTACTAGAGGATGCTTCTTCAAAGAAGACTGCATGTAAGACTTGGAGGGGGCCGTTTCGTTTAATTCTACTAGAAGAATTCTAATTTCTTCTTTAGAAATAGAGACGCAGACATAGAGAACAAACATATGGATACCAAGGGGGAAAGTGAGGGGGTGGGATGAATTGGGAGATTGGGATTTACACATATACACTACTGATACTATGTATAAAGTAGCTAACTAATGAAAACCTACTATATAGCTCAGGGAACTCTACTCAGTGCTCTGTGCTGACCTAAATGGGAAGGAAATCCAAAAAAGAGGGGATGTACATATACATATAGCTGATTCACTTTGCTGTACAGTAGAAACTAATACGACATTGTAAAGCAACTGTACTCCAATAAAAATTAATAATAAAAAAAGACCAGTGAGCAAAAATAAACTTACAGACCTGAAAAAAAAAAAAAAAAAAAAAAATTCACAGCAACTCTGTGTGCCAAAGGATAAAGAAAAAGATTTTTTTCCCCTCTGTTTTGTTTTGTCCATGCCTAATAAAAAAAAAAAAAAAGAAGAAATTTCACAGCAACTCTGTGTGCCAAAGGATAAAGAAAAAGATTTTTTTCCCCTCTGTTTTGTTTTGTCCATGCCTAATATAGAGAGAAAAAGTAAAGCAGTGTACCTCTGTTTGGGGTGGACAGGTGGCCCAGAGGATAAAAATGAGAAAACCCTAAATTAGAGAATGAAGCTTAGAGGCAAATGGAAAGGGACTCCTGGGGCTAAGAAAGACCCTAACCTCAGAAGTGTTCTACAGGTTCATCACGTGTCTCCTAAATCATGAAATTGTCATTTTTATTTATTTCTTTTTCTTATTCTTTTCTTTTCTTTTTTTTTTTTTTGGCTGTGCTGCATGACTTGTGGGGTCTTAGTTCCCCGACCAGGGATTGAACCCGGGCCATTGGCAGTGAAAGTACAGAGTCCTGACCACTGGACCTCCAGGGAATTCCCTGAAATTGTAATTTTTAAAGCCCAAGTGTAAGAATTATCTTTTCCCTTGTATGATAACCAATAAATGCACGGGCATATATTACATAATAAACATAATTGTATGATAACAAATCAGCCTGGGTCTATTGCCTGCCAATTTCATTTTTATCATAATGATAACTACAAATGTTTATCCTAACCCTTCTG
Source organism: Lipotes vexillifer (assembly GCF_000442215.2). Lineage (NCBI taxonomy): Eukaryota > Metazoa > Chordata > Mammalia > Artiodactyla > Lipotidae > Lipotes > Lipotes vexillifer. The sequence goes on from NW_006788081.1 coordinate 202,040, forward strand.
AGCTCCTGTCACACAAGATATCATTTCCTCCCAGGAGAGCTCCAAGTTATACTGTCCACACACTCTTTTCACATGGTTCCTCTCTTATGTCACACAGGTAATTGTTCTGAGAGTTGAAAGTGACTTTAATAGTGAAAAAATAAAAATTGAAAGTCCACAGATATGGAAAAGTTTAGACAACATGTAGTATATTGAGAAAAGGGAATATTATCTGGCTATTAAAAAGGTTTAGACAACATGTAGTATATTGAGATAAGGGAATATTATCCGGCTATAGGGACTTCCCTGGTGGTCCAGTGGTTAAGACTTCGCCTTCCAACGCAGGGGGTGTGGGTTCGATCCTTGGCCTGGGAGCTAAGATTCCACATGCCTTGAGGCCAAAAAACCAAAACATGAAACAGAAGCAATATTGTAACAAATTCAATAAAGACTTTAAAAATGGTCCACATCAAAAAAAAAATCTTAAAAAAAAAAAGGTGCTATAGATCCATATGAACTGAAGGGAAAAGATGGTCATATGACAGTCATGTGACAAGGAGCAAGATGGAGACAGCATCATCCCATTCAAGGCAGAATAACACAGAGCTTTAGAGCCTGGACCTTGGAGCAAGACGGCCTGGGTTTCAGCATTAGCTGTGGGAGCTTGGCCAAGTTACTTCTCTGTGTCTCAATTTCCTCATCTGAAAATGGGAATAATGATGACAAGAGTACCGTCAAAGAATTGTGTGAATATAGGACGATGCTACACACTCAAAGGAAGTCTTAAAGTTTAAATACTCCCCAAAAAGATGCCTGTCAAAAATGGTCACTTTCCTGTCTAATGGATTATAGTTCTCAGATATTAGTTTTTGAAATATTTAGAAGATTTTATATTTTGCATATTTTTATTTGGCCCTGCACAACTGATAATATTTTCCATCATTACATAGCATATGCATGAAAAATTGATCCCCACATAATTTTGACACATGATAAAATCTTTAGTTTGTATTTACAAATGGAGTCCAATATTCTGTTTGCCTTAAGTCCTTATTCCAAGATGTTTAGTTGTAAAAAGGATAAATATTTATAGTTTTAGCTCAGCTCAATAAACTGAGTTTATGTCTCTAGGTTAGTACCCCAAATGGTAAGAACTATGATTTAAAAAGAAAAATCTCCCCAAATAAAAAAATAGAAATATCACTTTTATAAAGTGTCATTTACATTGGACATTTCTTACCCTAGAAGTATACTTATAGGCATTTTTCTTTATGTGTCAACTGTGACATTTCACCATCTTTTAATATATTACATGAGGGAAATAAACATCTTCATGGCTAATTTTAGCAAACTTCATTTGCCAAACATTTGTTGGGCATCTAGTATATGCCAAGATCATACTGTGCTTTTAGTAAAGTTTGTACTTATATATATTTGACAGTTTGATCCATTGGCAATATTTCCTTTACTAAGCTCTGGGTGTACTTTCCTGTATTTTATCAGAGAGCCTGTTTTCCCTCTTCTGAGGTTTTGGGAATTTGGTCTAGCAACTTAGAAGAAGTCAAAGCAAACCTCTTTGGTAGCTCCTGTGTAATAGGGGGGAAAGTATTCCTATTTAAGGGGGTCCCTACTCTGTGGCCACTCTCTGGGTGGGTCAGGAGTCAGGTGGAAACATTCTACAATAATCCATTTTCTAAAACTCAAAGCCTCCTATTCAAATTCACTGATAATATTTGGTTCTTTCTTCCATATCCCCCAAGAAATCCCAGCTGTTTCTGAGCATTGTTTAGAAAGTACACTATTGATTTTTTAAATAAGAATTTTGAACCCCTCAAAACCATTTTGAAGGGAATCAAAAGCTTTCTAATTTTAAACCAAGGTTGTGAAAGCATTTGCATTTGAGGTTTGAAGCATTTTAAGTAAGACAAAATAGCAAACATTCCACGAGTGCCTATTCTGTGGTAGGCTCAGTACTAAAGGCTCCTGGAGTATTGGCTCATTTGATATGCATTGGCACCCACAGGGTGGAGGTTATCATTGCCCCCATTTTACAGAGAGGGAAACTGGGCCACTGAAAGTGAAGCAGTTTGCCCAAGGAGAAGCAGGAAGCAGAGAGTAGAACTTGGATTTGTACACAGACTGTCTGGCTCTGGAGACTGTTCACAACCACTGCTAATCCATGAGACAGATGATCTCCAGGAGTGTGTATGGGCAACACTGACTACTTGGTAGGAGGATGAAAACAGAAGTGATCTGATACACAAACTGCACCCTCATCATTTATCATTTTATCCTTTTTCTCTACATTCCTGATCCTACAGGGATAAAATACTAGAGTATAAATATGATATTAGAGCCTTAAAAACCACTTGAAATGGATTAAAATTATCTGATTTTAAACCTGAACAATTGAAAACATGTCAGCGTTGAGAAAGTGTAAAGCATTTTGAAGTAATTTAGCTTAAAGCATTCTTAATTCTACACAGGCAGAAAGGAGCTCCTAAAATTATCAGTATTTAAGTTGGAACCTCAAAAAGGAAGTGTGTGGAAGCTTTGCTTTGATACTCTGAATGCTGAGAACATGTGTAGTTGTAGATTCTTGGCTGACTTTGAAAGCTGACTGGGCTACATTCTCCAACATTCTCAGAACTGGTATTGACATCTTTTGGCTCTTCTGGACTGTTGATTGTTGTCATTTGTGTCACATGCACAACTCAACACACTGGGCTCATGTCGGTAGAAAACTCAAACTCTAGAGTCTCCTGTCATCCTTAGTTTAGATAATGTTAAAAGTTGCTACAGGGGCTTCCCTGGTGGCGCAGTGGTTGAGAATCTGCCTGCTAATGCAGGGAACATGGGTTCGAGCCCTGGTCTGGGAAGATCCCACATGCCACGGAGCAACTGGGCCCGTGAGCCACAACTACTGAGCCTGCGCGTCTGGAGCCTGTGCTCCGCAACAAGAGAGGCCGCGAGAGTGAGAGGCCCGTGCACCGCGATGAAGAGTGGCCCCCGCTTGCCACAACTTGAGAAAGCCCTCGCACAGAAATGAAGACCCAACACAGCCATAAATAAATAAAGCAAACTGTCAACAAGTAAAAATAAACACAATTATAAAAAAAAAAAAAAAGTTGCTACGACTAAATAAAAAACAAATTAGCGATAGTAGTTAAGGGGTCACATAAGCCACAAATAACCAGTGTGTTCTCAAAAAAGGCCGAATGAACACATGTCATAGAGGTCAAACAAGTAGGTTGGCGGAACGGTCATGGATTCCTCATTACTACTTTTAGAAGAATGTGGCATTTCTGACTCTAAGTCTGAACGATGCTATTATGAAAGTGAACTTTAAAATGTGTGAACAAAATCAGGTTGCTGAGGGGATTGTTATCAGTTATTTTTCCCAGACAGAAGTCAACATCTTATGGTGGGGGAGGGGGAGAGGGGGAGAGGGGTTACTAGGATATTTTAGCACTTGCACAAGCAGCCATTCTTCATCTGTCAAAGAACTGTAAGTGAAGAAAAGAGACTGACATGTTGAGAAAGAAGCTTGAATGTGGAATTTATCTATTTGACCAATATTAATTAAGCTTCTGGCACAAACTGGCCACTGGATTAGGGGCTTTTTAAGCAGACAGAGACAAGTTGGGCCAGGATCTGCATTCGGGGACTGCTATTCTGGTTGGGGGAGATAGATCAGAGTCAAAAAAAAAGTTTTCCTGGTCATATGATGCCTCAGTGAGGGCACAGAACAAATACCCAGGCCTTTGTGAAGAGACCAGGGATTAGGAGTCAGAAAAGCCTCCTTAGAAGAGGTAAACCTTAAGTTCACTGTTGAAATGTGTCTCCCAGATGGACAGGGTATTCTAAGTATTTTAAATATTCCTGTTAGAGTGAACAAAGGTATGGTTGGAGACACAGTCTAGAATAACACCGTCCAATGTAGTAGCCGCTAGTCACACGTAGCTTTGCTTAAACTTATGTTGATTACAGCAAAATACAATTTAACATTTAGTTCTTTGGTTTCCCTAGCCACATTTTAAGCTCTCAACAGGCACACGTGGCTAGTGGCCATTGCACTGGACAGCGCAGGCACACAACATCTCCATCACCACAGAAATTTCTACTGTTCAGGGCTGGTAAACTGCAAGCAGACAAGCACTGCTAGAGGGTCAGTTTTAAGGGGTGTGTGGCAAGAGCTAAGCCTGGGGGTAGAGGTTGCAGCCAAAGGATGGAGGTCTCACATGTCATACCACAGAGTTCAGACTTTACCCACTGGGCTCGGCATTAGTAAAATTTTCTGTAAAGATTATAAATATTTTTGGCTCTCAGAACCACATAATATTTGCTGAAACTATGCAACTCTAGTGTTGTAGCATGAGATCAACCACAGACAATATATAAATGAACAAGTGTGACTGTGTTCCAATAACATTTTATTTGTAAAAACTGACAATGGGCTGTATTCAGCCCACAGACCACAGTTTGCTGACTCCTGCACTAGGCCATCAGGAACCCCCTGAAGGGTTTGAAGCCAGAAAGTTGCATAATTAGATGTGCGCTTTAGAAAGACCATTCTAGTAGCAGAATAAGGATGGATTTAAGGAGTGTGAGATGCAAGATTGTTAATAGTCCAGTCAAAGAGGATAGGGGCCTGATTTCTGAATGCAGCCTATTGAATACACCTGGAAAGAAGGGAATGTGTATGCGCTTTTAAGTTAGGTGGTGGGGCACTGGTGGCAATGGAGATTAAACGACATAGAAGTACAAGGCTCAGGTGACTGGGTAGGTGGTGGCTGTATCATCTTGGCTGCACCAAGTTATACAATATAGGAAGAACAGATTTGGAAAAGTGTGATGATTTCAGTTTGGGTCAGGTGGCATTTGAGATGCCACACATGTGAGTCATTAGCAGAGGGTAGTAGCTGAAGCCTTGAGAGTGACAGAAAATACCCAGAGAGGGCGGGCAGAGGGAGAGGGAGGCAAATGATGGTGCTTTGAGTGTTACCAAAATGGAAGACATTTGGTAACAAGAAGGAATTGTTACAGGCACAGGGAGCAAAACCAGGGAAGGATGGCATTGCAGAAATCAAGGGAAGATTTTCAAGTGCTATTGAGAAGATTAAGAAGATTCCATTATGTTTGGCAATTAGGAGTCATTTTTAGAATGTTTTCCTGAATAGATTTCATAAAAGGAAATAAGATATATCAGTGGAATGATAGCTATGACTTTTCATGTTCTTGGTTTGTGTGTGTGTGTGTGTGTGTGTGTGTGTTTTAAGCATTAGGATTCCTTAAAAGCAAGGAGAAGGTTAGGGTCCTTTGAATCTGCCCTTGTACATTGATATGGTCCAGCAATCACTCTATTTGTGGCTGGAAGGGCAGGTGAGATCTTGACTGGTCTTTCATGAGGTGATCTCTCTGCAAACTTCTTGGGAGAGCTTCATGCTTTGAGTGTCAGAAAGCAGCTAGATAGCCTCTTAAAATGAAATGTTTTCTGATTTTAGGGTATGTGAGAACAAAAATGGACTTCTTAAGACAAGGAACCCTCGAGTTTTATGTAAGAACCACGTTTGATATATATAAATGTTTTATCCTGAATCCACCTTAATAAAAAAAAAAACTAAATAATAACAGCTTTAAAATAGAATCATGTGATTTGGGAGTACTCCATTTCACAATTTAATGGTCAAAGGATTAGTCACCCCTTCAATGGAGGAGTTTCAAATGATTTATAGCCACCTCGAAGAGGTTTATATTAGGAAAATATTTTACATGCCTAGTGGATGAATATAACTCACTCAAACTTTGCATGATTTGCTATTTAAAATTTTGTCTTAAAATATGGAAAAACTGACGAAAACATGCTTGTGGTTTTCAAGAGTATTCCGTGAGAGAATACGAATTAGTATTTGGTCCTGAAGGAATTGCTTTAGTAGAGCATGAAGATCTAAGGAACACGCATTTCTGAACACTTTAAATGACTTTTACCTCTCTAAACCACAGCAAGGGAAAAGTGAAGTTGAATGACAATAACACAACAATAATAACAATAACAACAAAAATAAAAGAAGGACTTTCTTCATCACCAGTGACCAGTTGGCTCACTAGGTTGGATGGCGGAGATTAGCCCTATTAGATATCAGAATATATTATACAATAATAATTGAAACGGTATGACACTACAAAAATAAGATACAGATGGCTCAGAAGAGAGCCATAATATATGATAATCTAAAAATAACAAAAATAGGGAAACAATATGCAAATAGATATTATTTTAACTTCACAGTGAATTACTTCTGTAAGTCAAAATAAATTTCAAATAGACTGTAAAATTAAAAGGAGGGCTTCCCTGGTGGCGCAGTGGTTGAGAGTCCACCTGCCGATGCAGCGGACACGGGTTCGTGCCCCGGTCTGGGAAGATCCCACATGCCGCGGAGCGGCTGGGCCCGCGAGCCATGGCCTCTGAGCCTGCGCGTCCGGAGCCTGTGCTCCGCAACGGGAGAGGCCACAACAGTGAGAGGCCCGCGTACCGTGAAAAAAAAAAGAATGAATGGTCATATGATATGAGGGAAATAGTTATGACTGGATTATTTCTCTTTTCAAATTTCCTTTATTTTGCATAACAGACACAAAAAGAAAAAGAATCCATTGTGCACAGGAGAAGAGGCAAGGAAGCAGAAGTCAACCAACATAAATTCATTCTGATTTTTTCAGAAAACGTCAAAGCATATGTCTTAAGAGAAAGGCTCATAGCAACAATTTAGTACAGTTAACTAGTAATCTGATACTAACCTACTAACAGCCCCCTAGAGAAAGATAGACTCATTCTAACTTTATGAAACAGAACAGTAAGTTCCCATCATGCCCTACCTCTAGGCTATTCTAGTGCCATTTCTTTGTAGCCTAGAGAGTCAGCCAGGTGAAATGGTTTAAGCAGAGGCCCTGGAGCCAGCCTGGGTTTGGATTTTAGTTCTACCATTTACTTGCTGGTTGCGAATTGTTTAGCTTCCTTTGGTTTCCAGATCCATAAAATGGAGAAAAGTAGTATATCTCCCAGAGTTGTAAGAATTTAATGAACTGATATTTTAAAAACACAGCACAGTGTCTGGCATATAGGAAACACTTTGTAAGATGTTAGCTATTGTCACTATATTTCTTATTTCCTTAGTACAAAATTTGAAAAGTGATTCAAACCTCGATATAGCTCCAGACAGTGCTATGCTAAAAGGAGGAAGATAGAAACAATCCATTTTTCTAGTCCTAAAGAAATGTACACTTTTATTGCCAAGATTATCTAGCCTATTAATCTATTATTTGAGATTCCCTGAAAGGTTTTGATAGGAACAAGTAAGATGTTTCTATAAAATCAGGAAACCACTTAAAAATTTACAGTGCAAAAAAGTGAACTCATAGAAACTCCTTGAAGTAGACTTATTAAAGATAATTCTCAAATATGAGTAAAGAATATTTCTTTTTGCTCTTAAAGAATCAAAAATCTAGTTTTCTTTCCATGAAATAAAAATGTCGATAAAAAACTGCCAATACCCATCTAGGGAGCCTGAACCTTCCCTGCTCTGCAGAGACAATACCAATTACTCATTATGAACCTTTGGGAAATGTCAATGACAAAATCTAAGATAAAACTGCGTGAGCCGAGAGGTTGGCTTACAGTTTCTGAAATAAGAATTCTGTGTTATAATCTCTGTGTTTCCCATGATTTAGCAGAAATGGATTGGCATGGATATCCTCATTTCTGTCTCAAGTGAGAATTTTGTTTTAAGCTATGTAGTTACTAATTAAATCAAGAAGATAGTTACTTTAATCAGATTAGGCTCATGTAAAATTATGAGTCTGACAGCAAACATGTATTGGCGGCTTAAGGTATGCAAGATAGCATGGTAGGATGCAAAATAACTGGGGAGAAAATGCATTTGAATATTAGAGGTGCTTGATGAGAACTTCAAGGCATTGACAAGAGAAATGCTGAAGGCATGTCAAGTCAAGGGGGATTAAGAGTGGGGTAGTATAGTCTGAAGTCAGGGAGCCTGATTCCTCCAGCTCCATTTTTCTTTCTCAAGACTGCTTTGGCTATTCGGGGTCTTTTGTGTTTCCATACAAATTGTGAAATTTTTTGTTCTAGTTCTGTGAAAAATGCCAGTGGTAGTTTGATAGGGATTGCATTGAATCTGTAGATTGCTTTGGGTAGTAGAGTCATTTTCACAATGTTGATTCTTCCAATCCAAGAACATGGTATATCTCTCCATCTATTTGTATCATCTTTCATTTCTTTCATCAGTGTCTTATACTTTTCTGCATACAGGTCTTTTGTCTCCTTAGGTAGGTTTATTCCTAGATATTTTATTCTTTTTGTTGCAATGGTAAATGGGAGTGTTTTCTTGATTTCACTTTCAGATTTTTCATCATTAGTGTATAGGAATGCCAGAGATTTCTGTGCATTAATTTTGTATCCTGCTACTTTACCAAATTCATTGATTAGCTCTAGTAGTTTTCTGGTAGCATCTTTAGGATTCTCTATGTATAGTATCATGTCATCTGCAAACAGTGACAGCTTTACTTCTTCTTTTCCGATTTGGATTCCTTTTATTTCCTTTTCTTCTCTGATTGCTGTGGCTAAAACTTCCAAAACTATGTTGAATAAGAGTGGTGAGAGTGGGCAACCTTGTCTTGTTCCTGACCTTAGTGGAAATGCTTTCAGTTTTTCGCCATTGAGGATGATGTTGGCTGTGGGCTTGTCATATACGGCCTTTATTATATTGAGGAAAGTTCCCTCTACACCTACTTTCTGCAGGGTTTTTATCATAAATGGGTGTTGAATTTTGTCAAAAGCTTTCTCTGCATCTATTGAGATGATCATATGGTTTTTCTCCTTCAATTTGTTAATATGGTGACATATATGCACTACCAAACGTAAAACAGATACTAGTGGGAAGCAGCCACATAACATAGGGAGATCAGCTCGGTGGCTTGTGACCACCTAGAGGGGTGGGATAGGGAGGGTGGGAGGGAGAGAGATGCAAGAGGGAAGAGATATGGGAACATATGTATATGTATAACTGATTCACTTTGTTATAAAGCAGAAACTAACACACCATTGTAAAGCAATTATACTCCAATAAAGATGTTAAAAAAAGGAGTGGGGTAAGAGTGAAAGGTGGAAGCTTTCTCGAAGGAAGAAAATGGGAGCCATGCATTAAAGGAAGGGTCAGAGCTGGTTGGGCAGAGCTGAAAGTGGAGGGGTAGCACAAGTATAGCTACAAGAGGCACATATGGAAGATCTTAAACTCTCTGTAGTGATATGTCTAGAAAAATAATTACTAAAATTTTAACTGCCTTTTTTTTTCGGATAGTGAAATTTTTACTTTCTCTACATTTTCCTATATTTTTGGAAAATATTCATCATCATCATGCATCTCACTTTTATAAGAGGGGAAAACAATAAAGCTACATACTTTTAGAGGAAAAAACATTTTTTGCTGATCTCAGTGGATAAATGGAAGCTGTAAAAATAAATGCACTGATTAAGAATATAAAAAATGGAGTATTGTACTAAAATACCCAGCTCCCTTTGCCCAGTTTTTTGACCTTAAACTTTTTACCCCACTTTTTATTATGAAAAATTGCAAGCATATCCAAAAGTTGAAATTGGAATTGAAAGTGAATGCCAAAATACATCCCCCCTCCCCAGATTCTACAATTGTTTGCATTTTGCTATTCTTGCTTTTACTTTATATCCATTCATTTATCCATTCATCTTTGTTTTTTGATGCATTTCAAAGTGAGTTGCAGACATGTATACCCTGTTTGATACTAAATTTTATCCACCCACCAATTCCCTCTGCACACATACACTAGTCCAGACCCTTCCAGCAGGCTGTTATGCACTGAAATCTGATCTCATTTCCCATATCTAGACACAGCTTCCAATCCGAACACATCCCAAATCAGCTGACAACCCAGAAGGCAGTTTGCCAAACTTTACCCTGACTGTTTCTATATATCCAGAACTATGTAATTTATTCAAATCATAGGATATTAAAGCCAGAAAGGGAAACTATCTGCTCTGGGGTCAGCAACTCCAACCTTTCCAGGAACTAAGCAGGTAGTATAAAAAGTGGGTGTCTCCTGTTAGATAATCCAGTGGATCTGATAAGGCCTCCATGTGGGCAGGCGACAAGGAGCAGCAGAATGACCCAGGGAGTTGAGAAAACAGAATTAACACTGAGGCAAGTCTTCCAGCCTCAGCCTATGGTTCCAAGGGCCCGGCATTTTAACCACAGCTCCCTTTTTGCCTCCTCTGAGGGTCTAGGACACCTCTTAAAGGCACGTATTTGTTAGAATAACTGAAAGAGTACACTGTTAAGTAGAATCTTTCTTTAATTAAAAGTACTTATGGATGCGGTATTTATAGCCTCTCAGTTAAACACAGACCTTAATGGTGCAAACAGTAGCACAGATATTATAAATGCAATGATGTGATATATGTGTAGTTTTTGCACATTGCTTGCCCAAGAAGGCAATATTCCCCCACCTCTGGTGGATTGACTACCTGTCTGTAATGAACCCAAAGAAGAGAGAAACCAGTTTTCTCACTGATCAAAGGGTAGATGTAGCGTCATTTCTCAGAAATGTGCCTGCATATATATATATATATATTTTTTTTTTTCTTGGTGTGTGTGGCTTACAAATTAAATAGAAGGCATTACCGTGGGGAAGTGGGGAAGAATGGTGAGAAAAATGGGATGTAGAAGGGTCAAGATGTATAGAAACTATGTCTGGTTTTTCATGCCCATTAGCCACCTAGACATGGTTATTTGGCCTACTTTCTGGAACTTCCTCCCTCTCTCCTTGCCCTGCTTATCAAATTCAACCAGTGTTTTCTCAGGTTGGCTAACTTTTACATCTAATGAGAACTGAAACAATCTATTGATACCTTTCACATGTGCAGTAGCTACAGGTGGACATTGCTTAGAAATCAGAAGTTACAACAATTCTACCCTCACAGTCTTTTCTTTGTATGCTTGATAATTAACAAGAGATAGTTTGGAAACTCCCCCCTCCCCCACCCCCCTACCCCCACCGGGAAACTAATTTAAACAGTGTGTATCTCAGCCTTACTGAGAGGCTGGTATAGCTAGTTCTGCTATTAAAAAAAAAATTCCACCCAGGCCTGAAATGCTGTCTCATGCATTTGTGGGTACATGTGATAAAATTAGTTTCTTTTGGGTGAATGTTCTCTTGTGATAAAGTAAACTCAACTCCTTTTCTTCCAAAGTTATAATGAATAAAATTGCCAGTAGTTCTTTTGGACTATGCCCATACATTGACAAATCAAAATGTACTAATGTAAGTTAAACCTCCTAAATGTCTATTTATTAAAGGGTTTTTACAAGATTTCACATGAACTCTTTCAACTTAATGTCTGTCATAGATCAAATTCAGCAGATGTTTATTTCAACTCCACTTCTTTTGATTTCTACCAGGATTTACATAAGGATTGAATTTATTGTTGGCTTATCAGTTTTTGTAGCTCAAAACTGACTACAGACCAGTGATTCTGAGCTGTGGTTTTACAATCCTACTAGCTGGTTTTAAAAGCTATATAGTAAAATTCTGAACATTTTAATTAAAAACGTTATTTTTTATTGAATTAATATTTAAAAGAGCATATAGCATTTTGAGGAAAAAGTGAGTCATAGAAAGCAAAAGGTCCCAATATGAAAAAAAAGAGAAAAATTCTTTAAAAGCTTTTAAAATTCCCATTCTCAAAACACTAATTTTGGCTGGTTTGTTTTGCAAGTTCTTTGCATATTTTACTTATAAAATAAATAGATAACTTAGAAAAATTTTGTATAAATTTTGCTATGCAACAGGCATTATTCCAAAGACATTCATTTGTAAACCTAAATAAGCCTCATAACAACCTTAGTAAGTAGTAGGTATAGTTATTCATTGTTTACACATAGGGAAACCAAGGCACAGAGAGGGTAAAATGATCAAAGTCACATAGCTGAAACTGGACAGCACTGAGATTCAAATAAGGAAGTCCAGCTCCAGACCAGACTCACTTTAAACTCTATTCACTAGAAGTTTACCAGTTTCCATTTAGAGTTCCCGAAACACTGGGTAAGACTTGGCATAAGTGATCATCAAAATGGGTTAAGCGATAAATAAATAACTAAAGCAAACTTTGGATGTTTGAATCATTCATGGAACTTAAAAAAAAAAAGTACGTGAGCCCCACCCAGGCCAGCCTGAATCAGTATCTCTGGGGTGGGGCTTATGCAACTGTGTATTTTAAAGTTAAACAGCCGATTCCAATGTGCTGCCAGATTGACAGCCACTGATCCAAACTTCTAGCTAAGTCTTAGTACAGGGGATCTCAAACTTGAGCATGCATCAGAATCACCTGGAGAGCACGTTAATATACAAGCGTCTGGGTCCGACTCCCAGAACTTACTCAGTCTTGGGTGGAGCCCAAGGATTTCCATTAAGTTCCCAGTTCAGTGATGTTGATGTTGCTGGTTTAGTGACCACACTTTGAAAACTACTGTCTTAATAAGCTGGGATAGGGATAAAAGTGGGTAATAGAGACCTGGAGGAAACTGGACTAATTCTAGCATCTCATCAACCCTGATGCTGACATATTTCCTCTACTTTGTTGATTTACCCAATAACACTGAGGATGAGAGAAGAAAAGAAAAAGGAAAAATATGAAGCTAAAGGGAAGTGAGGGAAAAGATAGAAGAGGAATTAATTTCTTCAGTAAACTAAAATTTGTGACTCTCTCACTGACCTAATCACCTGTCAATGATAGAATACGAAATGAGAAAATTTAACGATAGCTACACTCAAAAAGAAATGCACCTTTCTATGTCAGAAACAGAAAAGAAACATAAAACAGTGAGTGAGACTGGAAGACTGGAGGGCTGTCAAGGCGGGCTGTTGGTTTAGGGTACAGAAGTGTTTATTAATTCAGCTCCTATAGGTAACCTGAGAACCTGAGCTATAGTCACTCTTTGAAACCAAGGGCAAGGACAGATATGCTTTTTTCCCCATCCTTAGTGCCATGAAAGGAGACCGAATGATCAGTGCTAAGAATTGCCTGGGGATAGACCAGCAGTTCTCAACTGAGGATGAGAGCATGGCAAGGGGAGGGGGGGGAGCACATTTTGTAATCTCTGGAAATGCTTTGTGTTGTCACAATGAGGGGGACAAGGGTACTACTGGATCTAGTGAGTTGGGACTAGAGATTCTGTGAAACATCCTACAATGCAGAAAAGTGCTAAAGTTGAGAAATGCTGGGCTAGAACCAGGATCTGGACCAAGATGCCAGTTGACTTAGTAATGAATATACTAAATGTGCAAAATTATTGTGGGCCAGCTGTCAATATAGACCTGGTTCTGGGCTGGAGGAACCTCAGAAAGCAGTAGTAGAGGTAAGCACAATATTAGAGATGTTGGCAGATAGAAAGTGAAAACTAAGCCATCAACCAAAAAACCTTCTCAAATGGGTCTACCACACAATTCCAGACTACAGAACGAAGACTATAAATAAGAAATAAAAACCCAATGAAATCAACAATTTAAAGATGGGTTTACCTCATATTAAATTAAAATAATAGAACAATCTGAAAGTGACCTTAAGAATTTAGGATATATCAAGAAAAAAAATGAATGATACCTATAGGAGAGCATAAGAATATTTGAAACAAAAATGGGCAGACATTAGGCAAAAACAGGTGATTATCAAAAACAACCAATTTAAAAAATTGGAGATAGATGGAGTTCATTGACGATGTAACGACCCTGGTAACACTGGGACAGGCCTTAGAGGGTGAGAATGTGGGTCCCAGGGATGGGATTTCCCTCGCGGCTGATGCTGTCAGCCTTGACCCGCGCTGGGCGCTTTTGCATTTTGAAGTCGGGAGCGGTGAGGCTGATGGACGTCCCGGCAGGGAACCGCCGTGGCTTGTCTGACTACTACCCGCTTCTGATGCCCAGTGTGGGATTTGGAAAATCGTCCTCGCGTGTTTACAGATGCCACTCAGAGACCAAGCGGTACATAACCAGCCCGAAAGTGGCTGAGACCTTGGTGCAGATCCTACGGGGAAAACGAAAATCTTGCCAGCTATACCTGGAGTGCAATCCAGGTCCTGGAATCCTGACGCAAGCATTGCTCGAAAGTGGTGCCAAAGTGATTGACCTTGAAAGTGACAAGACTTTTATGCCACAATTGAAGTCCTTAGGAAAAAAGGTGAATGGAAGACTAGAAGTGGTCTACTGTGACTTCTTTAAACTGGATCCTAGAAGTCGTGGAATACTAACACCTCCTGTTATGACTTCAGATACGCTTTTTCAGTATTTGGGAATAGAAGCACAGCCTTGGTCAAAAGGTGCCCCTTTAAAAGCCATTGGGATCTTACCACCTAAAAATGAGAGAAGTGCACTTTGGAAACTTTTACATGACCTATATTCCTGTACTTCTGTATATAAATATGGACGAGTAGAACTAAATTTGTTTATTACTGAAAAGGAATGCTGGAAAATAATGGCAAATCCCCCAAATTCCAGGCTCATATCAAGCATTAAGTGTGCTCTGTCAGATAGCTTGTGGGATTAAGCTCCTGCATACAGAGTCCTCCTTATCATTTGGCACATATACCGCAAATGGGCAGCTGGCAAAGCAAAAGCATAGGGAATCATTAGAACAAAACCCGTGTTTTATTCAACTGATTCCGCATAGAAATTTATTTACAGGAACCTTAACACATTTTAACTATGATGTGTTTTTTCACATGTTAAGGCAGTGTTTTATGAAACTCAATGCCAAGCTAATAGACCATTTACAGTAAGTAAGAAAAATGAAAGCAAATATAAAAGTAGCAACTTAATGTGTGAATTGTGCTTTCATGTTAGAGCTTTGTTTTTTATATTTTTTATATCTTCATTAACAGTGAGGTACCATGTTTTCACTCATCTATTTGTACAAAATACTTCGTTCTCACTGGTACACATTTTGAGGAAAATATATTTTCCACATAATCTCCTGAGCTTAATTTTTTTTTTTCCTTCTTTGAAAAAACAACCAGGGATGCCTACAATTCGTTTTATCTTTGTCAGGATTAATTTAACTACATGAAGAACTGGCTGCTTGCCCCGGCATTAGTGGTAGCATACTCACCATCCACCTCCCGTCATAGCCTGTCATTAGTGGTTCTGTTTCCTAGGCAAAGTAGGCACAGATCATTATACCACCCTAGTCCTGCTCTGGATCAAATTCTATGTTTCTGCCTAAAGCCTTATAAAAATTATACTGTTACTGCCTGCTTTGTATCTATATAATTTTTACGTAGGGCTGATGTGTACAGTTCTGGAAGTTACGCATTTTACCATGTACTCATCAGCCCATAGTCATTCAAAGTACTGTCAAAGGATGGCAAAATAAATAATCATTTTAATTAATTTGAACATCATTTAATGTATAACTCTGAATGAGCTGATGATTGAACAATATTTATGTAAAAATAAATGTTAAAAGTGAAGGTAGATCAGTAAAAGTCATCTGTTTTTCATCTTGTCACCTTGTGATAGTGGCTATTTTGAATGAAAATATCAAGAGTGTAGGAACTTAAGGAATACATATGATAAACTGTGGTTTAAAATGTTAAGAATTGCCTTGGAGAGCCTGTGGATTGAAAGGATGTTTACAGCTATGACCAAGATTCCATTCACAGTCAAAAAGTATTGGAAATATTTTCCACCAAAATATTTTAGTACAGTCAGAGGCTCACTGGTGGTTTCTTGCTAGGCTAATAGAATAAGGCAGTTTTCTGCTTCATAATTTATTCACAGTAATTGTTACATAAAAATGTGAAAATTATTTCCTCTTCTGAAAACAAACAGTAGTTCCTGCTGTTTATTAAACTTTTACATGAACCTAAATGTTTACTTATTAAACTTTTACATGAACCTAAATGGAGTTAAGAATATTTTTGCAAAGAGAATTAAAAGATGAAAGGTAGGCAGAAGAATTTTTTTTTTTTTTGCGGTGCGCGGGCCTCTCACTGTTGTGGCCTCTCCCTTTGTGGAGCACAGGCTCCGGACGCGCAAGCTCAGTGGCCATGGCTCACGGACCCAGCCGCTCCGTGGCATGTGGGATCTTCCCGGACCAGGGCACGAACCCGTGTCCCCTGAGTCGGCAGGCAGACTCCCAACCACTGCGCAACCAGGGAAGCCCAGGCAGAAGAATTTTTAAGGGCAATGTTAAACTAGAATTTTGCCTGAGCATTGATTAGAACATGTTAAAGCCTAAATCAGCTCTTTTCGTTACAGGCAAGCCATGAAACTTTAGGAATAGACATAGTTAAAGCTATATATAATAGGCAGGTTATTAAACTGAATAAGATTAATTATATATAATAAGTTAGGCACTTTAAATTGGGCTTAGAAGCCTCCTCTATCCATATTAACTGACAGTTGTTATGATAAAGAATTAAGCGCATTTACTTTGTATTTATTTTGTAGTTCATTGAGTCCAATTGATGCAATGCATATATTGAAGCAAATTTAAAAAAATAAAGATGTGAAAGTAATAGATGACTTTCAGCACCTGAAGACTTTCAGCACCTTTTTGAAACCATAGAGTGTTCCAAAGATGATAACTATAAGTGGCTATATGATGACTTCATGGAAGATGTAATCATATAGAGAAGTGGACTAATAAGACATTAACTGGAGCTGTTTATTTATTTGGAAATTATGGCACAAATGAAAAAGAACTGAGTTTGAAAAGCCCACATCCTTTCAACAGAAGATAACTGTTCTTGTTTTGCACAGCTAGGCAGATCATTTCTTATGCCATTGATAGCATTACTGTATTGGATAAAATAATGGCTGCTATTTTATTCAAACTGAATAAAAGGAAAACTTCAGTTAATTGTGGATTTGATCAAATTGGATTTATTTTGTTTTAAATTCCTATCTACTATAAGCATACTGGTAGTTATAGGGTATTAGCAGATGAAATTTAGTTTTAGAAATTCTTTTAGCCAAATATCTTACGTTATACTTAAATATTCCATTTTCACTGTCGATTTTTATATCCTCCTGGGGGAGCAGAAGAGTTTGTATGTAATTAAACTTGGAAAGTAAACTGATTTAGTTGGGTTTTTTTTACTTTTCAGTTTGTTGAAATGTATTATCAAGTACTGTACAATTAAATTATTTAAATTTTAATATGGTTTAAATTTATTTAGAAATTAAAATATTTTAAGTAATAAGAAAAAAAACTGGAGATAAAAACTTAACCATTGAAACATAAATTCAATATATGGGATAAAATATAGTTTGGACACAGTTAGGGTAAGCAACTATCCTGGTCTGTCTGGGACTGAGAAGTTTCTAGGGCATGGGACGTTAGTGCTAAAACTGGGAAAGTGCTGGGCAAACTGAGACAATTGGTCATCCTAGACACAGATGAAGAAAAACTTAGTGAACTGGAAGAAAAAGCTGATAAAACTGATTTAGCATTCATCACACAGGAACAGAGATAAACAAATTTGGAAGAGAAGTTAAAATCACATAGGATAGATTGAGTCTATCTAGCTTTTACCTAACAGGGATTCTAAAGAAACAAACTAGGAAGGAGGAAATGGTAGAGTAATAGTTTTTGAAGAAATAATAGCTGAGAATTTTTTAGAATTGAAGAAAATCATTAGACTTTACATCAGGGGTTGGCAACTACAGCCCATGGGCCAAATCCAGGCTGCCACCTGTGTTTATAAATAAAGTTTTATTGGAACACAGCCACAGCCATTTGTTTATGCCATGTCTACAGCTGCTTTCATCTACAAAGATAGAGCTGAATAGTTGTAACAGAGACCACAAAACCTACAAAGCCTAAAATATTTACTATCTGGCTCTTCACAGAAATGTTGTAGATCCCTGCTTTAAATTGCTACTCTGAGTACCAAGCAGGATAAATAAAAATCAGTTCACATGCCTACGAAGCATAGTAAAGCCACAAAACATAAAGACAAAGAGACACCTTGAAAGGAATGACAGAATTTCAACTACAAGGTAAGACAATTAGACTTGATAGCATACAATTATGCAACACTAGAAGGCAGAAGCCAATGGGGTAAGTCTGTAAAGTGCTGAGGAAAAGTAACTACCAATTTAGAATATTTATATACGGCTAAACAATCCTTTAAGAGTGAAGTCAAAATGAAAGTGTTTTCAGTTATACAAAACCCAATATACATTGTAGTATATAATATTACTCTTCTTCCAAATGGGTATCCATCTCTGCTATTACCCTGAATGCATAAAAATTATACATCCCTACATCTCTGTCCTGTTTAGCTGAGGCATGACTATGCAACTTATTTTGGCTGATTAAATGTGAGTAAAAGTGAAGTACATCTCTTCCAAGCAAAAGTGTTAAGAGCTAGAAATAGGGTTGGAAGGTTATGTTAAATGGGTAATTGCATTTTGTTTAGGTTCTTGCTGTGTTTGGGAGAATATTAACAGAAATACTAAATAGTTGTAGGAATTGTTAGAAAATAGGTAAGGGCATGTGTACTTGGGTAAGAAGATATATGAATCCAGAGCACAAGAGTAAGAGGTAAGAAACAGTGATAAACATGGAGTTTTATGAAGTATATGGACCAGTACGACAGAGTTAAGAGCTTAGAAGCAGAGTCACACATATGTGGGAAATGGACATATGACAAAGGAGGCAACAGAAAGAAGTAGGGGAAAAAAAACAGACTAAAATAAATGGTACTTGACAATTGGTTATCCATTGGGAATATATTAGATGCCTACCTCACACCACAAGTATAAATAAAGTCCTGATTATTAAAGAACTAAATATGAAAATCAAATCTTTAAAATATTTAGAGAAAAGGTTAGGAAAACAGCTTTAACATTTGAGAGTAGGGAATAACTTTTCAAAAAACATCAAAGCAGAAATGTAAAATTTGACAGCATTAAGATTTAAAACTTCTGTATAAAAAAGAGACACTAAAAATAAAGTAAAAAAGAAGCCATAGATTCAGAGCATAAAATTAGCAATGCACTAACTGACATAGAATTAATGCCTAGGATATATAAGGAATTCCTGTAAATCAACGTGAAAAGATAATCTGTAAGAAAATGAACAAAGCACATGAGGCGAATTTACAGAAGTTACCTGAACAGTCAATAAGCTTATGAAAACACATCCTATCTTAGTAGTAATCAGGAAAATTGAAACCAAAATGAAGTAGTTTTGCTATGCCGACAAGGGCTTAATCTCCAAAATATACAGGCAGCTCATACAACTCAATATCAAAAAACAGACAACCCAATCAAAAAATGGGCAGAAGACATTTCTCCAAAGAAGACACAGATGGCCAACAAGCACATGAAAAGATGCTCAATATCGCTAATTTTTAGAGAAATGCAAATAGTATGGAGTTTTCTTAAAAAACTAAAAATAGAGTTACCATATCATCCAGCCATCCCACTCCAGGGCAAATATCCAGAAAAGACAAAAACTCTAATTCAGAAAGATACATACACACCGATGTTCTTAGCGGCACTATTTACAATAGCCAAGACATGGAAGCAGCCTAAATGTCCATAGACAGATGAATGGATAAAGAAGATGTGATGTATCTGTATCTATATCTATATCTAATAGAATATTACTCAGTAATAAAAAAGAATGAAATAATGCCATTTGCAGCAACATGGATGGACCTAGAAATTATCATACGAAGTGAAGTCAGATTAAGACAAGTTTTTATGATATCACTTATATGTGGAATCTAAAAAAATAATACAAATCAACTTATTTACAAAACAGAAACAGGCTCACAGACATAGAAAACAAACATGGTTTACCAAAGGGGAAAGGAGGGGAAGGGATAAATTAGGAGTTTGGGATTAACAAATACACACCACTGTATATAACATAAACAAATAACAAGGATTTACTGTATAGCACAGGGAACTATATTCAATATCTTGAAATAAACTATAATGGAAAAGATTTAGTTATATACATATATAACTAAATCACTTTGTTGTACACCTGAAACTAATGCAGTATTGTAAATCAAGTATAGTTCAGTTAAAACAATTTTTTTAATGAAGGAGAGTTTTGCATATAATAAATTCTCAAAACTCTATCAATAAACTTGACAAAACCAAGTTTTAGGGATGATGCAGAGAAATGGCAACTCTCATACAAGGTTGGTGAGAGATAAATTGATACAATGATTTTAGAGAACAATTTGCTAACATCCAGTAAATTTAAAGGTGTCCAGACCCTCTATGCAAAAGAACATTTATTCTAGTACTGTTCAAAATGGAAAATAATGACAACGAATTCAACGTTGGAGAATAGATGAATAAACTGAAATATAATTACACAGAAATTCAATAGGTTGAACCAGAGCTGCATGGGTCCAAATGGGTACATATTGAAAACATACCAATATCGAGTGAAAGTATGCAAATGCAGAAATCATAAAAATAAACTGGGCAAAACAGTATTATATAGTATCTTATGGGTACAGGCAGATGAAATAAAAATATAAAAACATGACGGGGAAGGCGAGACAGCACTATCAGAGCAGGTGTTCCTCTGCTCGTGGAAAGAGGGGTATGGAACTGGGAAGGGCAAAAAGAGGGCTTCAACTTTGCCTTTTTTAGTTTTGAAAAGATGGCAAAATGGCAATAATATGAAAAAATGGTAATATGTGTGGACTCTGGGTGGTGAGTATGTGAGCATTTGTTATGCTATTTGCTTCTTAACATACCATAGTATTTGAAAAAGAGAAGCGCATGAGAAAGAAGGGGCAGATGGAATGCACCTCCAAGAATTAGGGAAGTGATATTGAAGTTACTAAATCCAGAGCTGGAGCTCCACACCCATTCGCTTCAAGAGCAAGTGTGTTGCACATTTAGCGGCTGCTCATACGTGCTCTAAACAAGTGCCTCTCATTTCCTCCTATGCGCATTGACCTGTGAATGAACGAGGTCTAGAATTTGAACCTCTCGCTCTTGGCTTAAAACTCGCTTGTCCATCGACAGATAAATGGATAAGGAAGATGTGGCGCATGTATACAATGGAATATTACTCAGCCATAAAAAGAAACGAAATTGAGTTATTTGTAGTGAGGTGGATGGACCTAGAGTCTGTCATACAGAGTGAAGTAAGTCAGAAAGAGAAAAACAAATACTGTATGCTAACACATATATATGGAATTTAGAAAAAAAAAAGATGGTACTGACGAACCTAGTTGCAGGGCAGGAATAAAGAGGTAGACATAGAGAATGGACTTGATGACATAGGGTGGAAGGCGAAGCTGGGGTGAAGTGAGAGTAGCATCGACATATATACACTATCGAATGTAAAATAGTTGGCTGGTGGGAAGCAGCCGCATAGCACAGAGAGATCAGCTTGGTGCTTTGTGACCACCTAGAGGGGTGGGATAGGGAGGGAGAGAGGGAGGGAGGGAGACGCAAGAGGGAAGGGATATACGTGTATGTATAGCTGATTCACTTTGTTATACAGCAGAAACTAACACACCAGTGTAAAGCAATTATACTCCAATAAAGATGTTTTTTTTTAAAAAAGAAAACCTGGGACTCAAAAACAAACAAAACTCGCTTGTCATAACAGAGGAGATTTTTTTTTTTTTTTAACACATTTGTACAGACGTTGCAGCAAAGGGGAAGCAGCCCATTTGCAGAAGCAGAGGATATAAATAGATCGAGAGTAGAGAGTAGGAGTGTACGTGAAGGGAGTGTGTGGAGGTAAGTGGATTTCTATTTGGGGACAGTAGTGTGTCATTCAGGACTGTGACTGACCCCCTCCAGCTTATGTGATAAGGACAAGAATCACCGCTCTCCATGAAAGAAGTGGCTTGGAGCCCCAGCTCCCAGAGGGATTCTTCTAGCTCAGATTTTATTTTCTGATTTCCCTGGAACACCAGCTCTCAAGTGGGCCTCCACAGCAGCCCCTCAAATTATTTGTGGGGCCCCAAATCCATCCCCCTCAGAAATCCTTCACAAATTAAACAGTTGGCTGTGTTTAAATTTGGGGTCAAAATTTAAAGGATGAGGGAGAGAAAGTCAGTAGTGAAGCCCCACACCGTCGTCAAGTCTACCTGGAAAGGATGCACGTCACTTCAGAAGTAGCCCTCCCCCTAAAATGTGAATCGGATAATGACACTCACCTCTCTGCTTGGGAGCCTCCAACGGCTGCCCGGGTGAACAAAATAAGATGAAATTCCTTGTCATGGCCCTCGAGACCCTGCAATATGTGACTGCTGCCTGCTTCTAGAAACCACCTCTTTGCCTCTCTCCTCTTCTCTTGCTTTTCCTCCTGCCACCCTACCTTCTTGCAGGTGCAAGCTGTCCCCTGCCTCTTGTCTTTTGTTCCTGCCATTTCCTGTGCTTGAAATGCTCTTTACTGCCACCTTCCCTGTGCCCAGCTTATTCTCGCTCTTCGGTGCCGCAATTCTCAACCTGCACCGGACACCACTTCCCACCTTAAGGGTTCGATTTAACTGGTCTTGGCTGGGGCCTTGAGAATGGGTGTGATTTATAAGCTACTCACGCGATTCTAATGTGCAAGGAGGGTTGAGAACCAGCGCTTTAAGTATCACAGCATTGAAGACCAGACCACTATCTAAAGAGGATGTTTCCTTCATATGTTCTATCTCAGTTCCTTATTTACCTCCTTCAGAGCTCACTGCCTGGTATTTTACTTATCTGTTTACTTGAATTAACTTTCCGTCTTCCAGGGAACAGTGGTTCTCCAGGTGTGGTCCCTTGACCAGCAGCATCAGCATCACCTGGAACCTTATTAGAAACACCAATTCCCAGGCTCCTTCCCCAACCCTCCAGGGGATTCAGATACTTGCTAAAGTTGGACCCACTGTGCTCAATGTGAGCTCCAGGAAGCCAGGACCCACCTGTCTTCTTCACCCTGCATTCTTGTCCAGCAGAGCCCAACGCGGAACAGGGCCTCAACAAACCCTCACTGAATAAAGAATGATAACACATTTCTTTTGTTAGTTGCTCACACGTGAACTGCAAGCTGAGTGAAAGGAGCAAAACAAACGAATAAAACCCCCAAACCAATTTTTACTTCATTTCTTAAAACCTTCTAAGGTTTATTGATAAAAGATTTTTCCCCTCACTAACTGTGAACATACAAAAATTTGTGCAAGATTCAATATCTGCCCCTCCCTCTTTTTCAGAAAATCTACAGCTTGAAAGGTACCTAAACATGCTTGTCGTGTGGACAGGTATCATTATTGACATACTTGTCGTGTGGACAGGTATGTTATTTCCAGTTAAGGCTGTTAAGTGACATAATTTGTCTAAGGTCGTAGATTAAGTCAATTTCCACAGGACCATCTGTTTGAGAAGTAGAATCTTACTGTTGGTTCCTTCTGCTTCTGAAATGTGGAATCATAAAGAACATTATGGAACACCTAGTCCACCCTCTACCTTAACTGAGCTGCTTGAGAGAGCTGGAAAGCTGAGTCAAGATCCCACTGTGGGTTATGGGGAGGCTGGGCCTGGAGCCCAGCACTCCTTGCCACCATGTAGCTAAAATCTATCATTCTTTATAGCTGATATCCTTGTCCTCACAAAACCCCACGTACTTTTCCACCTAATTCCCACAAGTTTCTACAGTTCCTCTGCCAATAAGTTATACGAAGAGGGTGATAACAGGTGAATTTCCCAATAACCACTTGGGCCATGATGTGATTCCACTTTCTGATGCTCCCTTCCTGCACTCAGCCTGGAGGAGGCAGAGTTAGTCACACCAGTAACACAGCAGGAGAGCTTGGAGGGAAGGCGAGGCATTTGGTCAATTGAAGTCTTTATGCCTCCTTAGGAAATCATTTATTTGGGGCTGGAAAGAAAGAAACCAACATTCATTCAGTGTCTGGCTGGTGCCTGCACTTTAATAGGTGCTTTGTAATCACAATTTTATTCACTCCTCAAAACAACCCTGCGAGATAGTTACTGTCGTCATCATCAACATCTTCATCACAGTTGGACAAGGAAACAAACTCAGAGCTCAAGTGACTGATGAAAAAAACATACAACTAGTAAGCAAAGCATAAGAAGCCAGGAATAGGGACTTCTCTGGTGGTTCAGTGGTAAAGAATCCGTCCTGTAATGCAGGGGACACGGGTTCAATCCCTTGTCAGGGAAATAAGATCCCACATGCCGTGTGGCAACTAAGCACATGTGACACAACTACTGAGCCGTTGCACCTCAACTAGAGAGCTTTCATGCTGCAAACCACGGAGCCCGTGCGCCACAACTAGAGAGAAGCCTGCGGGCCACAACAAAGAGCCTGCGTTCTGCAACGAAGACCTGATGCAGCACCCCCCCCCCATAAAAAAGCCAGGAATATGGCCTTTTGACTGATCTATGATGTATATACCATAACTGCCACTGGGAAATTCATTTTCCATGCCATTATATAGTAGGTAAACTTAAAATATATTGTTTAACAAGAGGGTAACTGTGTTCAAAGTCTAAATATATGTTTTTTCACCTACCTATTCTTCTAGTAGTTCTGACAATGGAAAATTATAAGGCAATGTATATAAAAGAATGTTTAGGACAGTCTTGTCTATATTACCATAAAGAAAGAAAAATAAAATAAGAAACAATCTCAATGTCCAGCTATATGGAACTAAAATAAATTATGGAATACAATGCAGTCATTAAAAATGATTCATTATTAAAAATGCTATCATAACTCAGATATTATTCAAGATATTTTAAATTATAAAGCAAGTAAGGAAATAGTTTATAAAGTATGATAGTACTTGTAGAAAATTATATTTATAAGATATAGTTTTAAATGACAAAATTCTAAAGAGATCTGTATTAATTTAACAATGATTGCCCCCTAAGTGATAGAACTATAGAAAACAAGTATTGTGTCATTTCTTCATATCTATATTTCTAAGAAATTTTCTTTAGTAATATGCATTACTTTTGTAATAAGATGGTGATCTCTTAAGAAAACATTATATGTAACACCAAACACACACTAACCAATTAAACCTCTCTCCTTTTTTTCTTCTATTACCATCTATTTTTCCCTAATAAGAAAATGCAAATAACCCTGTCAACCACAGTGCCCTTATTTATTTTTGAAGAGGCTATCGTAATTAAGGTCAAGATCTTTTCTAAGAATCCTGGATCTGAAGACCAAGTTTGGAAACACTAGAGGGACTTGTAAATCCCATCTTGATAGGTGATCGCCCTCCTCTACAGATGGGGCTTCAGGGACAGCCCACGGGCTACCGTTTCCTCTCTGTGGTATTCCTCACCCCATGACTCTGCAAGTCTGACCCCATCTCTTCTCTCCCTCTCTTTCCCCCATGGTGAGATTACAGTCTCTCACCTCTGCCCTTTCCCCATTCTGGTGCAAGAGATTTTAGACTACATACTCATGCCATGAATCTTTCTACCCTCTCTATTCCAGAGCCTACAGTGCACTCCCTGCCCCACTGAGTACCTACAGGGATCATTGCCTCAGTCCCCATCTTCCCACTGGGAGGTGGCAAAGGAAGTAATCCTCTCCATAACAAGAGAAAGGGTAACCAATCTCTATCTTCTAGGGGCTGCGGAGTCTGGGAGGGGTGTGTGGGATAGAAATTTGACTCTCTTCTAGACTCTGTGAACCTGAGAACACCACATGTATAAGAACACAGCCAATTATACAGCGAAATAATAGGAAACTGTTGCAGAATCTTAATGCTGCAGTTCAGCTACTTTATGGATTAAGCTAGTTTTTATGGTACACTGGGAACCCAGTCATGATTTTAAGTGCGTTCCACATAATGACTTTCAGTTGACTTTGGAACACAACCTGTCCCTAAGATTTGGACTACTTGGACTTTGCTTCTCTTAATTAAAATAATAAAATGCATTTTTCTAAACAAAAGAGCTCCTCTTGTAAAATTCACCATGTTGTCAAAATGGCAGTCATCCTCAGCAATATTGCCCAACGTATATCACTGGAGTTCTCTTCAGGGTTCCAAAGTGCTCATAAAAGGAAATGACTGCACTTCTGGTTATAGCACCCAACCATCTTAAGAGGCAAGACAAAGAATGCAGCTTTTCTTTCTTTAAGGCATAGCTCTTTCTCTATTCTGAAGGCTAGAATCAGAAAAGGGAACTCTTGCAGCCACAGTCCCTCAGCTGATATAATAGAGCCTTAGCAGCTTTATAAGCAAATGGAACTATGATGAGATAAGCAAAAATTCCAAAGGCTTGGAGGACCTGGCCGTGAAGCACTCCCACACCTCTCTGCTTTATGTAGAAAAGATTAGATGTTTGCTAGGAGACCAAGGAGAGTCATAAAATCTATTACTTACCATTTTTATTGAAAAGAGTTGACGTGCCTGGCACACAGTGACCCCGAAGATGCTGTAACTCGGACAGTGAATGTGCAAGTTAGCTATGCAGGGTGTACTTCCTTTTTTGAACCTTGTGGTCTGTCCAGTTTTCACACATTGATATATAAGGTTTATTTGCATGTTATCTCAGCCCTCAGAGCATTTGTATAACTGGCCAGGTTTATCCAGTTATTATGCTTTAATAATATGAAAACAGCTACAGGTGAAGCTTTGAAGTCCTAAATATTGACACAGAATTTAAAAAAAAAATGCCTGAATTGTAAACTCTGTGTATGTTATTAACCCATTTTATATAAAATGTGTGTTTGTGGACCTATCTATGTATCTATTTATTTATCTGCCAAGTACCCACATTAACATGTTAACAGTGGTTCACTTCGGTGGAGGTATTATTACAAATAATCCTTATTTTGTACTTTGCTGACTTTCTGACTTTTTAATTTTGAGTATATGGCACGTTTAAAACAGAACTATAATCTTAAAAAGAGCAAAAAGATCATGATAATTTTAATCATCAATTCCAAATGCATTTAAATCTATCTCACCAATATTTGAATGGTGGACATATTTTAAGCTTATCATAGGATGTTACTCATTTCATTAAAAATATAAAGTACATGTCAGTCTAGGTTCATGCATTAATTTTTTGGTAATATTTGTTAGCATCAGATGCCTCAATCTCTCACACTGGTGAACTAGATATTCTTGAGTTAAGGGCATAATATTTGATCCCAACTAGCCAGAGTTCTCACCAATCTCTCTAGTGCTTGTTTGAACTCATTCTGGTACATGGATTTTTACCTCCTTTATTTTTAATATATAGTCTCTATATATATACTGATACTAAAGTAATTTTAAGAGTAGAAGATCATCTTCATGTCCTATTGCAAAGGAAAGGCAACTGACTTCTTAATTTTGGGTTGCAAATTTCTAGATCTTGTATGTACTACCGCATTAACCTAGTAGAGAGACACCAAGTTTTTTCATTTGATCCTGACCTAATATTAATTACTACCGTGACAATAAAAATTCTTTATTAAATGGATACTCCCTATTATTTATTTCTTAAAATGAAAATGTTTTTCAAAATCAAGATGTGGTTAGAAATATGGATAGAATCATTGCCAGGACAAGGCAGAAAGGCAGGGCAAGGGTCAGGTCCCAGGGGTAGAAAGGAATTTGAGATTGCCTTGAAACTGTAGGTATTTTAAAGAAAGGTAGGGCTTGAGGGCTTGAGGATAGTCGGGAACTAGGAGGGTAGTCAGAAATTGTACTGTCTCTGGCACATAATAAATACTCAATGAATTAACGGAGGAGGAAGATCAAAGCAAGGCAGGTATGAGAACCATGCATTCTTTTAGACATAAGCCATTGCCAGAAGACCTTAAAATGGAGACATTCTCTAGCTTAACTGAAAAGCCTCTCATCCACTATCTGTTGGAACAGTACAATTTAGGGTCTAAAGCAGAGGGTTTTCATCTGGCAGCACGTTAAAATCACCTGGGAAGCTTTTAAAAATCCAAGTTTCCGGGCTTAACCCTAGACCATTAAATAAAAATCTCTACTTTGAGACCCAGGCATCAGTGTTTTTTTAAAGTTCCCCAGGTGGTTTCAAAATGCAGGCAAGCCCAGGCTCTAAAAGGAGGAGCAAGTGACTCATACGAGGAAGATGATAGATTAGGAGGCAATAACTTGATAGTACTGTAGAAATAATCCTGATGCTCTGACACTGTTTACTACCAAGTTTATCAACATATTTTCACCATGAGCTCCATAATAATTACTTATTCTCGGTCATTCTATGATTTTCTCTCTGGGCCGGTAATTTGGACAAAAATTACACAATAAACGGAAATCGAGCAATTTCCATTAACAATGTAGCTAACTGTACAAGGCTCTGGTTAAGAGAATGTTGAGTTTCAATTTATTCATTTGAGTTCCATTTCAATTTGTGTTTATTTCTAATTGCAGATTAAGGTGATTTTTCATTGTTATTGACATAAATTCAGCAGTCTGTCAAAAATATATTTAAGAGAAGAATCTTGGCTAAGAAAAAACAGGCTAGCTGTAGCTCTCATCCATAACTCATAACTCACCAATAAGTTTTTATTTTTAGTTTTTGGAGCACAATCATTTTACTTAAAAAAACATGTTTCAAGTATCACTTATGTGAGCACATTTCCTGTGAACTCAATTAAGTATGTAAATCCTTGAGCGGGAAGAGGAAACAGGAAATGCAAGAAAGCTGACACACAGTATAACGATACCATCTGAAGAAGATAAAGCTATTTTTTTGTGGTATGGGCGCTGCAGTTATTCCTGCTAGTGGAAGAGAGAAGTAGCTTAGAGAACACAAAAATGGTTATAATTCTTCAAATCTCTTTATAAATTTGCATTCCAGAGAGAACTGTTCTTGTTCAGGCAATGGTAAAATGAGGCTGTCTCCCTGGTACAAAGTGACAGCTAGATGGAGACTGTGAGGCCCAGAGACATGGTGCGGTTGGGGGAGACTGGTGAATCCAGCTTCATTTTTTTTAAGTCAATTTACAAGATGGAGGGCGAGAACACTGATGACAATATAAGTAACACTACTTATCGAGCCTTATTTAAAAACGTTGTCACTGTTGTATCTATCAGGTTTTAAAAGGAGCACGGTTGAAGTTGTTAGCACAGAGGGTTAGAAAGAATTATATACTCTTACACAGTTTCAGCTTTATAACCTGATTGGCTAACATTTTAGAAAAGAAACAGATGATCATCTGCTTTACGTGCCCAACAATCACAGGCCTGGGTAAGAGCCCTGAGATAGGAGAACAGGAGGATGTTGAGTCTCACCTCTCCCAGAAAGCCTTCTGTGCCACTGGCTCACTCACCTCTCCCTTTTTCTGGACTCCTGCAGACTGCACCACAAAATGAAGCTCTTTGATATGTTTCCCTTTTATGGTTCTCCCATTGTATCAGTTGCATTAAGTTTGGCTCCCTAAACAGATCTGAAACTCCTCCAGTACGAATTAATTTTATTACTTCCTTCTGTCACCCAAATATCCTAGAATAGCTTTTATTTTTTTAAAGCTTTTTTTGTGACTCACGGGTTCCTTTCAGAATCTGATGACAGCAGTATATGGTTTGCACACTAATTCTGCATGTGTACAGCCTCTCTTGAAGCCCATCCTTTATGGGAAGCTGTAGGAGAACTCTTGGCTAAAATATTGTCAAACACTGGGAGATGGTCACTACATTGGTGCTTTCTGATGATGAAGTGAAAGCACAGAAATGTTAAGTGACGCCTTATGTTTCCAGACTAGGGAACTGGTCAGCTAAAACTTCATTATTTTGTAAAATTATCTTTTATCGACATGCATTTGAACCTTGCCAGGAAAGAACAACTCAAACTCACAAAATAGATTCACAGAAATTCAAGGAAATTCTAGTTTCCTTGTGTGGAGAGATATGGAACAGCCAAATGGAAAGGAGCAGGAGAAAAGCAGGATAAGAAAAGGCACGCTTTAAAAATTGTGTGGGGAAACGGCTAGCTCCTTTATTTGGCTTATTTCTCTTTCACTTTTTGTTTTGAAAACAAAATGGATTTTTTTCACTCTTGCACTTTCCATTTTTGATGAAAGGAGGCCTTAATCCTTTCAGAACATCAATGCACTAGGAAGAAAAAAACGTATTAATCAACTTCAGTGAAAAATCAATTCATCTTTCAGTAGAAGGAGAATTCCTACTATTTTTCAATAGGATTGTTACCCCAAAACTGGGTTTGCCTCTTGGTGGGTGTTGAGCTAAAAGACACAACCAAGCCAAAGCCCAGGAGAAGGAAGGATTGATTACTTGCAGCCAGTAAGCAGAACACCAGGGATCTTTCCCAAAGCAGAGTCTTCCCCGAACAGCAAAACTGGGGGAGTTTTAAGGTAAGGGTACATGCATATTCATGAAGGGGCTTGGGCAGTCAACAGAATCCAAGCTTTAGTTGACTGAAGTCACTAGGGGCAGAAAAGGTCAACATCATCATCTCTTAGATCCCAGGTGATCTGGTGGTTGAGGGCTTCAGGCTAATCTTTACCCTTGAAATAGAAATAGGAGTCTTTACAACTGATATATTATCTTTGCTATTGTTATTTTTCTTGCCTGATAACAGTCGTTTATTTGTTCCTTTAAGATCATTAATTACTGAGACCTGTTAAAGGACATTGTGGCCAGGCTTAGAGCACCAAATGGCTTAGGCCAAAAATGGCTTCTCTTATGCCAAGAAAGCCATGCCTGGTTCTTTTTCTCTAGGGACCCCCTACCCTATCTGCTTAGAAGATGAGTAAACTGTATTTAAACTCAAGAAGGCCAGGGAACAATTTTCTCTACAATTTAAACCCAACCCCAGGCAAATGTTTACTAAACTCTAAAAAAAACCTGTTGAAATAGGACAATGGAGAAATAATCTAAACTTTAATTAAGGAGTCTTTTATCAAACCAATTAACTTGGAGAGCAGAGACAAAGAACAAAGCTTCTAGAAGAATCCTATGTTATATATTAATTTACTTACTACTTTCTCATTTGGGATATAATTTGTATCTTACCCTCTCTTGGGATTTGGGGAACTCCTAGAGAGCTCTGTGGGAGTCTGCTGAGTCTTGTAATCCTTTTATCTCACTGGATCTCCAACAAAAGATTTAACTGATACCATCAAAATACACACCCTCATTGGATTGATTGTTGCCCTTGAAGATTTGTTAACAATAATTGCTCTTTAATGAATAAAAGAAAGAAAAGGTCCTACATGAAAAATCTATTTTTCTTTTTGTCCTTCTGAATTCATTCATTCATTCCCAGTTTCCTTCCAAACAGGAAGGTTAGGCCAGAAAGGTTGGAAAATAAACTGATGTGCTTTGGGAATTTACAGACTCAGAGAAGATGGCAAAGGGGAAATGGATCACTCCCCCATTCCTGGAATTCTTATCCTGTCCCACTGTCAATTAAGTGCAGGTGTGAATATACTCATTTTCCTAGTCTGTTGTCTGTTTAATTTTAAAATAGAAATATTTCCATTTCAGTACAAGATAAATACTGATGAAGCCTTACACCTTTTTTTGCACTCAGAATATATTTCAAATTTGTTTAAATTAGTCAATTTAAAAGCATCTCCAGTTTATACTCTTTTCCCTTGAGTTTCTTTCTTTATTTTTTCACTTTAAAATCACCCTATTCTCTCCTTCTCTCCATTTGAAAAATTACTCAACCTGTCTTTTTTTTTTTTTAATTTTTATTGGTGTATGTAGTTGCTTTACATGTTGTATTAGTTCCTTTCAACCTTAGTCTTTTTGGTACCCTATTTCTCAAATGAAGATGTGTCGGACTGGAAGCCTTCCTAAACACAAAATTATTTATGACTTAATACAAAATTGGTCATACCTGAGTGTAACCTAGTGACAACTTTCTTTTTGGTCAGAAGAATAGGAATATTTCTATTTTCAATTCTGTAGTACCTTTTGGAACTAAATACTACTACTTAATAATGCTATACAGCAGACTTAGGGGTATCTATAATGTAGCTATGAAAACAAATGTAATAGAACACAATTTGTGAAATGACTCAATGTCACCCTTACCCTCTTTTCTCTTGTCCTTTCCAGGTAGATTGACTTTAGTAGGCTAACACACGGTTAAAAAAAATCACTGTTCAACAAATGATACTGGGATATTCACATTGCAAAAGAATGAAGTTGGAATCTTACCTTATACCATATACAAAAATTAACTCAATGGATCAAAGACCTAAACATAAGAGCTAATAAAACTATAACACTCTTGGAAGAAAACATAAGGGAAAAGTTGCAAGACATTGACATTGGATCCAGTGATTTTTTGACTATGACACCAAAAGCACAGGCAACAAAAGGAAAAGTAGATGAATTAGACTTCAACATTAAAAACTTCTTGCAAATCAAATATCTGATAAAGGATTAATTTCCAGAATATATAGAGAACTCCTACAACTCAACAACAACAAAAAACCTGATTAACAAATAGGCAAAGGACTTGGACATATATTTCTCCAAAGAAAATATACTAAAGCCAATAACCACATGAAAAGTTGCTCAACATCATTAATAATTAGGGAAGTGTACTTTAAACTCACAATGAGATACCACTTCATACCCATTAGGACGGTTATTATAAAAAAACAAACTAAAACTCTCAAACACAAAAGATATTACACTAAGTGAAATAAATCAGGTACAAAAGGACAAATATTTTGTGAGTCCACTTATCTGAGGTGCCTGAAATAGTCAAATTCATAGAGATAGAAAGTAGAATAGTAGCTACCATGGCTGGGGCAGTAGGGAATGGAGAGTTACTGTTTAATGTGTACAATACAATGTGTATTGTGATGAAACTCTGCATACGGAGAGTTTTAGTTTGGGATGATGAAAAAGTTCTGGAGGTGGAGAGTGGTGATGGCTGCACAATGTGAATGTGCTTAAAGCCACTAAACTGTACACTTAATAGTGACCAAATGGTAAATTTTATATAATGTATATTTTGCTACAGAAAAAAACACCTCCTCTTTTTTGTTTTTTTAAAGTATCATCCGGGTAAAATTATATTCAGGTAAGTGGTTACAAGAACAGAAAGCATATTCAGAACTTAACAGTTTGTAAATCTAACCACGTTAATTTTTTTTTTTTTGCTGTTAAGTTTTTTTTAATTTGAATTTTATTTTATTTATTTATTTTTTATATGGCAGGTTCTTATTAGTTATCTATTTTATATATATTAGTGTATATACATCAATCCCAATCTCCCAATTCACCCCACCACCACCTCCCTCCCCACCCCCCGCTTTCCCCCCTTGATGTCCATACGTTTGTTCTCTACATCTGTGCCTCTGTTTCTGCCTTGCAAAATGGTTCATCTGTACCATTTTTCTGGATTCCCCATATATGCATTCATATATGATATGTGTTTTTCTCTTTCTGACTTACTTCACTCTGTATGACAGTCTCTAGGTCCATCGACATCTCTACAAATGACCCAATTTCATTCCACTTTATGACTGAGTATTATTCCATTGCATATATGTGCCACATCTTCTTTATCCATTCTTCTGTTAATGGGCATTTAGGCTCTTTCCGTGACCTGGCTATTGTAAACAATGCTGCAATGAACATTGGGGTGCACATGTCTTTTTGAATTATGGTTTTCTCTGGGTATATGCCCAGTAGTGGGATTGCTGGGTCATATGGTAATTCTATTTTTAGTTTTTAAAGGAACCTCCATACTGTTCCCCATAATGGCTGTATCAACTTACATTCCCACCAACAGTGCAAGAGGGTTGCACTGTGCAAGGTAGATTGCTTTGGGTAATATAGTCATTTTCACAATATTGATTCTTCCAATCCTAGAACACGGTATATCTCTCCATCTGTTTGTGTAATCTTTGAT
This sequence comes from Lipotes vexillifer, assembly GCF_000442215.2. NCBI lineage: Eukaryota > Metazoa > Chordata > Mammalia > Artiodactyla > Lipotidae > Lipotes > Lipotes vexillifer. The sequence goes on from NW_006788081.1 coordinate 235,943, forward strand.
TTCTTTCATCAGTCTTATAGTTTTCTGGGTAGAGGTCTTTTACCTCCTTAGGTAGGTTTATTCCTAGGTATTTCATTCTTTTTGCTGCAGTGGTGAATGGCACTGTTTGCTTAATTTCTCTTTCTGATCTTTCATGGTTAGTGTATAGGAATGCAAGAGATTTCTGTGCATTAATTTTGTATCCTGCAATGTTACCAAATTCATTGATTGGATCTAGTAGTTTTCTGGTGGCATCTTTAGGATTACCTATGTATACTGTCATGTCATCTGCAAACAGTGACAGTTTTACTTCTTCTCTTCCAATTTGTATTCCTTTTATTTCTTTTTCTTCTCTGATTGCTGTGGCTAGGACTTCTAAAACTATGTTGAATAATAGTGGTGAGAGTGGACATCCTTGTCTTGTTCCTGATCTTAGACGAAATGCTTTCAGTTTTTCACCATTGAGAATGGTGTTTGCTGTGGGTTTGTCATATATGGCCTTTATTATGTTGAGGTAGGTTCCCTCTATGCCCACTTTCTGGAGAGTTTTTATCATAAATGGATGTTGAATTTTGTCAAAAGCTTTTTCTGCATCTACTGAGATGATCATATGGCATATCAATTTGTTAATATGGTGTATCACACTGATTGATTTGCATATATTGAAGAATCCTTTCATCCCTGGGATAAATCCAACTTGATCATGGTGTATGATCCTTTTAATGTATTGTTGGATTCTCTTTGCTAGTATTTTGTTGAGGATTTTTGCATCTATTTTCATCAGTGATATTAGTCAGTAGTTTTCTTTTTTTGTTGTATCTTTGTCTGGTTTTGGTATCAGGATGATTGTGGCTTCATAGAATGAGTTTGGGAGTGTTCCTTCCTCTGCAGTTTTTTGGAAGAGTCTGAGAAGGTTGTGTGCTAGCTCTTCCCTAAAGGTTTGATAGAATTCACCTGTGAAGCCACCTAGTCCTGGACTTTTGTTTGTTGGAAGATTTTTTAATCACAGTTTCAATTTCATTACTTGTGATTGTTCTGTTCATATTTTCTATTTCTTCCTGTTTCAGTCTTGGAAGTTATACCTTTCTAAGAATTTGTCCATTTCTTCCAGTTTGTCCATTTTATTGGCATAGAGTTGCTTGTACTAGTCTCTCAGGATGCTTTGTATTTCTGTAGTGTCCATTGTAACTTCTCCTTTTTCATTTCTAATTTTATTGATCTGAGGCCTCTCCCTCTTTTTCTTGATGAGTCTGGCTAATGGTTTATCAATTTTGTTTATCTTTTCAAAGAACCAGCTTTTAGTTTTATTGATGTTTGCTATTGTTTTCTTTGTCTCCATTTCATGTATTTCTGCTCTGATCTTTATGATTTCTTTCCTTCTACTAACTTTGGGTTTTGTTTGTTCTTCTTTCTGTAGTTCCTTTAGGTGTAAGTTTAGATTGTTTATTCAAGATTTTTCTTGTTTCCTGAGGTAGGATTTTATTGCTATAAACTTCTCTATGAGAACTGCTTTTGCTGCATCCCATGGGTTTTGGATCTTTGTGTTTTCATTGTCACTTGTCTCTAGGTATTTTTTTGATTTCCTCTTTGATTTCTTCAGTGATCTCCTGGTTATTTAGTAATGTATTGTTTAGCCTGCATGTGTTTGTGTTTTTTACTTTTTTTTCCCTGTAAATTATTTCTAATCTCATAACATTGTGGTTGGAAAAGATGCTTGATATGATTTCAATTTTCTTAAATTTACCAAGGCTTGATTTGTGATCTAAGATGTGATCTATCCTGGAGAATGTTCTGTGTGCACTTCAGAAGAAAGTGTAATCTGCTGTTTTCGGATGGACTATCCTATAAATATCAATTAAATCTATCTGGTCTATTGTGTCATTTAAAGCTTGTGTTTCCCTATTAATTTTCCATCTGGATGATCTGTCCATTGGTGTAAGTGAGGTGTTAAAGTCCCCCACTATTATTGTGTTACTGTCAATTTCCTCTTTTATAGCTGTTAGCATTTGTCTTATGTATTGAGGTGCTCCTATGTTGGGTGCATATATATTTATAATTGTTATATCTTCTTCTTAGGTTGATCCCTTGATCATTATGTAATGTCCTTCCTTGTCTCTTGTAACATTCCTTATTTTAAAGTCTATTTTATCTGATATGAGTATTGCTACTCCAGTTTTCTTTTGATTTCCATTTGCATGGAATATCTTTTTCATCCCCGCACTTTCAGTCTGTATGTGTCCCTAGGTCTGAAGTGGGTCTCTTGTAGACAGCATGTTTACAGGTTTTGTTTTTGTATCCATTCATGAGCCTGTGTCTTTTGGTTGGAGCATTTAATCCATTCACATTTAACATAATTATTGATATGTATGTTCCTATTACCATTTTCTTAATTGTTTTGTGTTTGTTTTTGTAGGTCCTTTTCTTTTGTGTTTCCTACTTAGAGAAGTTCCTTTAACATTTGTTGTAGAGCTGGTTTGGAGGTGCTGAATTCTCTTAGCTTTTGCTTGTCTGAAAAGCTTTTGATTTCTCCATCAAATCTGAATGAGATCCTTTCTGGGTAGAGTAATCTTGGTTGTAGGTTCTTTCTTTTCATCACTTTAAGTATGTCATGCCACTCCCTTCTGGCTTGTAGAGTTTCTGCTGAGAAATCAGCTGTTAACCTTATGGGAGTTCCCTTGTATGTTATTTGTCTTTTTTCCCTTGTTGCTTTCAATCTTTTTTCTTTCTCTTTAATTTTTGTCAATTTTATTACTATGCGTCTCAGTGTGTGTGTTTCTCCTTGGGTTTATCCTGCCTGAATTTCTCTGTGGTTCTTGGACTTGGGTGGTTATTTCCTTTCCCATGTTAGGGAAGTTTTCAACTATAATCTGTTCAAATATTTTCTTGGTCCTTTCTCTTTTTCTTCTTCTGGGACCACTATAATGTGCATGTTGGTGCCTTTAATGTTGTCCCAGTGGTCTCTTAGGCTGTCTTCATTTCTTTTCATTCTTTTTTCTTTATTCTGTTCCACGGCAGTGAATTCCACCATTCTGTCCTCCAGGTCACTTATCCGTTCTTCTGCCTCAGTTATTCTGCTATTCTGATTCCTTCTAGTGTAGTTTTCATTTCAGTTATTGTATTGTTCATCTCTGTTTGTCTGTTCTTTAATTCTTCTAGGTGTTTGTTCTTTAATTCTAGGTCTTTGTTAAACATTTCTTGCATCTTATTTATCTTTACCCCCATTCTTTTTCCAAGGTCCTGGATCATGTTCACTGTCATTATTCTGAATTCTTTTTCTGGAAGGTTGCCTACATCCACTTCATTTAGTTGTTTTTCTGAGGTTTTATCTTGTTCCTTCATCTGATACATAGTCCTTTACCTTTTTATTTTGTCTGTCTTTCTGTGGATGTGGTTTTCTTTCCACAGGCTGCAGGATTGTAGTTCTTCTTGCTTTTGTTGTCTGCCCTCTGGTGGATGAGGCTATGTAAGAGGCTTGTGCAAGCTTCCTGATGGGAGGGACTAGTGGTGGGTAGAGCTGGGTGTTGCTCTGGTCGGCAGAGCTGAGTAAAACTTTAATCTGTTCCCTCCCTGTTGGTTGTTTGGCCTGAGGTGACCCAGCACTGGAGTCTAGAGGGTCTTTGGTGGGGCTAATGGTGGACTTTGGTAGGGCTTATGCCAAGGAGTACTTCCCAGAACTTCTGCTGCCAGTGTCCTTGTCCCTGTGGTGAGCCACAGCCACCTCCCTGCCTTGGCAGGAGACCCTCCAACAGTAGCAGGTAGGTCTGGTTCATTCTCTTGTGGGGGTCACTGCTCCTTCTCCCTGAATCCTGATGTGCGCACTACTTTGTGGGTACCCTCCAAGAGTGGAGTCTCTGTTTCCCCAAGTCTTGTCAAAATCCTGCAATCAAATCCCACTAGCCTTCAAAGTCTGTTTCTCTGGGAATTCCTCCTCCCGTTGCCAGACCTGCAGCTTGGGTAGCCTGATGTAGGGCTCAGAACCTTCACTCCAGGTGACTTCTATGGCATAATTATTCTCCAGTTTGTGAGTCACCCACCCAGCGGTTATGGGATTTTATTTTATTGTGATTATGCCCCTCTTACCATCTCATTGCAGCTTCTCCTTTGTCTTTGGATGTGGGGTATCTTTTTTGGAGAGTTCCGGTGTCTTCCTGTTGGTGATTGTTCAGCAGTTAGTTGTGACTCTGGGCTCTCACAAGAGGAAGTGAGAGCATGTCCTTCTACTCAGATATCTTGAACCAATCTCCGAAAACACCTCCTCTTTAAAAAAAGTCATTGAACCCACTAATTATTTAGAGGAGAATACTAAGCCACTCTGCCATATACAGTTATCCTCCATTTTCAGGTTTAATCGTGTTGGCTGTCTAATGTCACAAACATGAGAGTAAAACTTGAGAAGATTTATATCAGTAGCCTTGCATGAAACCATAGCAACAGCTACAATTTATTGCTATTAGGCGCCAAGGTTTTTATATGCTTTATCTCAATGAATCAACCTAACAATTCTATGAAGGATATATTACTAACCCCGGGCATATCTTGGGGTTTAGGAGTTTAATAATTTTTCTAGTGTTAAAAAGCCACACCATTCCATTCTCTTGAACCATTTCTTAGTATAGTAGGGAGTAATGAACATGAGGTGGTGGTGGAGGGGCTGGGAGAGGGTTGGTGGGCAGAAAGATAGATGGTTGTCCTACAAATTATTTTATATGTGTGGATGTGTGTCCGTGTGTGTGGATGTGTGGAAGAGAGGGAGAGAGAGAGAATTTTTATTTTCTTTGAAAATAAATGTAAGCTGAGCCTAGTCTTTATTCACCATTTGGGTTGTTTTTCATAAATATTGGGACCCTAACTCAGGAGCTTCTCTTGCGGGGTTTTTGGATACAGTGTTCTGCTGTGTTTACAATCAAATACACACTCAAAGGGTCTTGGGGAGACCATGGTGTAAAGCTGGTGTGTGTTGGCAGTGAGCAGGCATATGTCTACCAATGTCATCAGTAGAATGAATAAGCAACCTGAGTTTTACGCGTAAAAAGGGAAAAGCATAAAAATGTAGCAATTCTCTGAAGGTTTTTTTCTTATTAAGGCCAAGGAAACATGAATGCCCATCCAGCTTTCCCAGGTCCTTTGATAATGGCTGGAGCTCAGTATAATGATCTGAATGTTCGGCCTGAGCATTAGAGAACTGTTTCCCTCACACATCCCTTGCTCTTTGAATTTGTGGTGTGCCCTCTCAGAGAGCATGTGTGGGTAATACTGCACTCAGTCTGGCCAGACCAAGCTAGGACTTCCCTTCTCAGTAAACCTCAATCCCGGATGAGCCATGTAAGCCTTAGCCTCCAGGAGGTCCTCATCTCCCCCAATTTCTGGTGATTCTTCCTCTATGCTGATTCTTGCCAGGCAGTTTCTGGTGTCAGTGTTGCACCTGCTGGAAATGCTCTACCAGATATGCCACCTTTGGAGGAATTTGGAGAGTCTCACTGTCAACAGTGAACCTACAATCTTTCCCCCATTTACAGGAAAGGGACTCTGATAAATCATTAAGCTGACCCTCAGGAGTCTGGTCGAGGCTCAGCAATTTTCTTGTTTGACAATTTGTAATTCAAAAGGATGCAAGGAATTCCCAGTAGTTACTATGGTAACTACCTTAATCCAGATGCTCTACATCAGAAACACTCTCAACAGTGGATTGTCTAAGAACACACTAGAGTTCAGTATTTGTATGTATTTAACATCCTAATTCTTTCTGATTCACTCAGGTTTCTGGGGGGCAGGAAATAGGTATTTTCTTGAGCAGCAATGCTATTTTACACCCTAAAGGGCCTGGCACTTTTATTTTTAGAGAACTATCTCTGTGTCCTACCTTACATTAAAATACATCTCATATCCAACAACATTTTCCTTTTCTGGAAAAAAACGCTTGAAAATTAGTTTTTAAATTTTGTTTTTGAAATTATTTGTATTGTGATTTCTCAGCAATCATGTACATTCTTGAGAATTTCTGTGAAGTGAGGAAAACTAACTTAACTTTATTTATAAAGGTGTGAAAATTTTATTAATAAAAAAACAATGAGCGAATTGACATGATAATATTGTTGACATTTAATTAAATATTTATTAATTTTGATTTTGCTTTTTTCCCCTTGTACTTTGAGCCCTTCTTTTCTCCTTCCTTCTCCTTCTTCTTCTTTTAGGGTTCTCGGACCTTTTCAAAGCTCTCAGGTCTTAAGTACCATGCTATCTAATGAATAAAATTGTATAGCCAGCTCCTTTAATTAGCTCCTTAGGTGGGTAGACTTAACCTTACGCAACTCATAAGGCTAGGTATTAAGTTGGATCATATGAAATCACTGGATTTGGGGGTTTGTTTTGTTTTTGGTAGAATATGACTAAATAGAGACAATCTCACATGATTTAACCTAATGGTTTTTGGTTGCAAATACAATACACTTTTCTCCTTGGAGACATAGAGTTAAATCGGAGAGATAAGACCTAAAAAAGCAGAGTTCTGTGCTTGTGGTAGGTGTTCGGCAAGTATTTGCAGAATGAATGCATGCATGTATCCAAGAATGACAGAACAAGATGCAAGAATGTAAACAAGAGCACAACTGCATGATACAGACTTGTGGTAATGGAACTGGCAGAACGTATTCATCATACAAAGAACTTTCACAATTACTTTAAGTCTTTTTAACCAACACTCTCTTTTTAATTCAGATTTGTTTTTCTAGCAAGGGATTGGCGTTGGCTGTAGGAGAAAGCAGTCCTGGCATATTTCACTGCTGACTCTCCTCATTAGGGAATAAAAAATGGAAACATCATAGGAGTTTAAGGAGGAAAAGAAGCATTGTGGATCTAAGAGAGAGGAGACTTCAGAGGTTGGCAGGATTTTCATGAAGCACGTTGCTTTTCATTTGGCAGCAAGAACTATCTCTGGAAGGTCCTGATGTTTTTCTTTCTATATGATCCCAGGGAAACAAACAGCAGCTCTTTTTTTTTTTGGCTGGCAATACTAGGAAAAATCCAAAAGATTATCAAATCTTAACGATTAATAGAACTTCAACTTCAGCTCAATCCAACCACCCATTTATTCATCCTTTTATCTTTTTGTACCATAATGTGCAAGATACTGTCAAGGTGCTGGGAGAAGAGTGAGATTTAAGATATAAGACACATTTCCAAACTAGAGGTGATATTCATCTTGTGTCGGGTGAGTAAGCGTGATTAGTGCTGAAAGAACAAGGGGGAAGCGCTCAGGGAGCATAGACAGAGAATTGATGCCTGAAGATGCTGGAGGAGATTTCATTGGAGGTGTTAATTGGCCTGGGTCCAGAATAGAGGTTTCTAACCCTGGCTATAGATTAGAATAACCAGAGGATTTAAAAGAAGAAAGGAAGAAAGAAGAAAGAAAAAAAGAAAAAAGAAAGAAAGAAAGAAAGAAAGAGAGAAAGGAAGAAAAAGAGAACCATGACCAGGCAATATCCACCACAAAGATTGGTTTAATTAACTTAGGATGGATATCTTTTTGTTATGTTTCTATTTTTGCCCTTTTTTAAAAAGTTAACCAGGTAAATACAATGAGCAACTTGATTGAGAACAACTAGTCTGGAAGAAGTAGAAACACATAAGGAGAGGGAGGTTGGATTGGTTGACGGAGGAGAAAGTTGCAGAGCCTTTCACCCTAGGTAAATAGTATGCAAAAAGAAAAATGACGTCTTAAGGTTTTCAACCTCATGAAGGGGGTCGTCCCAGTTTGTGTGGCAAAGTGGAACTGAACATTCTGCAGAAAACTGGATACCTGGAAGAGCTCCCTCAATGGAAAGACTCAGCAAGAAAGGTTTCACTGTGGTCTAGTGTCTCAGCAAGGAACTCGTGGACCATCATTGGTCAGACATGAAAAGTCAACCAGAAGATACCAGTGTTTCCAAAAATGTGATATACATATAGGAGGAGGGACCTTGATTTTCATTATCCATAAATCCAAAATGTAGAACTCAAACCAAGACATTTACATGAAAAACTGGTGCAAAGGGGTGAAAACAATGGGGCTTCCCCAGAAGCAAACAACCCTAGGAATACCTTCACTACCCAGAGTAGACAAGGTTCCCACAGGAAACAAATTCCACTGAAGACTAGGCCTGTGATGAAAAATTCTTCAGTACTCAAGGAAGAAAAAAATGCCATGAGAATGAGTACATGCAGAAACTATATATTCTGGATCAATCTGAGAGAGACTTCTATATAAACATATTTAACAAGTTCAAAGAAATAAAAATAGGAAAAATCCAGTAGGCCAGGAAAGAAAAAAATAGACTTAAAACAAAACAAAACATACAGAAATTAAATTTATTTATAATTTAATTAAAATTATTTTATAATTAAAATAATTTTTAAAAATCCTCTACAGATTGGTTAAAGAGTACAGCCTATATATACATAGCTGAAAAAAAGAACTGAAAATTTAGAAGACAGAGCTGAAGAAATCACAGAAAGCTGCAGAATAGTCCACATAGAGAGAAAAAGGTAAAAAACAGTGGTCTTGAGTATGGATTTTTGGAGACTACTAATGCTTTTTGGAATACAGAACATTGGGTTGACATTTTAGATACATGAGAGACAGAGATAGTATATAGGAAAAATCAATTATCCTAAAATTTCAGAGAAATCTAATCATGTATATTGTCACCATGTTGTTGAGTTTCTGTTTACTAAGAAGGGCAAAAGACATTCTTGTAATATTAGAAATTTTGTAAAAAATTATTTTTGTAGCAGTAGTTGAAAGTATGTTTGAATGATAAACTTGAGACTGTGAATCTTTGTTTGAGGAAACTACATAATTGTTTCAGACATTTTGTTGTAGGAAACTGCTTATTCAATCAAAAGTGTAATCTATGATTTTCATAGGAAGTTAATCTAATTAGCTGATCTTGTGATAATTAACAGTTGAGCTAAATCTTACTTATCTATTAGGATTCTAATTAATTCTACCAGAATGAAAGACCAAGCAGATCCTCTTAGTACTAGAAACAGAGCTAAAGTCATTCTTCCTTGAAAAAAGTAAAATAATATGATTTCAGATGATTAGCTATAAAAAGTGCAGAAACTCAGTTTTCTTAAACACTAGTAAAGTTAAAATTGAAAAATTAAAATTCGGTAAATACCATTTATGTAAATTTTAAAAATCCAAAACAACATTGAGTATTTTTTTATTGGTACAGTTGTGTTTAGTACAAGTAAAAAATATGGACCAGAAGGATACACTCTAACTTAATGAAAGTGACTATAAGAGAAGGAGGGTGAAGGAAAGAAAGAAATAGGTGAGGGAGATTAAGAGGTACAAAATATGAGTCAGGAATATGGAATGTACAGTGTAAAGAATGTAGTCAATAACTACATAATATCTTATATGGTGACAGATGGTAACTAGACTTACCATAGTGATCATTTTGAAATGTATAGAAATATCGAATTACTATGTTGTGTAACAGGAACTAACATAGTGTTTTAGGTCAATTATACTTCAAAACCAACCAAATAAACAAACAAACTCATAGAAAGAGATCAGATTTGTGGTGACCAGAGGCAGGGTTGGCAGGAGGGGGAAGTGGATGAAGGCAGTCAAAAAGGTAAAACTTCCAATTATAAGATAAATAAGTACTAGGGATGTCATGTACAACATGGTAAATATAATTAACACTGCTGTATGTTATATATGAAAGTTGTTAAGAGAATAAATCCTGAGTTCTCATCACAAGGAAAACATATATTTTTTTCTATTTCTTTAATTTTGTTATTTATAGATGAGATGATGGATATTCGCTAACCATTGTGGTTATCATTTTATGATCCTTGTAAGTCAAATCATTATGCTGTACACCTTAAAGTTATACAATGCTCTATGTCAATTGTATCTCAATAAAACTGGAAGAAGGAAAAAAAAAGAAAGTGACTGTATCTGAGTAGTGTGGGAGAGAAGAATGGACCTGGGCTTTTTTTGCGGGGGAGGTGATGTGTTACAAAGTACTCTATTGTATCTGTGATTGTTTTTCTTATAAAAGGGTTCTGAAGTATTTACCTTTATGTATACACACACATATATGCACATGATGAGTATATGTCCACCTGGATGTTTGTTATATTTCTGTAAGCTTTTCTCTTTATATGAATGGTGCTTTGTGACCACCTAGAGGGGTGGGATAGGGAGGGTGGGAGGGAGGGAGATGCAAGAGGGAAGAGATATGGGAACATATGTATATGTATAACTGATTGACTTTGTTATAAAGCAGAAACTAACACACCATTGTAAAGCAATTATACTCCAATAAAGATGTAAAAAAAAAAGTAATACAATCATTACAATTTATTATTTGTTTATAGTTCTGTTTAGATGTAGAGGTAAATTTTTAAACTGTGTGCTAAATGACACCTAAAGGCTGATTTGTCCATTTCCACTATTCATTCAATATTTATCCTCTGTTTATATGGATAATCTAGAAGTTTAGTTCAAATTAATTCAAGAGCTAGTTTTCAAATTAAATAACCCCCAAATGTATACTTTTGTCCTTAATAATATCAAAGGAGTTGTTCTCACCTTCATAGATTTTCTATTTTCTGATTTCACAGGCAACTCCCTCGAACTTGTTTGGGCAGGAACACAAACATTGTCCATCCAGCAGAATCACATTCCCTCCATTTTGGCATGGTTGGCATTTTCTTACACTGAATTCATTGATGTAGTCTTCAATGGCTCTTTCCAAATTTTGTTTCTTTAAGTGTGCATCTTTTATTTTCACTGGAATCAGATCATGTATCGGAGACAGCTGCAAGAGAGCAAAACATTTAATTTTAGGTCTTTTTCTGTAGACAGAGCTTGTGCAATATTTTTCACTAAATTATTTATTCATTGCTTCATTAATTTAACAAAGGTTTATTGAATGATTATTATTGCCAGATATGATGTTAGCTTTTAAGACTGCCAGTGATCAAAACTAGTCATGATCTCTGTAATCATGGAGATCCCATTATGGAGGTAAGGAGACTGATATTAAAATAATCATACAGACAAATTTAAAATGGAAACTGTGACTAGGTGCTGTAAAGGATGGGTATATGTATTTTAACAATGAACAGTCAGGGATTTAAAGTTTTAGCAGGCTAATTTACTGACATATTGTGAATCCTTTTTGCTGTCTTTTTTCTGCCTCCCCTTTTCTAGGCAAGTGCTTGCGATCTCTTGTCTAAGAGGAGGTTTGTGTGTGATGACAAGTCCAGAATGCCCCTAAAGGCAAACACTTTATTGATTTTTTTTTCTTTAAAAGCCTGAACTCATTGATAAATTTTTGTTGCGAGAAGGAGTGTGGGAAGAATGTCACCAAGGTGGGGGCATTCCTTCAGTCCAGGAAGTGGGTAGAGTTAGCATGTACCTCAAGTAGCAGGAAACCATAGCTAGATCTCTAGCAGCTATTTTGGGAAGTAGCAAAATCTTTGGAGTGCCCCTAGGGAAGGTGGCTATCAAGGAACAGGCTACAGCTTTGTCAATGACTCCGATGCCCAATCTTGGCATGGAAAGTTTGCAACCACCTGACTTCAAGTGAACTTGTAAACTTGAACAATGAGGTTATCAGGATGACCACCATGGACTAAATACTTACATATATCATATCATCATTTCCCAGACAGAAGCATCAGGACAAGCAAGAGCTACCCTGAACCCCATCCAACAAATGAATGAAGGATGAATTTTCCAGCAGCATGGAAGGATGGGATCTCAATGTCAAATTTAATTATACTAAAATAAATGAAGTAAAATGATTTATTTTGTACACTTAAATTCCTGGAGTAAGATACATAGTTGCTACCATTGAATCAGGGAAGTTTGGAAAGGCTTTCCTGAGAAAATGACTATGAAGTTGAGATTTGAGGGTGTTAAGACGGAAAGATTACTCTAGTAATATAGGGCAGAATTAAAAAAATGCTTAGTTATGTTACATATAAAACACATATAGAATATACAGGGCTATGTTTTATGTACATATGTAAAACACGTATAGAAAACTTGTATCATATGCCTATTTAATGTAAGCAAATTCAATTGCGTGACTATAAAGGTGTTTGAGCAGATAAACTCTAAGAAATTGAGACCCTTTGGTGGCACATTACTTTGAAATAAGAGACCACAAAATTTAGAAGCAATTGGAATCGAAAGACAAGATTAAAAAATATACCACAGGACTTCCCTGGAGGCACAGTGGTTAAGAATCCACCTGCCAATGCAGGGGACATGGGTTCGAGCCCTGGTCCGGGAAGATCCCACATGCTGCTCAGCAACTAAGCTTGTGTGCCACAACTACTGAGCCTGCACTTTGGAGTCTGCGAGGCACAACTACTGAGCCCGCATGCCACAACTACTGAAGCCCGCGTGCCTAGAGCCCGTGCTCCACAGCAAGAGAAGCCACCACAATAAGTGCACGCTCCACAACGAAGACCCAATGTAGCCATAAATAAATAAATTTATTTAAAAAAATAGTTATATATATATACACACACACACACACACCACAAATTCCTGCCGAAGAGTAATGATGGATTAAATAAAGTCAACTAATCTTTTTTCTGAGGACAATGAGAAAAGCTGAACAAGATAAAAGTAAAATTCAAAAATTTGCTTGAAAGCCCTGGAGGACTAACAAGGTAACAAAACATTACTAGGCTAAGATCTGGGAGGAGGTGGAAGTTCAGTGAGGTGAGCCCAGTACTTCTGGGTCACCAGTCCCCTTGACACATTTCCTAAATCAGGAAGAGGCAGTCGAGGAGCTAAGAGGTAGAGCAGCACATTACTGGGCTGGGGAAAAAAGGTTGGAATTCAGGACAGCAAATGTAAAAAAGCTGTGCTTTGAGTTGGGCCCCAAAGGACTGCAGCCCTAGAAGTAAAAGGGAATTGGAATTGAGGTGGTCCTGGCAAAGACTGCAGCTGGTTTTAAAATAATCCTGAGTCATTAGTACCCCAGAGGCTTTTTAGATACAAATATATATTTCTTTTGAAGACAATAAAAGCATCTCAGGCCTCAAGCTACTCTGATAGCAATTTTTAAAGTATAATATCCAGCCCACAATAAAAGTAACTAGGTACACAAGGAAATGAGCCAACATGAATGAGAATCAGTAGAAATAATAGAAATGAGAAACAGAGCTTGGGAATGCCAAGATTTGAGTTATCAGATGTAGACTTTAAAACAACTACGTTTACATAAGCATAAGAGACAAGATTAAAAAGTTTAGCAGAGAACTGAAAATTATTTTAAAAAATAGAAGATTTGAAAAAAAATAAACAAAGAGAATTGGAACTTGCTATTATAATATACAAATTAATGGACTGGTTAAATAGCAGATGTGACACAACTGAAGTAAAATTACCGAATTGAAATATAGGTTAGAAGAAGATATTGACAATGAAGCATGAAGAGATACAAAGTCAGGAAATACAGAAAGACAATAGGAAGCATACAAGATAGAGTGAGGGGCTTCCCTGGTGGCACAGTGGTTGAGAGTCCACCTGCTGATGTAGGGGACACGGGTTCATGCCACATGCCGCGGAGCGGCTGAGCCCATGAGCCATGGCTGCTGAGCCTGCGCATCCAGAGCCTGTGCTTTGCAACGGGAGAGGCCACAACAGTGAGAGGCTGGCATACCGGAAAAAAAAAAAAGATAGAGTGAGAAGGTAAAAGATCTACGTAATTTGAGTCCCTGAAGGAGATGTATAAGAAGCAGTATTTGAAGAACTAATGGCGGAGAATATTACAAACCTGGTGCAAGGCATCAAGATACTCCATTAATAAAAAAGCAAGGTTAAAAATTGTTCTTTTCACACCTAGGCACATTAGAGTAAAATTGCTAAAAAACAAAGATAATGGAGAAGATCTTCAAAACAGTCTACTTTGAAAGTAGACCGATGCTTGATTCTAATAGATACAATAAATAACACAATATAAATTATTCTAGGACAATGAGATATTCATAGTGAAATTTTTTAAAAAGTGACCTTCAAACTTATAGCACACATAAAATAACAACTCTAGGTTGATTGTAGATTGAAATGTAAAAGCAGTACAATAAAGGTTCTGGAAGATAATATATAGGAGAGTATCTTCAAGACCTTGAGGTTGGGAAAGACTTCAAACAGGACACAAAAGCACTAACTATAGTGAAAAGAAATATACATTTGACTACATTAAAGAAATCAACATCATAATTCCTGATATGAGGCACTAAGAAGGACACAACATCACTTCTTTGGTATTCTTGACAAAAATGCAGAACTGCAATCTACTCTAGGCCTAAACTGAGAGACAGCTTGACACAATAACTGATCAATGTTCATCAAAAGTGTCAAGGTCATGAATGACAAGGAAAGTCTAAGGAACTGTCACAGACTGGGGACTAAGGAGACATGACAATTAAATGCAGCATGGGATCCTGCTTGGATCCTGGAACAGAAAAAAGGACATCAGGGGAAAAATTAGTGAAATTTGAATAAGCTCTGTGATTTAGTCAATGTTAATTTTTCTGATTTTGATAACTGTACTATGGCTCTGTAAGCTGTTAACATGTTGGGGCTGCTGGGTGTAGGGTATGTGTGAAGTCTGTGCTGTTTTCGAAATTTTACTGTCTGTACTATTTGCACAATTACAAGTCTAAAATTATTTCAAACTAAAAAGTAAAAAAGAGGATATCTGTTATCAAGAATACTATTGAAGGGTGAAAGTTCTCCAATGAAAGAAGACATTTGTAACACTTTTATGTGAGAATAGTCTTATATCCAGAATATATCAAGAATTTCTACGAAGTCACCATACCTATCCCCTAGGATAGTCTTTTATGAATTAGCACGTAGGATTCAGATTTCAACTATGACGTGTTTATTTGGAAGAAAGAAACCTCTTACCAATGTTGCCTCATTGGCACAAACAACATAAGCATATGGTAGAGTTATCCTGATTATCAAAAAAAGAAGTTCATCTTGTCTGACCTTTCAAAGGAAAGTCAAGGCCAGATAACTGAAGATACAAGAATAGCGGGTCTTGGAGAAAATACAGTTTGGATGAAATGCATAAACAGTGTTCAAAGAGATAAAGAGGAAGGATGTACAATGGCAAATAGTTTCAGAGGAGCCTCAAACCCTGGAGTCGAGAATCCCACAGGAAGACAAAGAACTATTAAAATATACTTCCTGAAGTTTGCTTGAAGAATAGCATGTTTTTCTAATGAACTTTGGCTTGCGGTTAACTAAGAAAACAGTTTTCCTTTTTCTCCTATACTAGCTAACTCCCTTCTCTTTCTACCATTTTCCGTGGATGTAATCTATCACGCAACATGCTAAAATACAAATAAATTGACAATACTGTTTGATATTAAGTACATTTAGGTTTCTTTCAGGCTTCCAAACTGATGAAATTATATGTACCAAATGTAGTTTGTTGAAAGAATGAGTGTTTTTTTAATTGCTATACAAGAGAGTTAGGAATGATTTTTACTATATCATTCTAACTGTAATGACTATAATGTAGAACACTGGTACCACAGCTCTTTAAAATTCTGATGTTCTTTAACATCTGGTGCATCACTCTAAGAGTTGTATAATATAACAAAAATGGTAGATAAATTAATTCATTATTATTCAAAGTTGCTCCAGAAAGAGCTTAATCTAACTTGACATGTGTGTGGATAAGAGTGGCTGAGGGAAATGAGGTACACAAAATTCATGCAGGAGGACCCATCCATTTGCACCAGGTGAGTCATACATTTGGTTATATTTCCAGCATGTTGAAAAAGACAACTGAATTTTAATGATTATTTGCATGTAAGAAAAGCTCACCTGATTCCCAAGAGAAACAAAATGATCCTTGAAACTGAGAATGAAGAGTTGTATCTCCCATGAGTTCTCATAAAGGGGACCTTGTATTTTGTAACATCCTTTCAGTACATAAAGCAAGAATAACTTTGTTCTTTAGTGCGCAAAAGCAAAACTTTTCAGGAAGCCAATATGCTGTATTCTAGCTCTGCGGATTTTTACTGCTACTGCTCTGGAGGAAATCTTAAACTTTATATCTCTCAGGCAATCGTTACTAAATGTAATTTCTCTCACCTGATGTTTTTATAACTAGTTTGTAGCAGTAAGCTTAAGAAACCAAAGTTCAGCTATTCTATTGAGGTAAAATGTAGAGCCATTTGTGTTAACATTCAGGTAAGCTGGATCGGAATTAATACACTTTCACGAAAGTTGAAGGCTATGACAAAGTCCATATTGAAAGAGAGACCCAGCCTATCTCCTCCGCAGGGAGAAGGGCTGAAGGAAAATTCTTGGATTGAGCCAAGACATTCCTCAAGAAGTGATCTGGGGTCTGTTGATGCACAAACAAAAGGATAATCAAAGCCACAAGATTCTACTTAATATAGCATGGTCATAGTTACTTTAGCATGGAAAATAAATATAAATAAAACCAAGTGCTTTACTTAGAAAATCTCAGTAATATATTTAAACAGCCTTTAATTTAGAGTGATACAACTTCTTCCTGTTTCCTCCAAGAGAAACTCTTTGTAACATAAATACCTAGGTAGGTATTTAGGACTTAAATTGCTACAGAGAATTAAATATAAACCAGTTTAGTGTGAGTGGGGAGAGGTTTTATCAATTCTTTACATAATTAAATAGGAGAGACAATTATTTTAATATTAAGGTCATCCCTAGTGCTTGGACATGTCATATGCAGACAATAGAATGCTTCAAACTACCAAAGAATGAATTAGTGATTATAGATTGTTTAATTACCTCATGGAAATGCCAGTTAACCAAAGGACCACTTGCATTTATGAGAGCAAAATAACTTGGAGTCTATTTCAAAGTCAAATTAAGCTACATCTCAGGTCTCTTTAGAGATTTAAAAGCCATACAACGTCAATAAAAACCATAATATTGGGCTTCCCTGGTGGCGCAGTGGTTGAGAGTCCGCCTGCCGATGCAGGGGACATGGGCTCGTGCCCCGGTTCGGGAAGATCCCACATGCCGCGGAGCGGCTGGGCCCGTGAGCCATGGCTGCTGAGCCTGCGCGTCCGGAGCTTGTGCTCCGCAATGGGAGAGGCCACAACAGTGAGAGGCCCGCGTACCCAAAACAAAACAAAAAACAAAACATAATATTTTACTATTTTTTGAACTTCTCCTCCAAGAAGATAAATTTAAAAAGTGTTTCATGGTGGACTAACTATGGTTGCCTTCTTCTTAGGCAGAATATTGATATGAAAAGTCCAGGCTTTCAATTCATGAAGAAAGAAACATACAGATATTTTAGATGGAATGTCCACCAATCTAAAAATCTGGGGGTCAACAGTTGCCCTTAAAAATAGGATAAAACTATATTTTGCATCCAGCCAGTAGGACTGTGCCAACAGAGTTGAAGGTTTTTGAATAGTTCTAGTAAATCCAGTAGTAAATCTTCAGCAGATACTTTATTGACTTGCGATTTTAAAAATCAGCTCTAGAATATGATGGACTCTCATTAAGACCTCCTCAGAGAACAGTGTTGGATCCGTACAAGGACAGTTGAACTCCCTTTGTAGAAATGAGAAGACAAGACACTTTAGGTGTCCATCTGAATGTAAACATCCACCTAAATCAATTTTTTTCTTGTTTGTTTGTTTTGGCCACGCAGCTTGTGGGATCTTAGTTCCCTGACCAGAGATTGAACCCAGGCCCTTGGCAGTGAAAGTGTGGAGGCCTAACCAACTGGACTGCCAGGGAGTTCCGAATCAATTCTCTTTTTACTTAAGATCTTCTGAAACAGATTTATTTCACTGAGTTCAAGGTAATGAATTTAAATATTATTTAAATATGAAAAAATAAAAGGGGTCTCTTCTGATTTTAATTTTATATATGGGCATGCTAATTTGGACAACTATTTTCCTCTCTTTGTCCTAGTTTTGGGACAAAATATGTGAAGACTCTCACAGATGTGCTTGCATATTTACAACTGGGTAGATTTCCACAACCTAAAGGGAGAGTACATTACAATTTTCCAGTTTCTGAGTTTCTCTCTCACATACATGAAATAGTTTCGGTGGTTTCACTCACTCTTTAAAGACAATAATGAAGAATGAAGGAACACAATTCTCTAATAACTAGTCCTATCAAAAATGTCAACATGTTGGACTTCCCTGGCAGTACAGTCGTTAAGACTCTGCACTCCCATTGCCAGGGGCATGGGTTTGATCCCTGGTCAGGGTACTAAGATCCCGCATACTGTGTAGTGTGGCCAAAAAAAAAAAAGTCAACATGTTTATAACTCAAGTTAATCAAAAGGAAGTAGGGGGCAATCAAAGATAAATTTGACCCGAGGGAAGAAAATTGTGAAACATACAGGGAAAATTGAAAGCTATAGAAGAAAGCAGGAAAAATAATTTCTAATAATATCAGGAACAAAATAGCAATAAAGGAAAACACATAGCCTTTATAGTTAGTTTGGGGAGAGAATGATGAGGCTAAGTAACATTGGCATTTATATCTTTATAATTATAATGTAGCTTTTTTCCCCTTAGGAATAAGCACCAAGACTGTAAAGTCCCAAAAGGTTTATAAACAGAAGACTATTACAATCAAGACACAAAAAGGAAAGGATTTCCTGACCATGAGAACTGTTCACTCTTGGTCTTATTTTCTGAGAACTTATGAACTTCCCTTTCACAAAGGCCCTTGAAAAATATAATTCTCCTGTGTTGGAAGTGGTGCTATGATGTCACCTGAAGGCAAGGGACAACTGGGGCAGAAGGAAGGGATCTAACAATTTCTGTGCAACTATTTTGTACCAATCTGTGCTATAGTCTCTGTACAAGGAATCACATTAAATCCTCAAAATAAACATGGAGCCCTGGAGAATTCAGTGTTGCAGAAGTCAGAAAATATTACACATCTAGTGAGGAGCAGAGACTCAGACTCAGCCCGGTTGGTCTGATGCCCGCTCTGTGCCTTTCTTCTATGCCATGCTTTTTTCAGGGATGGGATGGGAGTGCATTTGAATGCTCACGTCTCTTTCAGATGAAGTTAACTGTTCATCTGAACCACCAATTACATTTAGTTAGAAAATGACAAAATCTTCTATTTGAAAATAAATATTTCTTACTTTTTGATTTATGAGCACTGGAGCATCGTTTAAGGAGGAGGCCCAGTTTACAAAGTCAGTCACGTTAATCATCCTGGCTCCTTTGAGAAGCTTCTCTTTCAGTTCAGTTGCATATTTTCTTGTTCCTCCTCTTATGAATGAAATAACATCATCGATGAGGTTTTCACTCATGATGTTTTCTGAGAAGAGAAAGAAGATATAAGTGAAGCATGTATAGTTCTGTGACATCAGATAGACATTTATTGAACCCCTTTCATAAGGTATAGTCTAGTACATTTATTGAATTTTACTTATAAATATTACTTATGTAATTTTTTTCACCCCAAATCTCCAAGGGTCATTTTTATTAGTAGTCAATTATAGATTTCAATCATCTTTTTAAAGAAAATATAAATGGTATGATGCTTGAGATACATTAATAATTTAAAGTTCATCACTTAAGCACATGCACACATGGCAACACGACTCTTGATTGGATACATTTCTTGTTGCAGACTTAGCTTCATAATTATATTTTGTATAAGTTTGCTTTAAACTATTTTAATATTATAAAAAACTTCAGAGTATAAAAAAGAATAAAGTAAAAAGCACAATTTCTTTCCACCCCAATTTTTACGTTATTTCTCCCTCAGTCTCTCCCAGACTAAACTGCTTTTAAAAAGTTTCGGTGAATCATTTAGAGTTGTGAATTTTTTGAACTAAAAAGAAATTTCAAGGTGATTTTTGTTCATCTTTCCTTATTTTTATAGATGAGAAGACTGGGCCTCAGAGAGATAGAGTGACTAGCCCAAGATCACACACAGTAAGCTTAATGGCCAAATTTTGAAATTATGACATTTGATGGCAAGGTCAGTTTTCTTTTCACTTCATCAGTAGTTTCCAAGCATGGCCACATGTTAGTGGCTGGTATGCTTTTAAAAATATTAGGTATTCTTCTCTTCTACTTCTCCACTATCAGCTGACTCTTTTTTTTTTTTACATCTTTATTGGAGTATAATTGCTTTACAATGGTGTGTTAGTTTCTGCTTTATAAGAAGATGAATCAGCTATACATAAACATATATCCCCATATCTCCTCCCTCTTGCGTCTCCCTCCCACCCTCCTTATCCCATCCCTCTAGGTGGACACAAAGCGCTGAGCTGATCTCCCTGTGCTCTGCGTCAGCCGACTCTTTAAATCACTCTTTAAGTGAGTCTCAAGCATTTGTATTTCTGAGAATGCTCTCAAGTATTTCTGATTAGAGTAAAAATTGAGAACTCCAGCATTACCTCATGCTTATAAATCTGCTAATGACTAGCAACAGAAGTAATATTTATACCAAAAAAATTATATTTTTAAAAATGTTATGCACTGATTTAATGTTAAGGATGGATCAGGTATTTTCTTTTTTTCACCCAGTTTTATTGAGATGTAATCACGTACGATACTGTATAAGTTTAAGGTATACAGCATGATGACTTGACATACATATATATTGCAGAATGATTATCACAATTAGTTAACATACATTACCTCATATAGTTACAAAAATTATTTTTTCCTTGTGATGAGAACATTTAGGATCTATTCTCTTAGCAGCTTTCAAATACATCACACAGCAGTGTTAACTATAGTCATCAGGTTGAACATTACATCCCCAGTACTTATTTATCTTATAACTGGAAGCTTGTACCTTTTGACCAATTGGGTGAAGGTGAATTAGGGATTTTGAGTCAGGTGGAAGATTGAGTTAGGGAGATGGCTTATGGCCTTCTCCTTTCTTGATGGACACAGACAGCACTGCCACTAGGCCATTTGGAAGCTTTGTTAAAATTAGGGGAGAAAAAGAAAACTTTCCTCCAGATATTTTTCTACCATCGGGCTTCTACCATTGCCATGATAAA
The DNA here is from genome assembly GCF_000442215.2 of Lipotes vexillifer. Classification (NCBI taxonomy): domain Eukaryota; kingdom Metazoa; phylum Chordata; class Mammalia; order Artiodactyla; family Lipotidae; genus Lipotes; species Lipotes vexillifer. The sequence goes on from NW_006788081.1 coordinate 256,969, forward strand.
AATACAAATCTACAATGACCACAGTGTGAATGGCTGTATTTCCCAGAGCTGTGCAGCTCACGACCTGCACAATGATGATACCATTGAATGCATGTCCCCAGGTTACTTGTGTTTATAATGGTTTGGGAACCACCGTGAAGATAAAATAGCTTTTGGGAATTCCCTGGCAGTCCAGTGGTTAGGACTCCATGCTTTTACCACTGAGGGCCTGGGATCAGTCCCTGGCCAGTGAACTAAGATCCCAAAAGCTGGTGTGGCTTGGCAAAAAAAGAAAAAAGAAAAAAAAAAAGATAAAATCGTTTTTAAGCACTTTCAGTTTGTTGTTGTTGTTGTTGTTTTTTATAAAGAGGGGAGGCAATAAAGAAGGCTCATAGTGACAGGGCAGGGCTCATTGACCTTTCCTCCTTCTTTCACCCTAGTAAGTTAGGCCATACTTACCAATTTTACCATCACCCCTCTTGAAGCAATTGTCTGAATTAATATTTCCTGTGATTTCAATTCCAGCATTCAGAGATAAATCCAGATTAAACCCAAGGCATCTCTGTATATCCCTTAGTTCAACACCTGTTTAATATATTTAGTTAGAAATTATTAGATTATGTCTATCAACGTCATAAATAAATTCCAATTTTGCTATTTTGTAAGAAACATACTTACTTGGATTCCTAGATATTATTACTGAACTCAAATGCAAGGTTATATCTGCCCTGCTTTGCCCTCATATTAGAATCTAATGGTCTCCTTTGACTTTGCTTGTCAACTTAATGGTGAAGGACCGATAAATTTACCCCTTGTTAAAAGGGACATGAGTCAGACAAGGGTGGTTATAGTCCATCCTTACCTCTAATATCATAAAAGGGAGACAATGTCTAACATGTATTGAATGATTATATGCCCAGCATCATTCTAAGCATCTTGTGTAAATCAACTAATTTACTCCTCTCATTGACTTTCTGACATAAGTTTTATTATTATCCTCATTTTACAGATGAGCATGAGGAATAACAAAGCAGTTAAGGAACCTGCTGATGGTACTCAATTGGTAATTAGCCAAGTAGGTATTAGAAACAAGAGCTGTCTGGCTATTAAGCACTTCTCTGTATCAACTTCATAATTTGGTCATGGGATGCATCAACATCTCCTGATCCTCTTTGGAAGACTCAGTTCATCCTTGAGGTAGCTAGTTTGTTGCTCTGGGCAGATGGCTTAATATATGACACTTTATTCTGGTCCTACTAATGCTGTTTAGTAGACATTGGTCTTGGGAGCTGACTCATTGTGGTGTGTGGTTGCTCCAGTTATAACAAAGAAAAATCCCAATATTTACTCAAGTATATAATTTATTGTCTATTCTCCTGATTTAAAAGAGGAAATTATTTCTTCATTTTAAGAGTAACTTCCCAGGCCTGAACTCATTGATCATATCAGTTTTTGCTCTTATTTATCATTTCAGATCACACACACACGTATACAAACACGTGGCTGTTTGTCCTGGAAGCCAAAATGCTTTATGAAAAAGGAAAGGGAGAAGTTAAGTTAATCCCAGGATCCCATGGTGAGATTTAGAAGTAGAGATCTGAGACATTTAGTCATTCATTCATTCAACGAGTATCTTTTGTGTACCCACAATTACTGAGAACTTAAGAAATATCCAGCTGAATTTCCCATGGTAAAGGAGGAGGGAGGATAAAAACGGAAGATAATGCTAGAAATTCAGAATACTAGATTTCCAACCTTAACCTAAGAAGCATGAGAATTCTGATTCAAAGATGAGGATGAAAATACCTAAGTGACACCCTAAAGCTTAGATTCTCTACCTCAGCTGTGGACCTCTCCACAACCAGACGGAGTCTGGATGCCCCAAACTGGAGGACGTGGCTTGGACCTTGGGTGTGGCAAAGCAGAAAAGTGAGAAGAATGACTTCTTCTTCAAAGACCCAGAGTCCACCTAATGATCTTTGTCTACTAAGGCCAGAAGGTAAGTAGATATAAGTAGGTAGCTGTGTGTTGTCCAAGATGAAAGATTTCAGCCCATGGAGTTTTTTCACCAAAGCAACTCTTAGCCTGAAGAGTTCTTTGTGTTTTGATCACCCTTGCTGAGCCTTTCTCTTCTGATTTTCAAGTTACTCAAGACACATTCCTCTGTGCCCCTCCCCCATGTGATATCTATCAATATAGCCTACTGGGCAGGGCTCCTAGAGACCCCATTATGCCATCTCACTGGAATAACCTTGTGAGGCAGCATAAACCAAGAAACCTCATACTCTACTCCCCCTGGAAATGCATCTACCGGCCCAAGACTAGACTGAGGCATCAAGATCAACTGGTTCTGGCCATTCATATTTGTTTCATCCATAAAGGGTTTATCCACGGTGGGGACAGTGTCAGGCTTTCAGATCAGAGCTGAATCCCATTTTTTGCTTGACACAGCCAGAGGCTAAGGAGAAATAACCATGCAAGTGCTTTTGGCAACACTTCCTTCCCTAAGAGACACAACCCAAATCTTTGAGGGCAGAGAGAGGAGCTATGCTGGCATCTTTCACCTCTTTAAAGAGTGCTGTAACTAAGCCTTAATTACTCACAAAGTAAATATTAAAACTTATTAACATAGAAACTTGGCATCTAGTTTATTCTTAAAAGGCTTTGAGGAAGTCTTTAGGTCAGGATGGTAATTATGTAGCACATAGGCCTATTCTGTGCATATGGCAGACACTGATGATCAATCATAGACTCTTTTCCATGATTCAAGTGTGGTCAGAAACCTATTTATGGACCCAATTCAACTACCACCCCATAGTTAGAATTGTCATCATACGAGGTAAAACGAATTTTCCACTCTTGCTTTAGACTTACATGTTGTTAACATTGTTTCTTCCTTCCTCTCTTAGAGAAAATTTAGAACATTTCCTTTCCAATTCTGAAGAATACTTTGGCAGATAACTGGCATACATATAATTGAACCAGTCTATGGATTAAGCAAGAGGTTATGTAAATGACGTCTTTTGTACTTTTCACCTTTTAAATAGTATTTCACTAAAAGCAGCACCACCAAATAATATTATATTGCAATACGATTTTGTGCATTTCTCAGTAGTGCTGCTGAGTAGTGCAGGGCCAAGCCATCTTGTTTGAGGTGGAAGTCAATTCGCTGTTTGATAGGATTTTAGAGGCCAAAGGGCAGGGAGAGAGTTCTCTCAAAGAAGCAGGTTACAAAACTCTACTCTAAAGCCTTTAACCATTCGAAGAGGATAACGCTAGAAATAGTGGATGGTTACAACAATGTTGGAAGTTAGAACTCTATTTCTAGCTATACCTTTCTGGTTCATGGAAGCTTTATCCAAAACATATATTAGTTCATAGAGTCCTCCTAGAGACCCAGAGCTACTGTAGTGGGTTCCATAGGTTTCCAAAAATGCAAAATATTCCCCCTTTTCATAGGTAGCTGGTAGAGCTTTTATAGAATCCAAGAAAGTTGTTGCCAGCATGACGTCCCGAGTTCTCATCACAAATCTTCCCAGGTGAATGACTCCTTTTACATGCAGAAATATTTTTTCCTTTGTTGTAGAGCAGAAGAAAAGAAATATGAGTATTATCACCATAATTTTGAATTCAAAAATCACAAAATTTAGAATTTCCATAGTCAATACGTTTTTAGCAGTGACCGCAAGATATCGCTTTAACCCACTTGGAATGGCAAACTTAAAATCATATCAAAACTGTTGATGAAGATGTGCAGAAACTGGAACTCTCTCACATTGCTAGTGGAAGGGTAAAATGGTACAACCACTCTGGAGAACTGTTGGGCAGTTTCTTGTAAAAGTCAACACACATCTACCCCAATGGCCAGCAACTTCACTTCTACATAAGATCAGTAAAAAAGTAGTTCACAAAAAGATCTGTATGAGACTTTTATAGTGGCTTTGGTCAGAATAGCTTAAAATTGAAAATGACAAATGTCCACTGACAGGGGAATTAATAGACAAATTGTAGTCTATTCACACAAAGGAATACTAGTTAGCAATAAAAGGGAACAAACTACTGATACAGGCAACAATATAAATACATCTCAAAAATATTATACTGAGGGCTTCCCTGGTGGCGCAGTGGTGGAGAGTTCACCTGCCAATGCAGGGGACATGGGTTCGTGCCCCGGTCTGGGAAGATCCCACATGCCGCGGAGCGGCTGGGCCTGTGAGCCATGGCCGCTGAGCCTGCGCATCCAGAGCCTGTGCTCCGCAATGGGAGAGGCCACAACAGTGAGAGGCCCGCGTACCGAAAAAAAAAAAAAAAATTATACTGAGTGAGAAAGTCAGGCACCAGAGTATATACTGTATGATTCTATTTATATGAAGTTGTAGAACAGCTGAAACTAAGCTGTGGTCAGAGAAATCTGATCAGTAGTTGCCTCTCAGGCAGTAGGGGATTGATGCAAAGGGCATGAAGGAATTTTCTTGCAGTGATGGAAATATTCTACATCTTGTTTAAGGAGGTGGTTACAAAGGTGGATACAATAGTCAAAACTCATCAGGGAACTAAATGCGCAAAATATTTTCATTTTATTGTATGCAAATTACACCTCCCTAAATTGACTTAAAAATGTTAACAATGGAAGGAAATGTAGATGCTATATATGAAGCCCAATTTTATTTTACACATGAGGAAACTCTGATACAAAGGTATCAAATTATTTTCCCCAAATCACACAGAGTCTGTGGTAGAGATTTGTCCCAAAAACCTAGGTCTCAGGTCTCTCTGTGCCTTCTACTAAGTCCTCTCAGTTTTTGATAACAGGAGGGACAGATAATATTTTAAGCTGTGGCTTTCAAGCCAATCTAAACACCTCAGCAGTTAATGTTCCCAGGGATGATGGCTTAAATTTCCAAAGGAAAACTGGGGCGGTCACAAAGAACTATGCGATTTAATGCTATAGACTGCCCTGGCCAAAACTAAACTACAACTGACATCCACGATTTTGTAGAAGGTTCTTTTGAAGTTCTCCTGCTGTAGTTGTGGTTAGCACATGTTGATTGCATAGGAGTTTAATACGCTTTATTATTTTTTTAAAGGTACATCTTGGTGTATACAAACATCACACCAAACTTTTTATGTTTTAGAAGCACAATTGTTCACACTGCATGACTTAACTTTAGGTGATATTGGGTGATTCAGTATCTAACAAAAATCTTAAAGAAACTTACTCCATATATATATGTTCTCCACCTGATGACTTGCATAATACTTCTTAATGCAACCTCCAAGATGCACAAAACATATTTGGAATCCCTCTCGTTTTTGCTAAAATTAGGTGTATCTTGTCAGAAAGACATTGTGTTCTTTGACTCAACTTGTTTTAGAGGTAGATCTTAGATTATTCCCAGCCAGATATACTCTTGTTTCTTCCATCTTAAAGGAATAAAAATAATCTCTTGGCCTTACTTGTTTGGCCATTTGCCACTCATTTCTTCACCCTCATTAGAAGCAAAATTCCTTTAAAGAGTTTTCTGTACTGGCTCTTTCCAATTCCTCTCTTCCCAGTTTCTCTTAAATCTAACCCAGTCATGCTGCTGCCCTCACTACTCCACCAAAACTTCTCTTTTGTTCAGAACCTCTTCTGAAGGTCACCAGTGACCTTCACAATGCTAAAGCCAGTGCTTCTTAGTCCTCATTTTTCACATATTAGCACATTTGACACAGTTCATCACTCTTTTCTCTTCGATAGAATTTATTTATTTTTTGCTATCTGGGGTAGTTCTTCTCAAAATGTACAGTGTGAACAAATCACCTAGAGAATCTTGTTAAAACACAATTCTAATTCAGTAGGTCTGAGGTAGGGTCTGAGATCCTAACTTCCCAGTGATGTTGTTGCTGCTGGTCCATGGACCGCACTTTGAGTAGCAAGGTTCTACAGCATTACACTGGTCACATCTTGCTTTCCTTCACTCCTCTTTCTTCAGACCTCTTTCTATTGAAGTTCCCTGGGTTTAGTCTTTGATCTTCTCTTGTTCTATCCACAATAACTTCATTAGTGGTCTCACCAAAGCCTATGACTTTAAGCACCTTCTATATATTAACAACTCTGAAACTTAGAGCTTAATCCCAGACCTCTTTCTCAAATTCCAGACTCATAACATCAACTTCCTATTTGATATCTCCAGTGGAATGTCTAATAGACATCTCAAACTTAATCTAACTAAAACATAACTACTGGTCTTCTCCTAACCTGCTCTACCTGAAATTTTCTCCATCTCAGTTGATAGCAACTCCATCTTTCCGGTTGCTCAGGCCAAAAACTTTGGCATTTGTAGAATCATGTTTGACTCTACAACTGTCCTTTCTGAACTGTCATCATCTCTCACCTGGATTCTTGCAATAGTTTTAACAAACCTTCTTCCTTTTGCTCTTAACTTTCATAATCTCTTCTCAACAGTACCCAGAGTAATCATTGAAGATATATTAGAATATGTCAACCTTCTATTCAAAACATTCCAATGGTCCCTCATGTCACTCACTGAAAAAACCAAACTCTTAGAACAGTCTGTGAGGCCCTTTATGATCTGATTCAAGGTAACCTCTCTAACCTTTTCTTCTTCTGTTCACTTTGGCCCAATGGGCAGGTATGTTCCCATCCTAGGGACTTGTCTTTAATAGATCCTTCTGCTGGATATATCATCCCAAATATAACTATTTGACTATTTCCTCTCCTTCAAATCTTTATTCAGAGCTCACCTCCTCAGTGAAGCCTACCCTAAGCTGCTTTTTTAATACTGCCATCTGCCCAGGAGTCCTGATTGCCATTATGCTACTCTACATTTCATTTTATTCTATAGTATCTATCATTTTCTAAACACTATATAGCTTCCTTTTTTACTGTTATGTTTGTTTCTGTCTATCTCCCCCTGCTAAACTTTCAGCTCCATGAGAAGAATCTTTATGAGTTTGGTTCACAAATGTATTCTAAGCACGTGGAACAGTGCCTGGCCATATAGTAAGTCCACAATTAAATATTTGTTGAATGACTTAAAAGATTTTCCAACTGCACCCTTTGGGTGAGTGTGCATGTGGATATAGAAGCAATGTATTGATCAACCCGGTATACAATTAGGCATAGTATAAGTACTAAGAGTGAATGAGTATTATTTTTTAAGTGGAAGAAGGGTATCTAAATAGATGACTGTGATATCAGAAAAGAAAGAGTGAGCATTTTACCAGCATCATGCTGACTATAGAAAGTATATTCTATATTTATTCCAAAGGCGATGAAACAAACTTCTAAATCTGGCTTAAATATTAAAAAACAAACACATTTTCAAAGTCTCAAATTAAAGGTATGATTACAAAGTAAGCAGACCAATTTCATATGCAATGTGTACAATTTCATGGCATCGTTACTCTAGAAATACACTTTACAGTAAGTAAATAGCCATCATTCTAAGACATTACAGTGAATTACCAAAATTCCTTAGTATGATTTTTCATTGTACTTCTGAAGAGAATATAAATTAAACAGTCTATCACCACAATCTCAGTCAAAAAGCATGCTCTGAATTCCCTTTTTTTTTTTTTGCCTGTGCCACGTGGTGTGTGGGATCTTAGTTCCCTGGCCAGGGATCAAACCCGTGCCCTCTGTAGTGGAAGCATGAAGTCTTAACCACTGGACCGCCAGGCAAGTCCCAAAAAGTACGCTCTGAACTCTTAATATGCTTGTTCTGTTGACAGCCACAAACATCTCACCCACTTATTACTGCTATATTGAAGAGATTTTTCTCCAGTTAGCATTCTTCTTCTGGGCCTTCAAACTACCTACACATTTGAGGATTTGTTGAGTATTATTTTTCTTTCTCTTATGAGCTCTATCTACTCTAAACAATTAAACTTAAAAGAGGACGTTTGGTTAGTTTGAAAAATATTCCATTATATTCTTTATATTAAATGTTTGGTCTTACCTTCTTCGAAGAATACGACAACAACCGTTTGTAAGTTTCATTTTTGGAATATGTAAATCGAAAGGTACCCTGGGCATTTGAAAGACTTGAAAAGTCTTTTATGTCAGAAGGTTTTGAATCTTTACTTTCAAACTGTCCAATTGCTTCAAGAGGTGTGTATTTTATAGTTAAATCTGCATTAAAATTTGATTTCTTCTCTTGGATGATACTTCTGAATACTTGCATCTGTTCATCATAATATTCAGTTCTGAAATTTTTGTCGGCTTTGGTCTAAAAGAGAATAGCAAAGTGTTTTTGAAAACAACATACAAAAAAACCACCCAAAATAAACAGGAAAAGACAAAAATCAGGCAACTTATTTGAAAGGGAGTAGAACAAAGAAGTTGAGCCACGGCAAGAAAGTGAGACTGCGAGGGTTCAAATACAGATCTGACGACATTGAGAACATTACACGATAACCTCTCTGTGCCCAGTCTGATTCCTAGTGTGTAAAATAGGGATACTCACCATACCTGGACCAAAGGTTGTTATAAGGAGTCAATGAAATAAAGCATATGAAGGACTTAGAACATAGCAAGCTTTCAAGAGTTAATATATTAATAATTAATAATATTAATAATTAAAAAGCAAGTTGCATAACAGATCAGATGCACAATATACTCCCACCTGTGTAGAAAAAGAAGGAAAGAAATGATAAAGCTAAGCCTTCCTGAAGCCTTATGGACCAGGCACTGTTTTGAGCATTTTATACATGTTAATTAATATAAGTAGAAACGCCAGGACTTGAGCCCTGAACTGCCTTTACACTCTACTGCCTATTTAAAAAAAAAAAAAGAAAAGAAAAGCCTTTATGTGCATAGAAAATTACTGGAAAAATAGACAAATCATGGAGCGATTGTCCTGGGTAAGGGGAACTGTGAGTAAATGGATATCTGGAGTGGCAGCAGGCTTGCTTTTTCTTGCATCATCTTTTATGTGGTTTGGACTTTATTTATTTATTTACCACATTCATTTTTGCATAAAAAAACTAAATAACCTAGTTAAAAATTAAAACTTTCAATGAAAACAAATGAACTTACTTACGAAACAGAAACAGACTCACAGACATATAAAACAAACTTATAGTTACCAAAGAGGAAAGGAGGGGGGAGGGATAAATTAGGAGCTTGGGATTAACAGATACACAGTACTATATGTAAAATAGATAATCCACGAGGTATCACTGTATAGCACAGGGAACTATATTTAATATCTTGTAATAACCTATAATGGAAAAGAATTGAAAAAGAATAAAACTGAATCACCTTCCTGTATACCAGAAACTAACACAACATTGTAAATCAGCTATACTTCAATAAAACAAAGAAAGAAACAAATAAAAACTTTCTTTGCCAACTTGGTTATTGTCAGGCATCAACGGGAGGGCTCTTAAACTCAACAAACTCTCTTTCCAGAGGTCCTCTGTAACAGGCTTCAACTCTTGTCTGGAAAGAGACACTCATCTCTTCAGTCAGTGGCACAGACTGGACTCAGTAGCATGCACTGGGTGACTGTTCTGCACAAGGAATGCTGTGGTCTGAATGTTTATGTCTCCCCTTAAATCCATATGTTAAAATCCTAATGCCCAATGGGATGGTATTAGGAGATGGGGCCTTGGGGAGGAGCCTTCTTGAAGAGATGCGTGCTTTTATAAAAGTGACCCCCACAGAGCTCCCTGGTCCCTGCCAACCATGTGAGGATACAACGAGAAGTCTGTAACCCAGAAGAGGGCCCTCACCCGACCCTGCTACTGCTCTGATCTGAGACGCCCAGCCTCCAGAACTGTGAGCAATAAATTTCGGTTGTCTCTAAGCTACCTGGTCTCTGGTATTTCATTATAGCAACCCAAACAGACTAAGACAAGAAAGCTACAGTCACCATCTAATGGGAAAGACTAAAACGTATATAATTTTCATTAAAGAAAGGCATGCTGGGAAAAATGCTCAATGCAAAGGGAACCATGTCACTTCCCTGTTTAAAATCTTTCCACCTTCCCACTGCCTTTAAGATAAAGTTTAAACTAGACTTATTCCAAGTTCATCTCTCTCTGACTGTACTCCAGCCCTCTGGCCTCCTTTCTATTTCCACAGCCTATGCTTCTTCCCACCACAGGGCTCTCTTATGCTGCGTTTACTTTCTGGAATGTTCCTTAATCCCCCAGCCTCCCCCATCCTCCCATAACACAGACATTATACACACTCACACACACATACTATATACCCCTGGCCTGGTGAATCCCTATGTCTATTTCAAGTCTCAGCTTAACCATCACTTCTTTAGGGAGACCTTTACTGATCCCACAGACTAACAAATCTGTTTTCTATAAGTTCTCACGGCTTTTCTTTTAAAATAAAACAAAATGAAAAGTGCTTCCCTTTTATAATTTTTTTTTTTTTTTTTTTGCGGAAGCTGGCCTCCCCCCGTTGGGGCCTC
>NW_006788081.1:267786-326907 GCF_000442215.2 Lipotes vexillifer
TTGCGGTACGCGGGCCTCTCACTGTTGTGGCCTCTCCCGTTGCGGAGCACAGGCTCCGGACGCGCAGGCTCAGCGGCCATGGCTCACGGGCCCAGCCGCTCCACGGCACGTGGGATCTTCCCGGACCGGGGCACGAACCCGTGTCCCCTGCATCGGCAGGCGGACTCTCAACCACTGCGCCACCAGGGAAGCCCTATAATGGCTTATTTAATAGACCTTCAGATGGTAAACTCCAAGAAGTCACGGGCCACATCCATCTTACCCACATGCCTCCATAGCCTCACCACTTAGTAAAGTGCCTGGCAAAAAGATTATAATAAAGATGTATTAAATTTAATATGCAGATCCAATACAGCTAACAATAGTAACTCATATGTATTGAGTGCTTACTCTGTGCCAACAGCTGTTCAAAGTGTTTTATGTAGAATAAATATTTAACTTCCTACCTTTAAGGTAATTTCTATAATTATCCCCATTTTACAGATAAGAAAACATAGGTTAAAAAATTTGTCCAAGATCATACAATCATACGGCTAGGAAGTGGCCCAGTCAGCAATGAAACCCAGGAAGTCTGATTCCAGGGTGGAGCTGTTCATTCTTACGCTATACTGACAAAGAGGACTTGACAAGTTCTAAGTGGTAAAATGAAGAAAGGATTCATGGAAAATGTTGCCCTGAACGTGGCCTTGAAAAAAAAAAAAAAAAAATATATATATATATATATAGAGAGAGAGAGAGAGGGAGAGAGAGGTGATTCAGTTTGCTGTACACCAGAAACTAACACAACATTGTAAATCAACTATACTTTAATTAAAAAAGAAAGAAAGAAAAATGAATAAGATTTCTATTGCCTTGAAATCTAAGACTAGTAGAAGCAAATGAAGACAATTCCACTCAGTCTTCCATGATGAGAAGTGCCAAAGCTGAGCAAAATGGCACCAGGAAACCACCTCTCCCTCACTCTTCTAGAAGGCTAAGGTCTTCTTAGCTCACTGGCTTCTAATTGGTTGCAGGGTAGGAGTGGCGTAATTTGTAGGCTCTTGCACTTATACCTGAACTGGTTAGAAAGGAACTGGCACTGGGCAGGGATCAACTTAGCAGTGTGAAGGATTGCTTGCAGATATAAGGGAATGTTGGTCAGGGTGTCAATTAGAACGTTGTTGAATGGTCCTCTTTCACTAATGCTAGGATGGTAGTAGTGAGTAGAGTCTGAAACAGTGAGGATGGGGTCACCCCAGAAAACCTAAAGACAAGAGCTGGATTGAAAAGCCAAAAATCCATCCATCAAAAAGAACTCTGAGGAGCCTCCTTGATGGCGCAGTGGTTGAGAGTCCGCCTGCCGATGCAGGGGACACGGGTTCGTGCCCCGGTTGGGAAGATCCCACGTGCCGCGGAGCGGCTGGGCCCGTGAGCCATGGCCGCTGGGCCTGCGCGTCCGGAGCCTGTGCTCCGCAACGGGAGAGGCCAGAACAGTGAGAGGCCCGCGGATCGCAAAAAAAAAAAAAAAAAAAAAAAGAAGTCTGAGCTGAACGATAGGCATTCAGAGGTGGACAAATATGTAGAATCGTTTTGAAGAGAAGAGCAAAAGTCTTTGAAGAGAGGTCAAGAAGCAAGATTATAGAAAGCAGGAAGACACACGGATGGAAACAAGTTTCTTTATGAGAACCAAATAAACAGATGTTGGAGAAGCAGAAATCAGAGAGAGGGCAAGGGTGCTTACATCTTGCAGGAGGCCAGGCATACTATAGGAGTTAGTGAAATCTATCCTGTTTAAAGATTTATCAGCTAATGCTTCTTGGAAAGAAATAAACATTACTCTGGCACTGGGAGTGGAGGAGATAGAACACCTCAACACACATTCCAAAGTTCAAATTAAGGAGGCTTGGAGAGCAAGCGGGAATAAAAGGTAAAGAGAAAACTGTTAAAGATGCCACTAAGATTTTGTATGTACAAATAAATGATAAAACCATATACTATTTACTATTATTATTAAAGCCATCTCTCACTAATTGAGAGAAGGAACCAGGAAAGAGCAGATTGCCTGCAACCTTATGAGTCATCCTCAGCTAAAGTACCTAGCCAAGCCACATCCACATTCCTAAACTTTTAGCCCTTAAATTTTGGGGTAATTTGAAATTTAACAATAGATAATGAATACAATTATCTTCAAGAGAGATCATCTTCTCTGCCTAGATCTTCAATATCGGTGTGTTCTAGGACTCCATTCTCTATGTTCTTTTCTCTCTCATTGTACACCTCCTGGATGATCTCAAGCACTATCAAGACTTCAGTGATCCTCTCTGTGCTGATGGTACTTAAATCTCTGCCTCCAATTCAGGCTCCATCCTCACATTCATATAATCTACTCTTGGCAAGATAACTCCACCCAGATGTCAATCATTATCTTCTTCTTGGATTTAACTCTTCTTTTGGTAAGTCCCCCACTCCCCCTTCCAACACACACACACACACACACACACACTTCTCAGGTCTTCTTTGATGGCCTATCATCCACTGGGGGGTCTCCATACTTTTCATCTATTGTGAGTTTATTTTGTGTTAGACACTATTCTAAGCACTTTGCACTTATTAACACATTTAACCTTTCCAAATTCCTACGAAGTATGTCCTGTTATTATACCACTTTATGATAAGAAACTGAGATTCAGGAAAGATAAATAAGTTGCCTGGAGTCACATGGATGGTAAGTGAAGGAACTTATCAGAATTCAAATCCAGGGAATTTAATTCAGAACTGGGCACTTGACCATATGCTCCACTCTCTCCAATTCTGTACTGAACTCTTAGTTCTCAAAACTGAGCTGGATTTCATCTCTTCCTCTCAGCCTCTACTATTATAGACACAGTTCAGTTTTTCATCATCTCCTTCTTGGACCATAAAATAGCCTCCTTCTGTTACTATCTCTGGTATTGTCTCCTTAAAATTCATCTCCACAAAGCACAAAGATTTAAAATGAAACTATGACCACATTGCTCTCCTCAATGGCTCCATTACCATGCTCAGGATTATGCCCAAGTTACTTAGTATGGCATATGAGCACCTTCATAATTGACCACTGCCTATGACTCCAAATTTGAACTCATATAAGTTCATTGTGGGCTGTAGTTCCTTTCAAGATAGCAGTTTCTATAGGCACAGTATTATTTATTCCTTGGGAACAGCAATATGTAATAAATAAATCACTGTGTATATAATAAATTTTATCTGTACACCACCAGGTTTTCTAAATGGGCTCAAGCTGACAGTAGAAAGAGTAGTTGAAATGTTTATTAAGCCTCTGTTTTCAGTTGCTGTCAACTTTAATGGCAATTCCAATTATATGTTTTCTTGAATATGGGTTCTTCCCTTCATTAAAAAAAAAAGCATTTGCTTTTTGAAAGAAGAGTGTCAATATATTGCATGCATTTATTTATTAATTCAGCAATCATTTATTTAGCCTGCTTTACGATGTTAGTTTCTCAGGATTCCATGGTAAATAAAATGACTAGAAATTCAACTAAGGGTATATATGATACAGCAAAACAAAGACCAGAACAGAAAGGAAAGCAAAGACTATTGCATTAATTTGCAGGAAAGGCATGTAATGGAGGATTCAGAGAAGACAGCTGAGGATAACGTGGCAATCAAAAGCCAGATCAGGAATGACCTTTTTCCCCCTGCCAAGGGGATTGATTATTATCCTGCAGGCTGTACGGAGACATCACCAAATTTAAGCAACAGATTTCAGAGGCAGCGTAGTTCTGGTGAACACAAGGTTAAGGATGTGGCTGGAGATGTGAGTGACTCGAGTGGGACAGATATAGGAAGTTAAGAGATAGCAAGAAATTATGGGCAATTCACATGATATAAGTTATTCAGGGGGGCTTCCCTGTTGGCGCAGTGGTTGAGAATCTGCCTGCTAATGCAGGGGACACGGGTTCGAGCCCTGGTCTGGGAAGATCCCACATGCTGCGGAGCAACTAGGCCCATGAGCCACAACTACTGAGCCTGCGCGTCTGGAGCCTGTGCTTCACAACAAGAGAGGCCGCGATCGTGAGAGGCCCGCGCACCGCGATGAAGAGGGGGCCCCGCTTGCCACAACTAGAGAAAGCCCTTGCACAGAAACGAAGACCCAACACAGCCATAAATAAATAAATAAATAAATAAACAAACAAACAAATAAATAAATAAATAAAAGCCAAGCATTTGAAACCCTTTAAAAAAAAACAAATTTATTCAGGATTTTGTTAGGATTTGGGGTGGAAAGGATGTTTATAGTCCAGGTGCATTTTACAAACCTTTGTTGACCTACAAAATCTTACATTCTCATGGAGATCCAGATTTAAAGAGAATTATAATGAAAACCTGAAACCTGATTTACAAGTTGTTACTTTCAACAACAAAAGCAGAGAAGACTACAGAAAACCAAGTGAAAAGGAACTAATTCCTAGAGGTAATCATCGCTTTTTTCCCCCATAATTGCAAGCTTCAGTTGTTCTTGATCATTACTTACAAAGTACTTACAAAGCAGCCAGTAAACCTTCACCTAGAATGTAACCACTAATTATGCATTTAACCATAGCTAAGTCTTTTACCATAGCTAAGTGTTCTTATATTCTAAAAAAGAATAGAAAATATTTTTTTATTGGGGGGGTACAGTTGCTTTACAATGTTGTGTTGGTTTCTGCTGTGCAGCAAAGTGAATCAGCTATATGTATACATATATCCCCCCTTTTTTGGATTTCCTTCCCATTTAGGTCACCACAGAGCATTAAGGAGAGTTCCCTGTGAAGAATAGCAAACATTCATTGAGTGTTTGCTAGTGCCAATAACTTTCTGAATGTTTCACATACATAGACTCATTTATCTTTACAAGGTAGGCATTATTAGTTCTGTTTTACAGATGAGGAAACTGAGGCATGATGAGGATAAATAATTTGCCCAGATCTCACTGCTGTTTGGGGCAGAGTTGGGATTCTAACCTATGCAGTGTGTTCTAGAGCCAGAGCCGCATTTGAAACAAGAGGCACTGAGGGAGTGTGAATGTATCAGAGTAAGGTGTCATTATCAAGGGATATTCCCCATGGAATGATAGGTCCATAGAATTCTTTCAAAAAATGAAAGACAGTAAATTATTGCCAATAAGTAACGAAAACAAGATTTTAAAAATTAATTCATCCAGTAAAATGTTGTTGAGCACCTACCCTATACATATATTGAGTTGAGTATTGGTAATAGCTATAAGGAAGAAAAATATGCATTCTTTGCTTTCAGGCACTATAATAATAACATACACGAAAAAGTAAGTAAAATATGTCATTGAATATTAGAAAGTGCAGAGAATAGCCCTCTCTAAGAAGTCAAAATCGAGATTTCCACTCAATAAGCTCACGCACATTCTTTTATGTTCAGCTATTCATTTTCCAAGACCATAACAGATTAGAATAAGGGGAGCATCAGTATTACTAACACCAAGGGTGTGATCTGGGGACTTTAACAAGCCCCCAGCCAACTCCATCAGCACTTTTCCTCAGGTGGCACCAAATTAATACTCAGGCCCATAACCCTTGTCGGTTTTTTTCTAAGCTTGATGCCAAAACTCATTTGAAGGCCTTAATCTGATCTGAACTGATAAAAAGTTATCGTCTTCATTTCTTCCACTTTGTGTGAACATTGGTTAATTTTGCCATAGACATATTAATGTGTTTGATTCTAAGATGCTCCCAACTCCACCTGGGGTGTAAGTAATATACAGTGTAAGCACCACATCACCTTTGTAAGATCCAAACCCTTCTGACTGTGGAAGTACAACTGTTTCCAGGGCTGTAGATAAGGGAAAACAGCATGCTTACTCTCCAAATGCAGCTTCAAGATCAGTCCCAGGCAAGCCCCCAGACCTCACTTCTTCGTTCACACCAGTTACTAACCCTACAGAAAAGCTAGGAGGCTGGTGACAGTGACAAAGACAGGAAGACTGTACAGCACAGACCTGAGAACTAAAAAAATAAAACAACACAACAATAACCCTTCTTGCATCAGCAATGACAGAGGTTCCCTTATCTTTGGCATACTCTTTTGAAGAAAGTGGAACATGTATAATTCTTCTTAGAAAGATGATAATCTTCCCCTCGAAACATGTACTTAAAGAAGGTTAACCTAGCATGATG
Source organism: Lipotes vexillifer (assembly GCF_000442215.2). Lineage (NCBI taxonomy): Eukaryota > Metazoa > Chordata > Mammalia > Artiodactyla > Lipotidae > Lipotes > Lipotes vexillifer. Next base: position 273,954 of record NW_006788081.1, read on the forward strand.
GGAAAGATCAATAATCCAAAATGTTCCCTGCGATTTGTGAGAAACTGATTTTATTCTGGACTTATAGGCACCAAAAATATGACAATGTGGTCATATGTGAAAAAAGATGCCAGTCAAATAAGTAGGGACATTAAATCGTTAGCATTCATGGGAGAGCATGATCACTTCAGGCTGCAATGGGTAGGGGTTGATTTACAACATTGTTAGAGATAAAAGGAATATTAACTACAATTATTGAAAAGTATATATGTTTTTCAAACTGGTGGGAGTGTCAATGATAATGAAGGACAATTGTAGTGACTGAACAAAGTGAATTTTATGAGTCACCAATGGGACCAATTAAAGAAACAGATTATTGTAGCTACTGGTTCAGAATAAACTAATTATTATTTTTTATTATATCTTGTTTAGAGCCCCCAAAATATCTCTAAAGGTGATAAATATTAATCCTTTGAATGAGGAGGTAGAGTTTGTGGATGGCTCTAGAGAATTTAGGTGACTTGTAGAAAGGTGGTAGGTTTGAGGTAGCATTTTGTAGAGTAAAAATCACTTTAAGAAATAGTTTCACCAGAACTGAAGGGGTTTGAGGTGAGTGACTACAGCCACTCACATTAGTCAAGCAGGTTTTACGAGGGGGACTAGTGAAGGAAAACAAATGTAAAGATGGTTTTTCATTGGTAGGTTAGCGAAAACCGAGCCTCAACAGCATGGAAGCAGTGTACACAGTCCTTAAATCAGCACTAATTTAATTTTTAGTTCCATCAGAACCTTAGATGATTCTTTTTACAGAGTTTAAGTATTTCCCAAAACTCTATCACTGGGTGTACGTTACTGAAGATTGATTGTAGACTATTGCATATTTTCTAAACAGACCCAAGCTACATCTCCTCTTTTTAAGTCAATCTTACGTTCACATTAAATTTTCATTCTACTGAATTTTTCATATTTTTCAGTAGGAAACTTATGGAAACAATTTTTCAGCTAAAGCTGAACAATATGTTTTCTTCTGAGGATACTTACTTCATAGGCCAGGGAAGCCACGTTCCAGGGTCTGCGGTAGTACGTCAAGGTGTTGCCATCCCAAACTCGTTCACAGAGTCCGTTGTAGTACTCATTGTTGAAAGGGGTGCTGAGGGGATCCATCCCTAAGACGTTGATCCTGAGTGAACAGAATAACATTAGGCGTGGAGACACCAGGAGCTAATGCGAGGCAGCCCTCAGTCACTGGGGGAAGAGAGCTTCAGCTCATGTGCCCATCACCCATGTGATGATGGGATATAATCAGGAATAGAAGCAAGAGCCTGGTCACCTCTGCTCTGTGTCCTGGGCGGGAAGTACATATTAAGAAGGTCTTATAAACTCTTCTAGGCAACTAGGGCACCGTTGAGCACAATGAAAGAAATGCAGTAAGTAGGAAGCAAGGGTCCATCTGGCTTCAAGAGTGGAACTCCACTGATGTAACCCTTAGCTAGCCTCCCTTGGTGAACTAAAAGCCAATGCTGTAATACCACCGCTTTAAATTATTGAGAACAGAGCATCTCAGGGGGGCAGAATAACTTATGCATATAATTTTTAATCTGTGAATCAACGTTGGGGCTCTTTCTCTCTCCATTCTCTTTAAACTTAAACCTTTCCCTGAAGCTGTCTCATTGATTGTCAAGAACCTTGTTCCCTCCAGGCTTATTTTACTCCTATTATACTTACAAGAGGAACACTAAAATGTCATCATCCAGCAAGGCATTCTCAAAAATTCTACTTTTTTCTCCCAGCAAAATATTTTTATTTGGCAAGCTTTAATTCAGAAATAGGAATCTTGTTTAGCCTAAAAAGTATTTACTTTGATTCGTAGGCCAAAAACCAATGTATGCAAAAGAAGCAGTTCATTCTTCGTGAGGTACTAATTGGAGAAATAGTCATTGCTGTCTAGACTGTATCTGGAATAAATGGCTCCAGGGCAGGGAGGCCAAATGGAGGTTTGCTCCTCACACCTATAACTTAGCTTGGCACAAAAGCATAAAGTCTTCCATTGTTCTGGACCACATCCCTAACTCTGATGAGCTGGATTACAAAGCCGGTTGTTGGTTCCAAGAGCAATTTGTCAAAGAGTGTGGATGACTTACTGCGAACCCATTGCTAATGCAAGGAAAATAAGTGGACGAGTATCCTATTGCCAGTTGGTTAGTTAAAAAACATCTTTATATAAACAGCACGTTCTTAATAAACTTTGAATCTACACAGAAAATGAACATTATAGCTCAACTTGAATGAAAGGCAAGTTAAGGAACTGATTCAGGAATACCTTTCTCAAGGCTGACTGTATAGTTAGAATTAACTCCTTCTCACTTTTTTGCTCCCCTCAAAATACTTTTCATGAAAAACGCTATGGCCCTAATTTCTAATAAAGGGCCAAAAATTAGACCTAGTCACTCAAATAAAAAAGAGAGGGGGCTTCCCTGGTGGCGCAGTGGTTGAGAGTCCGCCTGCCGATGCAGGGGACACGGGTTCGCGCCCCGGTCTGGGAAGATCCCACATGCCACGGAGCAGCTGGGCCCGTGGGCCATGGCCGCTGGGCCTGTGCGTCCGGGGCTCCGCAGTGGGAGAGGCCACAACAGTGAGAGGCCCGCGCACAGCAAAAAACAAAAAAAAAAAAAAAAAAAAAGAGAGGAAAAAAGAAACACTATATATCTAGTTTACTTTCTTAAATAACTTATCCTGGATAGGAGATTAAAATTTTGGCTTTAATTTTTCACCCATCCCTGCATCTACAGACATGTGAACAATAAATAGTTTAAAAAATATTACTAAGGTTTCAATACAAAGACATAGAATACTGGAAACAAATGATCTGTGTTGCTTTCTTAAACAAGATCTCAAGTACATTTTCTTTATTTTGTAGTGAACTTGTCTTCCATATATCTCATTAACGGAGACCCTGCACCTCTTTGTGTTCAGTGAATAAGGACATTAATCTTTGCTTATAGTGGTGATGAATTCTTAAGAGTACTATATCTATTGATAGTGTAGTGTTTGTAATAAACAGTGGATAATATTAAGACAGTTAATACAGTCCTTGATCTCATTAAAATTGTATTCAAGGTAAGGGGTTGGATATAATTACCAATTTCAAACAGTAGTCCAAGGACGAATATACATGTGCCAAATGAGTAGTACAGGTAAGTGATGTACAATGTTCCCAAGAGGAAGAGTTCCCCATGGCAGGGTCCTAAAAAGGGTTTTAGAAGGAGTAGGATTTGGTTTGGGTTTTGAAGGATGGGGCCTGAAGGGCAGAAGGAACAAGGGTGCAAAATTCTGCAGGTGGAAATGTATATGGCATGTTTTGGGGTAGTGGCCTTCAGATTTTTCTGCTTGTCTAATCTATAAAAAATGTTGATAAACTATGCCTCCTTGAACAGTTTTAGTTGGACATCTAAAATGTTTCCTCTTAAGTTTAAGTACTTGCAAAGGATATAACTTCTCAGCAAGCTGTAAATATTTATGCTTTAAAATATAATTATTTTGCCTCTTTTAAAAATAAATCCAATGGAATATAAATTCTATAGTGATGATGGGTATCAAGTGACTACAATGTTTAAATTTCTTTAACAGTTGGATGTTTTATGGTATTCCTTTTGATTCTTCTTTTAAAAATAGACCTTATTTCTTAGAGCACTTTTAAGATTCATGGCAAGATGAGTGGACAATAGGGAGATATCCCATATGCCCTTATCCCCCCTTTATGCTTGAATCCATATTTCTATTCCATTTCTGCTCCAGAATTTTAACCTAATGTAATGTAGTTTTATGCTTGGAAGTTTTAATTGATCACTTTTTCACACTTTTCTGTATGAAAAAGGTATTAATTGAAAATTTTAAAACATTAAATATCCTTTGACCATAAGATCTAAGTATTTAAAAAATTCTTCTGGATTTGAATTACCATTATTAGTAGTATATTTCAGTATATTAAAATTTAAAAATAGTTAATAAATCTAAGTAAAATTTTATTGGATAGTTATCTCTCAATGAAATGAATGGGGCTTCCTTTTTAATTGATTGATTAGCTACCGTACCCATGGGTGAATATTACTTATTGCTAGAAAAAGATAGGGCTGAGTACCAATTTTATTTCTACTTTCCATTTTTATAGAGGTAAATGCTGAGAAATTTAGCTCACATAAATAAGTAGATAAGAATAGAAAGAATTTTGTCACAACAATGTCACTCAATTCTTTGATCTTCTGAGTTTTATGCCCCCCCCCAAAAAAAAGAACACATGCTAGTCTGTCATTAAAAGTGATTTTTATAGTCCATTACCTGACAATTGATTAGGACATCATTCAATGCTGTTGGTAAAAAGAATTGGAGACCACTTGACTTACAAGACTTGACTTACTTGAGGAAACTATTATCATAAAACTCACCTATCTCCCCCTTGGAAAGTCATTTTGTACCCCATGCTATACATACCCCAGCTTGAAGGTTTTTGTTTCACAGAACAGCAAATTGCCCAGTAGGCTAGATCCATCTGGAAAGTTACAGTGAAGCTGATCCACAGTCTAAAGTACAACTAAGGAAGAAATGTTTCAAAACTTCTGATTTTGTTCCACTACTACAGAGACAGCCAGTCTAGTCTAGAATGAGCCAATATTTCTTTCTGCCAAGAAACGTGAAAACTTCTCACAGATGGAATGTCATCACCTGGGAAATAAAAAGCATGTGTTCTTTGGCAGCACTTAGAGATGCCTGTTTTCACACCTGCACCTAGAACCGTAGGCAGTTCCAATTTACCAAGTGAACTGAAGAGCAGGATCCCTCCACAGAAGTGGTGTTATGCTTAGATCACACGCAAAAGTAATTCCTTGTGTATAGCACATCATTTACAGCTGGTTTGGATTTATATTTTTTTCAATGAATGCACGATGGGTTGGGGATTTCCCAGAACACCTGTGGAGAATCTCAGATTCCTACAAGACGAGGCTGAAATATGTGTGTTACAGGTGAATTCTCCTGGCATGAGAATTTAAATGAGAGTCCTTCAAATGAAAACAAGTGTAAATGTATTACTATGAGTACTTGTGACTTTCATGTGTAAAAGAATCTGACTGTATATTACTTCTGATAAAACTTGTTGAGGTTTTCCAGACTGGACAGTTTAGAAGCATGTTGCTGTGATTAGGATGTTTACTGCTATTAGTTCTATTTTGGTGTAGTCCCATAGCCCCATATAAGCATAATGAAGATGTATAGTAAATAAATATGTAATATCAATGCTATTGAACAATATCATAACTATAACAAAACATGTTATTTTGAAACCTCTTCCTAAATCTTTTTTTTTTACATCTTTATTGGAGTATAATTGCTTTACAATGGTGTGTTAGTTTCTGCTTTATAACAAAGTGAATCAGTTATACATATACATATGTTCCCATATCTCTTCCCTCTTGTGTCTCCCTCCCTCCCACCCTCCCTATCCCACCCCTCCAGCCGGTCACAAAGCCTACATCTTAATTATTGATTTATACTACTCTTCTATGCTCTTAATTCAAATATTTGGGTAATAAATAGCTACTTAAGGAGTTTCATCTTCTAAGGTTAGTTTTGCTTTGAAGTCAGGGAGTTGACCTGTGGGCTTTGTAGTGATGTAGGGGGAGTGACATCGGTGCTGATGGGCATGTGGGGAGAAAGAGAGGGTTAGGTGGCAGGGTAAAAAAAAAACGTAGTTTCTATCAGTCAGGGAAACTTGGATTTTAGTTCTGCTAGCAACTAATGTGTCAAATAGCCTTATTTATTTCACTCAGTTCTGATTTATAAGGTGACTGTAATACCACCCCTAACCAGCTCCACAGGATTTTTATGAAAGCCAAGAGAGGGAATGTGCAAAAAGATTTTGAAAAATTCAAAGTATTATGCACATGAAAGCTGTCAGAGAACAATAGGTTATAAAGACTGAGTTAGCTATAGGTGACTGCTCATGGTAATGGGGAACTTAATCAAAACGGTTGGTGGGCTGATTCTATCAGAGCCTACCTCATTTTCCACCTCTCAGCCAACCTTTCCACGCAGCTGGGTCCCCACCTTCTCACTTAGTCTTGAAGGCTCAGCCCTGTGACGTCCGTCATCACCAGCCCTGACCGTGCTAAGGCAGGTATTTAAGGGGTCCTGGCCACTCTCGGGTGTGCCTCATTATGAAACTCCCTGGCAAATGCGATAGAACAAATTTTCTTTTCCCCGAACGAAGGAAACCTATAGATTACAAATGATTGTTTTTCAGCCAAGAGGGCTACAGTTTCTGTATCCTTTTCCTATAAAATCAGATGTAAATTTGCATAGAAGGAGACATACATAACACAAGTAATGCCCTGCTTCAGGCCTGTTTGTTTAGATTGGAGAGAAAACCGTTTCTTGGATCCCAAATAAAGCAAGTAAAGTAGTAATGGGCTTTCACCATGGATTCACAGTCTCTCCCTGAGGAAAGCAGCAAGAAGAGTCAGGACTCATTGGAGCACGCTGTGGCTATAAGGTTTCGGACAACCCCCATTCCATTTCTGCCAACTATGAAGAGGCCCTGCTGAGTGTAGGGCTCAAGACCATCCCATGTGATTCGAGATTCCTACATTTAGGCTCTGGGCAAAGGCACTGTGGGTTATATTTGGACTCTGCTAGGATAAGATTTTATGAAGGGATAAAGGATATGTGAAATGTTTTATCTGGGGTCTGACTCTTGGTATCCTGACATTTTTTTCCTATGGTGATTAAACAAGTGGATGTTTCATCTGCCTTAGAGAGAGGAGACATCTCTGTTTTCAGCCAAACCTGATACAGAGGTCCTGTCTTAGGAACTGCCCAGTTCCTCAGTGTAGGTTTCTTCTCAGCCTCAGCATTCCTGACATGTTGCTGTCCTGTGCATTGTAGCATCATCCAGGGTCTCTACTCACTGGATGTCAGTAGTTTTCCCTTACCACACCGGCCCCCGGAAAGCTCCCCACTTCCATATCCCACAGTCGTGGCCACTGACAACTTCTAGACATGACCAAATGTCCCCCAAGAGGAAAATCCTCTCTGGTTGAGAACCACTGCCCTAGTCCCTCTATCAGGCCTTGATCTTACCATCACCCCCATCTTCTTTCCTCTCCTCATTCCCATTCCCAGGACTCCAGTCCTGAGCCTGAATTTCTTTCCAGGGACCCAGTTTCAATCTTACCTGATGCAACTGACAGTATTTTAGAAGCATTTATTTTAATTAATTAATTAATTAACTCACCTATTTATCAACCCACCAGTATTGAGTGTCTATTATGAACAAAGCACTGGGGTTATGAGGATGAAGAGACACATTGCATTACAGGCCATGAAACACAGCCATGTGCCATCGCTGTCAATATACCACTGGATGGGGGAACACCTGTGTCTCTGTTGGGGACAATTTGCCAACAAATCCACCCAAGGTACCTTTACTGAAAACAGATCAGAGCAACTAATGGAAACTTTGCTGTGGACGTCCCTGGAATGCTCTCTAACTAATTGAAATAGAACAGTACAGAACCTCAGGCCTATGTTATTTTCCAACTCTGAGAGCACAGATCTCTGCAAATGGTCTCTATTCTGTGTAACTCTAAGTTCTAAACTGTCTAAGACGTCTCATCCGAGCTGACCCTGCTGGAATGCCTATAGTTTGTGTGGGAAACAAGTGAAACTTCAGTTCTTTGATGAGAACCAGAGTCTCAACACCAGCCCCATCTGGCATCAGAACTGTTTCCTCTGTCCTTTTCCTCTTGGGTAAACTCCAGAACGCTGGCACCTCCTGAGAGAGAATCTCTACCCAGGTATATATCCAAGAGAAATCCCAACAGAAGACAGGCTTCCTGGCTATTCAAATATTTGAATCGAATTGCCAGACCTACTCCTGGCAATTCAATTTCAAATGTTAACATGTCATTTCAATATTGCTATGGTCTTCCAGAGGTTGATAAACAAGGTTTCTCATCTCTTACTGGACTCGGAAGTAATCACCTATCATCCTGATGGTCTAGTCTATTCTACAGATGCCTACTGAGGCCAGGCAGTTTGTCCAAATTATCTTGAGATACTGATTCAGCATCTACCTTCTTTCATGCTCAAATGTAATTCAAGCAGAATACAGACTCAAAGGCTACTCTTTGTACCAGCTCAAACCCTCTACCACGTGGGGTACAGACCCGTAGCCTGCTGTCCGTGCCAGCTCCGACTCTCCCACCACTTTGTTGCGGCAGGGAGGACGAGGGTCATTTTCACAGTCATCCTCATCTGAAAAGTCTCCGCAGTCATTGTCACCATTACACAGAAGTCGCCTCTTTATGCACATGCCTGCAATCAAAATCAGGAAAGACAGAAAGACACCGTGTCTCTCAGCCCAAATTCTCTCTCTTTTTCTTAAGTTATCAAACATACTTTAATGATAGAGGGGAGGGACCACACCTATATTTGAATTTTTTGTATAGACTATATAGATGGCCCTTTTTTCAGCCCCTTTTCATGCTTGGAAGCATGAGCGTCTGGAAGCACATTTCTCTTCTTTTCGCTCGTGAGGGCACATCGAAACCCACACTAGGCAACGGGGGAATTACCTGTATGGCATCGAAAGTCATTTTCACAGTCATCCTCAGGGTCTTCGCAGGCCTCCGTGGGCACGCACTGACGTCTATCTCCTACAGCGTCCACGCACTTTTGCCCATTAAATTGTCCAAAGACCTCAATGCTCCTTGAACGAAACTGCCCAGGAACAGCTGGAAATGTTAGCATTTCTAAGGCCAAGAAGGGATTCTGATCTGAAACTGCATCCACACCACTGCAGCCCTCCAAACCCAGCTGAGTCAAAGGTTTTAAGATAGAAGGCCGATGTCACTTGAAGGAACAACTCACATGGTGGGGTTGGCGGGCTGTTCTATAGAATATGGTTCCTCCCAATACTCATTTAGTCACTGTGCGACACTCAGGTTTCCCAGCAAGGTTAGCCTCATCCATTTAGGTATTTCCCTTTCCTTCCAGGTTTGGAACTCAGCTGGGGGCCTCCCTGCCTCATAATCATTTTGCTGGAGATGCTGGCAGTACAGTTTCCACTTGGGGACATCAGTGGGGAATGGCAACGAATGCTTACCATTTGTCTGAGGCAAGGGTCACATTTGGACCAACTGCTCCAGGAGCTCATCTTGCAGTCTGTGGGCAATGGCGTGCCACTGCTTTCCACGGGCTCCGAGTCATAACTAAGACAATAAAACACATCAGCTTATAATGACCACCGTGTGTGCTTCTTTCTAAAAAGTCTTCACAAACCCATTTAGTTTTATTTACTCCTTTCCCCCTTCTGAACCACAGTATTTATCCTTTTATTCCATCTCGCATTTGACACTTGATTGCACGCTGTTTTGTATTTTCAACTCAACTTTTTGTTTAATTCTTGTACTGCATTGTAATTTAACCTTCACCCTAACAACAACAACAATAATAATGATGGTGATGAAGAAAACTAGCAAGTCATCCGGCTATGTGTTCTTTACTGATTAGTCTTATATTTCCAACTAGCGTACAGATTCATCGAAGCTAGAAGCCTTGTTTCACCTTGTACCCCCCAGAGAGTCTGGCAAAGCCTCAGGTTGCTGGGTTTTCTTGCAAATTTAAGCCAGCGCACCCAGCCGTTCCTGTGGTAAACGCCTCATGAATCAAGCTCTCCTGTCCCTAGATTTTGTATGTGCTGAACTTCCCGTTTCACACTCCGTGTCTGGACTTATTCCTCATCTTTCTGAATTTCAATGTATATTTTTTGGCACTTCTAACCTTCCCTCCCAGCCCCAGCTGTGCTTTTCTGGCTTTGAACTGTTCTATGTCTCTTGGTTCACCATTTGGATCTCTTCTGGTCGCAGCACCCTCTTGGATTACGATCTTATTCAGTGACAGAAAGAAATCCAAAAGCAGAAGCCATGAAACAAGAATCTTATCAACTTCCTGCCCCACTTTCCCGAACTGGCACCCATCCTTTTTCTGGTGCAGCCTCTTATTTCAGAGGGATGGTAAGGCCCATCCCTCCCCTAAAGCTCTAGATCCCAGCATGTCTTTGAGCTCTTGACAACCGAGATTCTTCTCCATTTAAGCCTCTCCCTTACAACCAGCTCCTTTCCGTTTGTAACACAATGTGTTCAAGTCTTTGACATTAAACATAAACAAACAAAGGAATGAACAAATAGAATGCTCTTCCTGAACTTTACATTTCCTTCAAGCTACCCCACCCCCCTCCCACCTTCACAATGACACTCAAAGGAATCGCTATCAATATATTTCTGTTTCTCTCTCTTCGCAAATAAAAACAAGTCTCATCACCTCCTTTTAGCTACCTCCAAAATTCTCTCATCTCTTTTAGGCCAACTTGCTGGAAAAAGTAGTTTGCACCCTGGTTTCTTGTTCCTTACCTTCCAATTACAGCTCAACCCTCCTGACCCAAGGTCATCGCTCTTGCCAAAGTCAGCAATGACTTCAAGTGGCCGGCTCCGTGGTTTCCCTCAGTTCTTATCTTACCAACTGCTTCACAGCTGTCAATACGGTTGACCACTCTTGCTCTTTAAAACAATCTCTTCCCTTGGACTGAATGACATTAGACCCCTTTTATTGCTTCTTTCCCCTCCATCCTGTTCTGCTGCTCTCCTGTTCAGGTTCCTTCTCCTCTGACAGTCTCAGAAATGCTGTTTTTCCTCAAGCTCCTGTCCTTGGATCTCTTTTCTTTTTCTTTCTACACTTTTCCCAGGGCTTTGGTTTCCATGTATATGTTAATGACACCCAGAGCTAAGTCTGCAGCCCAGACATCTCCTCTGAATTTTAAACCCTTGGATATAACTCCCAATTGGACATCTGCACTTAAATGTCTTCATGGCTCATGAATTTAATGTATCCCCAGACAAATCCATTCCTTTTCCTCTTCTCTCAAGGCTTCTCCTCCTGTATTTATTGTCTTGGTAAACAGTATCTCCATTTATGCAGTCACCCTAACCAGCCTAGGGTGGTACTTGCCTTATCGAAGCTCATCCCCCATATCGTATCAACCACTAAAACCTGTTCTTTACAGTCATAAATGACTCTCAAATCCTTCCACCCTCCATCTCTTCCAGACACTTCTCTGGTCTACACTAACATTTCATCTCTCCTAGATGACAGTCATTTTTTTCTAATCCTGTTTCCCTAAATCGCCCAGAGGGATCTTTTAAAAATGCAAAGCTTATCATTCATTCCCCTACTGAAACACTTCAGTAGCTTCTCTCTGTTCTGAGGATAAAGTCCAAATTTTATAACATGATATGGTAGGCAGAGTAATGACCCCCCAAAACATCTGTGTCTTAATCCCCAGCATCTGTGAATATGTTACTTTACATGGAAAAAAGGGACTCTGAGCGTGTGATTAAGAGGAAATTATTCTGTATTTTACCTAGATGAGCCCATTCCAATTATGCGAGCTCTTAAAAGCAGAAGAGTGGTTCAGAGAGATGTGCAGACAGAAGTGGCGGGAGAAATTCAAAGCATGAAAAGGGACTCCATCCACTGTTGCTGGCTCTGAAGACAGAAGGAGTTTCGCCAAGGAATGCAGGCAGCCTCTAGGAGCTGGAAGAGGCAGGGAAATAGATTCTCCCCTAGAGCCTCCAGAAAGGACTGTAGCCCTGCCGGAGCCTTGATTTTAGGCCAGTGAGACCCATTTCAGATGCCTGACCTATACAACTGTAAGATAATAGATCTGTGTTTTTTAAGCCACTAATATGTGGTAATTTGTTACAGCTGCTACAGGAAACTAACACACATGGTCCAGAGCTCTCTACATGGCCCATCTTCTTCCTAATTCTTCACCTTCACTTTTCCCCCAGCCACGCTGAGCTTGAAATGCCCAAGACAAGCTACATTTTCTCACAGCCTCAGGCCTTTAAACCTACTGTTTCTTATTCACCACACTGATCTCATCTTCAACATTTTTTTTTTCCAGAAAACCTTCCCTAACCCCTCATGTAATTTACTTTTCTATGTACATATTCTTATAACGTCTTGTTCTTCCCTATATCATAAGTGCCTTTGCAATGACATGTTTAATTTAATTTATTTATTCACTCATTTATTCACTCATCAAATATTTACTGTCTATTATTTGCTAGGCTTTGAGGATACAATGGTATGCAAAACAACAAAACAAAATAAGACAGAAACCGTGATCCCCAAACTGACAGAGCTTATGTTCTAGGTAAAAATATCAGTGAGTTAAGGAAATTTTCAACCTTGCTCAGCTTACATATCAAGTGTCTGGAACATAGTAGGTGCTCAGTGAATGCTTTACAAATGAATAAATGAAAAACTAAGTGCATGAAGAGGAAGAAACTTCTTGATCGTGTGGTCTAGGACAGACCTAGGTCTGTATTCCTCTAGATTATCATCTCCTGGTGGACCACTCATATCATATTTTTGCAAGACTTGCTTGTCATTAGGCAACCCTAATGACTGGAGATACCATTTCTGTAAGCCTGACCCTTGCCTACATCATTCAGAAAATCAGGAGGCTTGATGAGCTTCAATCTTCTAAAAGTGCAGGTTAAAAACGTATTAGACAAGCTGCCAAAACTCCTTGAAGAAACTGATTTCACGGAGGTTTGAGTATTAGTATCTATCTGAAACCACATGGCTGAGAAATTTGCTGCTAAAACTTTTCCATCAGACTAAATCCTCGTCTGGAACTGACCGGCCTCATCAAGAGGCAATGGCAGATGCACTTTTATGACCTATAGCAGCAGGTCTCACTACTGATTGCATAAAATAATCCTCAGAGAGTAAAAATAGGAACTGTAAAATTGTGATTCTCCATTCCACACTAGTTAAATCAAGCTTTCTGAGGATGGGCTTCAGGCATCAATGTTCTTAAAAAGTATGCCAGGTGATTCTCCTGTTCACACGATGTTCAGGAAAACTTCTTGGCACCATCTGGTGGGTATCCATGAAATCTGAAGGGGGGAATTCAAGTATGGGGGTGCCCATTTCATCACATAACCCAAGCTTGAGGTCGCCACTGACCTGAGTCACTGAGCTGCTTTATCATTGGTTTTAGGAATCACTCTTGGCTTTGCCTATTAGTGTCCCTATGGATCTTTGCAATCTGTGGATCTAGTTTTTCCAGTATTAGTTAGGCCTGCTGCCGTCAACTGGATTATCTGTTCCTGTCTATCCTTTTTGTATTTATCACTTACTTAGAAGATCATGTTAGCATTTTGTTTCAGCATCTCCCCCAAAGAGATTGGCTCTAGAAACCACACCCTAAATAGACCTGTGGTATGACACCTTAATCTTTCTCACCTGCCATTGAGACCAGCTTCAATGAATAACTAGTTCAGAGAGTACAGTACAGACTGCGGGATCATGTATGGAAGGTAAAACTCACTGCAAATACTGCAGAGTGAGTTACAGTCCTTTGGTGGGCAAGCCTAGAGCCCAGTAAGTGAAGGGGGCCGATCAGAAAGGCTGTTCATCTGTCTCACACATCAGTGACCAGGACCCTGCTCCAATGATACTGGCACTGCCTGTATATGCTTCTCTAACATCCATCACATTAATAATAGCCCCATATTAACAATGTGCACACTAATTCCCTTCCTTCTAACTTCAGGACTCCTTTTTTTTTTTTTTTTTTTTTTTTTTTTTTTTTTTTTTTTTTTTTTTTTTTTTTTTTACATACTTGACTCACACCTTGGACTTAGAATAGAGCACCAGAACTTCGCCTTTGATCTTTTATTGCCCTCCTTGATTGTGATTTAGATTCATTTCCTGAATGATCCAACCTGGTCCTGTGGGAAGGTCTGCACAGATCCCACCCTTGCCCTCAGAGTGGGACTTACGCCCCACTAGATATCAGGCTCAGTGAATTCTTTCATTTGCTAGGACTGCTGTAACAAGGCATCACAGGCTTAAACAACAGAAATTTATTTTCTCACAATTCTGAAGGCTAGAAGTCTGAGATCAAGTTGTCTGTGGGGTTGGTCCCTTCTGAGGCCTCTCTTCTTGACTTGCAGATGACAATCTTCCTGCATCTTCATTTGGTCTTTCCTCAGTACATGTCTGTGTTCAAAGTTACTCTACTTTCAAAGACACCAGTTGTATTGGATTAGGGCCTGCCCTAATGATCCCCAATACAGTCACATTCTGAAGTCTGGGGTTTGGAATTTCAACATTTACATTTTGTAGGGACACAATTCAGCCCATAACACTCATAAAAGTTTTTTGATTAAGCAATACCTATGTTTTCTACTAGTTTTACTAGATAATTTCCAAAGCTCATTTTCTCATTAAACCTTTATTCTACCACTGAGGGTAAATTTTGTAGGTGTTGTACTTTATAGGTGGGAAACTAAAAACAGAGAATTATGCTAATTATTCAAAGTTGGACAGTTAGTAGCAAAACTGGATTTAGAATCTATGTCTCTCCACTCCTATTACACTGCAATTTTGCTCTCTCTCCTGTGCTGCCTTCGCCCACCCCCCAACCAACGCAAATCCTCTGAAATAATCTAAAGGGTCATGGCTTATTCAATAATTGCTGGATGTAATAGTCTGATGATTTGTAGACATTTGGAGACACATTAAGTTAATAAGAATATATTTAAAATATAGCAGAATATATTTTTAAAGAATGTATTTACATTTTTATTTAAGAATACATTTTTAAAATATAGCAGCTCCAGATAAAGCACAGCAATTGGACAATCTGGCTCTTGCCTGGATATATTTTTGAAGCTTACACCTAAATGTTGTCAAATTAGGCAAAAATAAATTGAAAATTGTGGGAACACCTGGATGTTTTGCCTTCACTGCACCAGGTACCTGGATATTTAGAGGCAAAATAAAGGCAGGACTTGAGGGAATTATTAAGAGGAAATAATAGATTATGCAAGGGGAATATGTTATTGAAATGAATGCATTCCATAAATATTAAGAAAGAGGGTGAGTGATCTTGGATAGCTCCTTCTGAGCCCAGTACCCCCTCCCCAGCCCCTTTGACTCACTAGACAGACAATCTTTTGTAGCTCAAAGACTGTGTATGTACAATGCTTACCACCTGCCTTTCACCCTGCTGAGCTATTAGGCTGAGTGGAAAAGCATTTGTAAAGCACTTTCTGGATTCGTAGATGAAATGTGTTTATCAAGTAAAGCCTATTTCCAAGTGTTTCAATCTCAGCTTGAAAGTCATTTCCTAGATCAAAGTGATGTACATCAACATGGCAGGAGGTCTAACTCTGGGCCAGAAATGCATTGAATGAAGAGCCATTGATGTACACCTGGTCCCATCTCCCTGCCATGAAGAGAGGTTTCCAACTTTAGATAAAGAAAACCTCAGGAGCAGTTCACACCCCAGGACACTTTGTGGTGGGCCCAGGCAGGAAAACACCTGCTGTAGGAAGGAATCTTTTTGTCAATAAATAAGACAATGTGGATCCTTTGAGTGGAGAAATATAAGCTAATTAGGACTGCATCCTTAACCCATGGATCCGCCAGTTTGTTTAGTTCCTGCAATTCATCAAGGTGAAGAGATAATATAACAGCAGTGGCCAACACTCTAAAATTTCAGGACTTTTCTGGTTTCCCAAGTCTTAGTCAAGAGCTTCTCTCATGTGCTTCCAATGAGCCAACATTCAGTAACATTTATGGAGGCTCTGCTCTATGTCACGAATTGTTCTGGTAATTGGGGCCACAAGACGACATCCTGACTGTCACGGAGCCTGTGTTCCAGTGGGTGACATACAATAAAAGAGTATACTTGAAAATACAACATGCAGTATCAGTTAAGACATGTGAGCTGTGAAGGAAAATAAACCAGAGTAAGAGGACAAAAAGTGCCATAGGGCTGCGCTGGAGCCCCACAGGGCTGGGGGTTTCTTATAGAGTGTGGTGAGAGGACCCTCTCAGAGCAGGTGTGGTGCTTTACAAACGTGTTCACAAATTCTTTGAAATTAGGCTCATCAAAGATGGGGTCTATGCGTCCCCCTTTTGAGGCTGGTAGGGTCTTTGTTAATGCTTTTGAGGAGTAGAATGCAGTGGAAGAGAGCCTGCATGCCTTTTAAGTCTAGGTTAGAGAAGCCCATGCTGGTTTATCTAAAGACACTTGCTCTGGGAGCCTTTCACCACTACGTATGAAGCTAGCTACCCTGAGTCCACCATGTAGAGAGCGCGCACGCGCGCGCACACACACACACACACACACACACACACACACACACACACGAGAGATTCCTAGGGAGACTCAATTGCTCTAGTCTCCCAGCTGTTTGGGTCTTCCCAGCCCAGGTGACAGATGTGAGTGAAGAAGTTGTCATGACGACCTCAGCCACAGCCACCATCTGCCTGCATCCATGTGAGAGACCCATGACAACCGCCCAACTGAGCCCAGCCAACTCCCCGCTTCAAGAACCAAATAAATAATTGGTCTTATTTTAAGCTACTGTTTTGTAATGATTTGTTACACAGTAAAAAAATGACCAGAACAGGGAGGTGCTGTTTGATTAGGTACCTGAATGAAATCAGAGAGAATCTATGCGAGGGTCTGGGAGAAGAGTGTTGTAAGCTAGGGGAAAGTAAGTGCAAAGGCCCTGAGGTGGCATGTTGGAGGCACAGCAAACAGAGCAGAGTGACCACAGAGGAGAGTGAGGTGCATCTGGAGGAACAGGCAGCAGCAGCTCATGCCTTATGGGCTGTAGTGAGGAAGTTAGATTTGATTCAGAGCTTGATGGGAATCCTTAGAGGAATATGAGAGCAACAGTAACACTCAGATTTACATTTTCAAAAGCTTTCCCTGGTTTTTGGGTGGAGAACTGACTATTGGGGAGTGGACAAGAGTGGATGCAGGGCAGAAGGTATAGTGATTTGGGCTAAAATGGTCACAGTGGAGACAGGGAGAAGTGGGTAGATTTGGGACATAGTTTTGAGGTAAGGCCAACAGGACCTGCAGTTACATTGCATGTGGCAATGACACAAATAGAGGAGTCAAGTATGGTTCCCAGGTTTTTATGTGAGTAACTTGATGAGTAGTGCAGGTTGGATGAGGATGGGCAGAGAAATCAATAGATGTGTTCGGGACATGTTAAGTTTGGGATGCTTGTTACATTTTTAAGAAGAGATGTTGACTAAGTAATTGGACACTGGGCTCAGGAAAGAGATCAGCATCATAGCTATAAATATGAGAGATGTCAGAATATAAGCGATATTTCACACCATAAGGCTGGAAGTGAGTGGGTGTGTTGAGTAAGTCTGAGGACTGAGCCAACATTTAAAGGAAATGTTACAACATGTCTGCAAGCTGATGGGAATGATTTGGTACAAAGGGAGATACTGATAATGCGGGAGAGGGGGCAGAATTAAAAGAGCAAATTCCTTGGGCTTCCCTGGTGGCGTGGTGGTTGAGAGTCTGCCTGCCAATGCATGGGACGCGGGTTCCTGCCCCGGTCTGAGGATCCCACATGCCATGGAGCGGCTGGGCCCGTGAGCCATGGCCGCTGAGCCTGCGTGTCCGGAGCCTGTGCCCCGCAACGGAAGAGGACACAACAGTGAGAGGCCCGCGTACCGCAAAAAAAAAAAAAAAAAAGAGCAAAGTCCTTGATGAGGCTGGAGCAGATGAAGCCTGTGCACAAGTGAGTGGTTAGGCTCAGGGGAGTGTGTTGCCCTTAGCATCACAGGCCTCACTCAGAGAACTGAGTGAGGCCTGTGATATCAACCATTTACTTGTTGATATTCTCCACTAGTCTCTAAGCTCACTGAGGGCAGACACCCTTGGCAATAACATGCTCTGTATTACACTACAGCTCCCAAAGGAATGTCCAGCCCACGTTGCAAACAATAAATATTTCCTGTATTAAATGGGTGAATAAAAAAGACCATACTTGGCCAATAATAACTCATAAACAAATATCTGTTAACTTATATTAAATATGGATATTAAAAACACAGATACAACCAAAGAAGGAGAAATAAAACTGACATTTTGGATATTTTCAATTCTGGTTTTTTTTTTTTTTTTTGGCCACACTGTGTGGCTTGCGGGATCTTAGTTTCCCAACCAGGGATCAAACCCCATGCCCTCCGCAGTGAAAGCATGGAGTCCTAACTATTGGACACCCAGAGAATTCCCTGGACATTTTCAATTTAATAGTTATTCCCAACTTTAATGAGTGTTTGGGTATTTTTCCTGATTGTTAAGGTTTTATTTTATTTTATTTTATTTTAATTAATTAATTAATTAATTTATTTTTGGCTGTGTTGGGTCTTCGTTTCTGTGTGTGGGCTTTCTCCAGTTGCGGCGAGTGGGGCCCACTCTTCATCGCGGTGCGCGGGCCTCTCACTATTGCGGCCTCTCTTGTTGCGGAGCACAGGCTCCAGACGCGCAGGCTCAGTAGTTGTGGCTCACAGGCCTAGCCGCTCCGCGGCATGTGGGACCTTCCAGGAACGGGGCACGAACCCGTGTCCCCTGCACTAGCAGGTGGATTCTTAACCACTGCGCCACCAGGGAAGCCCCTGATTGTTAAGTTTGATTAAAATAAATTGAATGATAATTTCTAGCATTTCTGAGTGCTTAGTTTATGTCAGGATCTCTTCTAAACTTTTATATTCATTATCTCATTTAACTTTTTACATCAGCGCTATGAGATATCTTCTACTAGTATTATCATTCTTGAAAGATGAGAAACTAAGCCACAGAAATGGTGAGTAATTTTTCTCGGATTACACAGCAGCTACTTGATGGCAGAGTTGGGATTCAAACCCAGGCAGTTTCTCTCCAGAGGTGACCTACTCAGCTACTCTCTGGATTTCTAACTTCCAGTCTAGAATTCCTTAACTATTAGAAAATGAAGAATAAAATAAATATGACAACTATAAACACCCACATATGCGGCCAAAAGATGAATGACAAACTGGGAAAGACGTTTGTAATTCATACCAGAGAAAAAGGACTAATATACTAAGTCATCATCGAAATCTCTAAGTGAAAGACAAGAGACTAAATAGGAAAATGGCAAAGAATATAGATAGTTCACTGCCCCCCAAAATACATGTAGCCTTTAAACATATGACAAGATGTGTAACCTGATTAAGAGAAAGGCAAATTAAAACTATTCAAAGATACCATTTTTCACCTATGAGGTTGGCAAATATCAAGCTGTTGGCCCAGAGCTCCCATTGGCAAAGCTTTGGAGAAACAAGCCCTTTGACACTCTGCTGGCGAAAGTGTAAAATAATACCCACCCACGGGACTGTGAGGCAATTTCAGCAAAAGCTTGAAGCCGATACCTTTTGATCCATTTATATCACTTCTCGGAATTAATCCTCAAGTACAATTATCCATTTGCAAAATGATATGTGAATAAGGATATTCATTGCAACATGGCTTATAATACAAAACTGGAAACAACCCAAATGTTCGTTAATAAAAGCGGTTATCTGAACTGTATATCCAGACAATGGAAAATTAATCATTTGTGAGAAGAAAGAGGAAGTTCCTTTTCTACTGATACAGAAAGGTCTCAAGGATATATTGCAAAGTAAAAAGAAGAAAAGCAAAGTACAAGATAGTATATATGATATGATACCTTTTATGAAAGAAAGAGGAAGAGTAAGATTATAGTTAGCTCCATGCTTTAATCCACATAAAGACATACTGGAAAGATACAGGAAATTAATAAAGGGGATTCCCTGTGGGGAAAGGGTGAGGTGGGAGACGGGGAGCGATCTAAGTACTTTACATATAACACAAATCTCATGAAAAGCTAGGAGTAGGAAAATTAAGACTTCTCAATGTATACTTGTTATATTTTTTGACCCTTGAACCAGGTAAATATTTTGTTATTTACAAATGAAAAGGAAGAAACTAACGATAGCTATACTCACAGCCAGCTTGCCTGTCACTGTGCTAAGCACATTGCATTTATTATCTCGGGGATTTCACAGCGGGTCACATTTTTATTCCTATTGTGCAGGTGCTAGGAACAGGTTTAGAGAAGTTAAGGAATTTGCTTAGGGTCACACAGCTAGTAAATTATGGACCTCAAACTCAAACCCAACTGCCTGGCTCTGGAACCTATATTATGAGCTGTTATTCTACTTGTACAGGGTTTGTTGTTTTTGTTTTTTCACATTTCTATTCTACCTTGAGAGATGTAAGAGATGATGTCCCCTCATCACCTAGTCTCATGGGCATGCTTGTGTTTGCAAACAAGTGACTGTTGGAAATCCCCAACTGTTCAGCAGTTGCAATAGCTCACTGTAGCAATGGCTTAAGATACAACGTCTGCGGCCATGTGCTCTCCCCTGAAAGCTAGCTGTAATTCCATCCCCTCCTCTCCTAAACCAGAAAGCGTATCAAAGTGAAAGGAATAGCAAGGTTATTATTTTAAGGAATACTTCACATTTACTGAGTTCTTACAGCATGCCAGGCACAGATGTTGTAAGTGTATAACATGTATAAAGATTTAATGTTCAAGTAGAACCTTACTGTTATGGGCTGAATTGTGTTCTCTCAAAAAGATATGTTGAAATTCTATACCCTGTACCTCAGTATGTGACTTCATTTGGAAAGAGGGTCTTTACAGAGGTCATCAAGTTAAAATGAGCTCATTACGATGGACCCTAATCCAGTATGACTGCTGTCCTTTTGAATAGGGGAAATCTGGAGCCAGACAGACATGCACAGACAGGAGAGGATGTGAGGATGGCCATGTGATAACAGAGGCAGAGATCAGAATGATGTAGCTGCAAGCCTAGGAATGTGAAAGATTGCTGGCCACCACCAGAGACTAGGAAGGATCCCCCCAGAATTTCAGAGCAAGCATGGCCCTGCTGACACCTTGATTTCAGACTTGTAGCCTCCAGAACTGTGAGACAGTAAATTTCTGTTCTTTGAAGACACCAGTTTGTGGTACTAGGAAATGAATACAGTCACCATCTTACAGAGGAAGGAACCAAGGTACAGAGATGTTGAGTAACAGTTCGTAGAGGTTGCCCAGATTTATAGAGTTGGTCAGTAAGTATTGGCACCTCAACCTGAGCTTGGGAAGGCTGGTTCCAGAGGAATGCTTCATTCTGATCAAATCTGTGTCTTAAAATCATTTGCAAACTTCAGTTCTTTGGCTGAACTGTGTGTCTCGCTTCATGGCTGGTCTGAACACTCTGTTTGACCTCAACCCTGTATCAAAGGGCAGAGCACAGAATGTTTGGAGCGGGACAACCCTACCACACTCCCGAGGGCATGGCAGTGAGAGTGATTGCAGCCAAATCCCAGCCAGAGGTGCAGCTGCTCAGAGCTGGGGGGCAGCCAAGGGGGCTTTCTGGTCCTCCCTGAAACAGATGAGTGTGGCCAGGACCCAGGGGGTCCAAACTTCAAAGCAGCGGAAGCCTTCCTCATGGCCTCTCATTTTTTGATGAGCAAGAGTCACAATCCAGGAATTCGGGTTTTTAAATTACTTTTTTAACTTAAGAAAGGGTCAGGGTAAGTACAAGAGGGCTAAAGCCATTTTCAGTAACTGCCTTCCCAAATCCCCTTTGTAGCCGATGCCCAGTAAATGCAAATCTTTTCTGAATAGAACAATGCTTCTTTTTTTTTTTTTTTTTTGGGACGCTCAGGCTCAGCGGCCATGGCTCACAGGCCCAGCCGCTCCGTGGCATGTGGGATCTTCCCGGACCGGGGCACGAACCCGCGTCCCCTGCATCGGCAGGCGGACTCTAAACCACTGCGCCACCAGGGAAGCCCTAGAACAATGCTTCATAAATAATGTGGGAAGAGGAAGTGATGGGATGAAGGAAACCCTGGCGGAGCACTTCACCCAAACCCTGGCTGGTCCGTAGAGTGCCTCTGTGTGCCCCCTCCTAGAAGATGCAACCCTATGAGCAAACCACGTGCCTGATGGGGTGCAGGCGGAATGGCAGCCTCCACTGCAGCCGGGAGGCTGGCAAAAATGTGCTTGAGATGGACATTAGCGTCCAAAACAGAATTTGGTGAAACCGAGAGTCAAATGACCTAAGGGAAACTGGATACAGGTCACAGTCACAGCAGGCAGAGGGACAGTGTTTGGGTAGATAATTTCCCCCAGCTATATTGTCAAAGGCCAGAATATTTTAATACCAACACCGGATGAGATCATTCTATATCAGATGACACAGGACTGTGTGTTCTCCAGCCACTCTGGGTACAGTGTAGACAGTCAGTGAGCACATCTTGTCTGGTTGGTTTATTTCCTGATGGGCTTGTTGTGGGCTTCATGTTCCCAATTCGGATCAGAGCATAAGAAGAGAAAGTGTCTTTCCTGGAAGCCTAGCCAACAGGTCTGCACCATGGTGATTCTTCTCGAATGGAAGAAAATACCACCCTAAACCTAAGAACAAAATGTGTGCCTCTGGATACAACTTGGGATGTCACGGAGGAGAAACAAAATGCTTAAACTTTGCCTGATGTGGGGCAAAAGGAGGATGTAGCCAATAGTTAAAAGAGTGTTAGACACTGAGGCAGAGTGACGGAAAGATTTATTGCCTTAAATTTAAACTTCTCAGACCTTAGATACTGATATACCCAGGTTTATTATACTCTAGTCAAAAACAACTTTGTTTCCTAAGTCCAGTATTTGAAGACTATCTCAGCCTTCACACTTGAATACCTTGTTTAAAAGAAATCCCTGGAAACAGCAGCAGGTATCCTCAGAAGACTCTGAAAGACACACTCAGGCTTTTTCTCACCCTTTTTCAAAGTTTAAATTCTGGGGCTCTATGTCTCGATGTGCGTGAAAATGTTTTACCTGCTTTGCTGCTCTGCTACTAAAGCAAACTCTGAAATATCAAAGCCTACAGGGAAATTCCAGAGACAAAGGGAAAAGCGACTCACCTGGCAGTGGGCCCCGCTCTCAGGAGACTTACTTCTAAAATGCATATTGCAAAGGCGAACCTCCGGCTGGTAGACATCTGCTCTAGCTAGGCAGCTACGAGTGGAATGGCCAGATGGTTCCTGGAAGACATTTATTTGCAAAGGACTGGGGAACAATTATTGTTTGTTTTTGCTTAGGACTTTTGTCAGATTGGGCTTCCTGGGTGCCAAAGTCCAATCAGAGGAGAGTCATTTCATAACTTGGGCTTACTGTTTTGGCCAAGAATATACTTATCAATTGTATATTCAGGCAAGGGGCCTGTGAATGATAAACGGCTGAGATTAGCAGCAGTACTGTGTTGAAAAAAAAAAAAAACAAGCAAACAGAAAACTCCAGTGGTTTTCATTTTGGGAGACTCTGGAAGGGATGATAAGGGACTGTGTAATTTGGGAAAAAAAGGTCTGTGGATGATTCTCATAGAGGCAGAAACTCAAAATTAGTAAAAGAATTGCACCGACCAGAAATGGAGGCACAGACGTAGATGTTCCAATCTGAGGATGACCTGTGTGGGTTATTTCCACATGGGCAAAGTGTAAAATGCATTTACAAACCTGGCTTTTTTTAACAGGTATAGTGGGTCATTTTGAAGAATCCAGGTACCCTCCCTAAGGCCTTTCCAATATCTTCCAGAAGGATATGGTCTCTTTATCTCAGAAACACACCTGTCAACAAGATAGAGTCTGAGATGGAATAACTTGGTCTAACCCATTGGAAAGAATTTTTCCCCCTCACTTTTATATTCTTCAGGACTTGTGGAAAGGGCAGGATATTTTGGAATTACCGGAAAATGGGGACATCACAGCGGCTTTTAAAACACTGGTTGCACAATAGAATGACTTGGGGATTTGTGAAAAAACACTGGTGCCTGACCACTCCCACCTGATACTAATTATTGATCTGGGATGGGGCCCTGCATCAGTATTTTTTAAAGCTTGCTGGGTCATTCGAATGTGTGGTCAGGGTCGAGAATTCAAATGACTACCTTGAGAAGTCTACGCATGAGATGCGGTATGTTATTGATTTTTAAAAATTCACTAACACTTAAGGGGACTTCATAAGCATTCATTAATCAAAAATAGGCAATTTTCAACCATTAGCACATACAAAGACCAGCAAAACAGAGGGCAGCGTTGAGGAGATAACAGATATAGAGCTAGTTTTTCCAGTACTGCCTACCTTTTGATCTTTTCAATGGTCTTACCTAGAGTAAAATTACCTAGTCTTATCATCATTTCTTGCCCCCTCTTTTCTTTTTCTTTTTTCATGCAGGGCTAGAGCTCTCTAATGGGACTAATTTCATCAGTTCCCGAGTCTGCTGTGTAGACAATTTTCATGGTCGACATGTAGGTCATGCAGACTTGCCAAGTAATAAGGTGATTCAAATGTGTGCGGCGACACTTATAACTACATTGATGAATAAATCTATGCAACAAGACACTTCTTGAGAATCTTTGCAAATGACAAGTGGGCTGTATCCAGATACGGTAGGAATCTGTCAGATATAATGGAAGAATGCTGAACCCCCTCTCTTACATGGCCTCTCTGAACCCTGCCAGGATATGTATGGAAAGAAGGACTTGGAAACAGGCAGGGTACAATGATGCTTTATGCTAATTAGACTTAATGCTAATTGATTAGACTTCATGATAATTGACTTCACAATTAGATGTGACTGGAGATTGAAAAATCACCTCTCTCCTTGGAGACTGATTCACTGGAGGCGGGGAATGGAGTATAGGGGGGTTTCTTAGCTGACTGGTTTGAATGTTGAATTCCTCCGTAGAAGTTATATTTATTTTTTTCTCCATGGTTCAGGCAAAATGTAATGTAGCGAAGTAATGGAAGCAGTAAAGTATAATAATAATATACCATAATAATAATTATTATAAAAATATAGTACGTCTTACATTTTTGTAGCACTTTTAACTCTTCTTTGCCCTTAACGTCTATCATGTATAGGACATGTTTTGAAATGAGGTTTGTGTTTATCTCAGGGAAATGAAGACTACAGCAGTGAAAATGGTAACATTTTTAATTTGTGTAATACTTAATGGCTTCCAAAGAACAGAATGAATAAATGTTTATGGAATTTCTGTAATATGCCAGGTTATATATGCGTAATCTCATGTAATCCTCAAGATAACCCATTTTACAGTTGAGGAAACTGAGGTGCACTGAGATGACATCATTTGTCCAGCATCATCCACCCCCGGTGGTGAGTAGCTGGAATTTGAACTTGGTGAATCTCAGGCTTGTCCATCAGTTCTGTTGTTACTATTCTAATTATGTAATGTGAAACAACATGAAACTATAAAATTCCTCACTAAATCCTCTCAACTCCATAAAAGGTAAGCTTTCAGTCTATTCTTACAGATGAAGCTCAGAGAAACAACAGCCAAGGTGACATGTAAAGAAATGGCAGAGATGGGATTTGAATAAACCATGTCTTTAAACTCTAATTCCAGGGTTTCCCACTCTGTTGAGGGTTCTCAAAGTTTTCACCACTCAGGGGCCTTTTAAAATTAAAAAAAAAATTCCCACTTGTTTCAATTTGCTTGGGAACTTTGTGAGGTTAAATTATATTTATCGCACAATAATAATACTTTTCCCCATTTTTAAGGCAGAGGCATGCACACGTGGACATTAGAATGTGTGCCCATTAGGCAGAAACCCTGAAATGTTACTGAGGTGATATAAATGCATTGAGCAAAATTTCCATTTGGCTTTTTTAAAGTGGTAGAATCAGTGTTTTGCAAGTTTATTATTAGTAATTTCATGGACTCCCTTTTAGGGTCCAGAGAATTCAAGTTGGGAACAGTTGTCTCATTCCATATAGGCTTCTAGCTGAGTCCCAAAAGATCCATGTGTCTTACAATGCTATGAACTTGTTGTGCTTTTACTTACAACACATGCACTTGTTGTAGATAATTAGAATCATTGAACGAGGAGAACTTGGAGATGACTGTCAACTGTAGACCCCTTGGTTTTAGGTGTGTTTTCCTTGCTGCTAGGTCCTTAATGTCTAGGATTGTGCCTAGCACATATTAAGCTTCAATAGATATTGCAAGTTATATGCATTAATAGATGAATGAATGAATACAGGTGGGGAAAGTGATGTCCAGGACAGGTAAGTGACAGGCAGAGGCAGCATCAGATTCCAGCTCTCTTCACTGCTGGTTCTGTGCCTGTTCATTACAATATTCTCAGCTGAGCTCTTTTACAAGAAAGGGGAAAGAATTTCTCTATCGAGTGGTTTTGGAGCTATTGTGAAGCTCAATGGGGTGATGTAAGTCTGGCTATCCCTTTAGTAACAAGGATTCCTGTGCTCAGATCTGTTTATAATCACGTGGAACTACTTGGGAACCACTTGCTTGCATTACAGCACTTCATTTTAAGGGAAGATTCCATACAGTCCCTTTCTCTTTTGAAGTTCACAAAGTCTGGCTCTGTCACCTCCTATCCTTCTGTTTACCAACACTCTTGACCGCCTACCTTCACGGAAGGCTTTGACATCAC
Source organism: Lipotes vexillifer (assembly GCF_000442215.2). Taxonomy (NCBI): domain Eukaryota; kingdom Metazoa; phylum Chordata; class Mammalia; order Artiodactyla; family Lipotidae; genus Lipotes; species Lipotes vexillifer. The sequence continues at coordinate 300,413 of NW_006788081.1, forward strand.
GTTAGAATCTCCCTCTCCACTCACACCCCAGCCTTCACTTTAGTTATTTCAGTATTCTGAAAGGCACCATACTCACTGCCTTGATTTCATCAGTTCCATCAATATTTGTCTTAATTCCATTCAGCCCACTGCCATGCTCAGCTTCATCCCAACACCTGTCATGGCTTTACCTTGAGAACGTCAACGATCTCTTCTCTGACCACAATTTCCAGTTCTTCCAGCTACCTCACTCTCATAATACTCTCAACATCCCCTTTCTTTGGCTTTACTGAGACATCCAGCTCTTTGATTTCTCCATTTTCCCCCAGATTAACACCCTCTTGCTGGCCTCTTTTCCTTTGCTCCTCTGTGTGGATTCCCTGCCCATTAATGGGCCCTTCTCACAAGCTCAACCCCCTCGCACCTCTTCCATCTCTTGGACCACCGTCTACAAACTCTCATCCTGGGATCAGTCCTGCCAGTTCAGTTTTCTGCTGCCGTGCCTAAATCGAGTTGGACACTCATCTTTGTTTACTCATTGGACTTTGGACAGATTCTTTCCCCATTTCTCTTAAAGGCTCCTTCACCTCTTGCTCTACCAAGAAATTCAGAAACACTTTGGCTTCCAGTGGGTGCCTGTCATGTCAACTTCCATGCATCTCAATCAAATCTCAGAGGAAGGGGAGGCTTGTTTTTACTTAGGAAAATCTGGTGCTCTATAGTTACATCTTGACTTGCCAGGATTCTGCTGTATTAGATGTCCTGTCCCTTATATCCTCCATTTCTTCATTTTGATCAATTTCTTCTCCTCAGCCTTGGGAATATGCTCAAGTATCTTTTATCTTTATAGAGTTCTACTGAATTCTTTGATTTTTTTCTCACTGCTACCACCCTTGCAAGCCAAACTTTTGCAGTCTATCAATTTTCTTCCTTTACCACATGGTTCTTCCTTTACCTTCAACTTATTGCAGCCTGCCTTTTATTCCATTGAAGACCTCCTTACTGCTAAATTTGAGGTACAGTTTTTGGTCCTATCTTTGTCTCATAGAGGCATTTGACCCTACTGGCTGCTCTTATGCTTTAAAATTCTCTGTTCCCTTGACTTTTGTGATACATTTCCTGTTCTTCTCAATCGTTAGCTCCTCTCCCTTGTCCATCATGCAAATTGTACTATTCTCCAGGGGTGTCTGTCCTCTGTCTTCTTCACTTCTCAATATCTACCTACTTTTCTTACCTACGCTTTAAGAGTAAACTTATCATTTAGAACTAGAAATCTCAAAGGGTGGTCTATTGAAGTTCCTTTACCAAAATCTTCTGAGTTCTTGTTTTGAAAGTGTAGTTATCTAGAAGTGATAATTTTCAAAAATGTAAAGCTTATTGTGTTACTTCCCAGCTTAACAATCTTCGAGCACTTCTAGGAAATCTCCAGGTGGATTTTAATTTGTCCATGATAAGTTGAACTTGCCATGTCTAAAATCAGATGTGTAATTCTTTCCCTGTCCCTGTCAAGGAAGCTCTTTTTATATTCCTTATTTCGTTAATGAGTCACCACCTGCCTTGTTTTTATGTTTCTATATCTCAAAAGCATCTTTGTCTTTTATTGCATTAATATTCTGACAGTATATGAAATGTTAAGCAGTTACTTCATACTTATTTTATAGTTCCTGAATGATTGGTGGATTTCACTTGGCTCAGGTATACTTGGCTTCTGGAACTTGGGACTTTGACAGAAAGAAACTAGCATTTGAGTACCAAAATATATACAGACTTATTAGTTAACGATATGTAAACCCAGCTAAATATAATAGGGGATTGAATTTGTTTACATTCAATTTTATGGTAAGCATATTGGTTATAGGAAGTATAAGAGGAGAGAAGCGGCTTCCCTGGTGGTGCAGTGATTGAGAGTCCGCCTGCCGATGCAGGGCACATGGGTTCATGCCCCGGTCCGGGAAGATCCCACATGCCGTGGAGCGGCTGGGCCCGTGAGCCATGGCTGCTGGGCCTGTGCGTCTGGAGCCTGTGCTCCACAACGGGAGAGGCCACAACAGTGAGAGGCCCGCGTACAGCAAAAAAAATTTTTTAAAAAATAGAGGAGAGAAGTACTGGGGGGCGAATACAATCTGGGTAAATGTAAGGTATGCCAGCCTAGAAGGTATGCCAGCAGTGAAGTGGATAAGCGGTTAACTTGAGGTTAAGCGCAAGGACACTGGAGCCTGGGCTGGGATTCCACTCTGGCCACTAGCTGTATGACTTTGGACAGTGACTCATGTTCTTTGTGCCTCAGTGTCCTCTTCTATAAAATGCTGGTGGTAGTAGAAGCCCCCCCTCATAGAGTTAATATGAAATTAAATTGTTTATTGTTACACTCTCAAAAGAGTGTCTGCCTGTGGTACATGCTGGGTAGGTGTTTGGTGGTATTATCCCACGACTTCTGTGGCCCATCCCTGAATCCACTGCTCTTGCTTTTCAAATCTGGCAGCATTGTGCCTGCAATGGAGAATTTCAACGTCCTTAAAATGAAGAATCTCAAAGCCCTTTAGCAAGTAATTACTCAGGAGTTTCACAATCCTCCCCTCAGGATCCTTTTAACTGAAATGGCACATCCCTTTGAGTTCAAATTAGGTTGTACTAACATTGAAGCCTCCTGGACTTCCCTGGTGGCGCAGTGGTTAAGAATCCGCCTGCTGATTGGGATTGACATGTATACACTGATGTGTATAAAATTGATGACTAATAAGAACCTGCTGTTTAAGAAACCAAACAAACAACAACAAAAAAACTAATACTAAAGTTTCTTTGGGTTATTTGTATGGAAATATGTTAATATAAATGTTTCAGACATTACATGAAATTTCTAAAAATCTTATATGTCCTGGTATAATGTTATGTCATAATTCTAGTTATTACTTTAAAATGTATATCTCAGAAATAACTAAATTTCCTTGTCAACTGCATTATTATGAACTTTCATCAAATCTTTAACCGTGGTCATTTTTAAGTCTTTTGTCATTTACAGACAGTTCTGGGTGAAGTCTGATGCTTTTGCAAAAATGTTCCTATAAAAGGGTTTCATCTTCAAGGAATTCATGGAAAAGACTCTGACAAGTACAGGTTTCTGGTAACTGACTATACGGCTGAACTGAATGAATAAGCATTTTCAGAACTCTAATGGAAAACTGATGAATTCATAAAAGTGCTAACAAAAGATCAAGATGAAAAAAAATTAATTACATGGGACTGAGTGAACCAATGAGGATGATTATAATTTTTGTGACTTTCTGTTGGAATTAAAAAAAAAAAAAAAGAGTAGTGGTAACAGGTAGGGAGGCTATGAGCTGTAGTCATGTGATATGATTATTGATGACTGCCCAAGGCACGATAACAAAAATCCTATTTATTTTGAAAAGAGAAGTGCATTAGTTATAGTGGGAATTTTTACATGCTATAAAACAGTTGTATGAAAAGATTTAGTAATGAGTTCCTAGCTTTTACAGGCCAGGGGACATATCTTATCTTTAAACATTAGTTACTATTTTCTCTCAGAACCATTTATGTCCTTATACCTTGTCTGTGTGACTTTTCATTTACTAAATATCAATGTTGTTGAAGATTCATCTATTTATATTTATGAAAACTGAGCCTCTTAAACCTTATACAATTAAAAAGAAAAAAAAAGAATCCACCTGCCAATGCAGGGGACACAAGTTTGAGCACTGGTCCGGGAAGATCCCACATGTCACGGAGCAACTAAGCCTATGCGCCACAACTACTGAGGCTGCGCTCTAGAGCCTGCAAGTCACAACTACTGAGCCCACACGCCACAGATACTGAGCCCGCGTGCCACAACTGCTGAAGCCTGCATGCCTAGAGCCGGTGCTCCACAATAAGAGAAGCCACCACAGTGAGATGCCACCGCAGTGAGAAGCCCGCGCACCGTAACAAAGAGTAGCCCCGCTCGCCACAACTAGAGAAAGACAGCGTGCAGCAGCGAAGACCCAACGCAGCCATAAATAAATAAATAATAAAAAACGTTGAAGCCTCCTGTGCAGTGACTTGTAGTTTCCCGCCCCCTTCCATTTTATTATGTGTGGTGACCTTCATGGTACTAACTCACAGAGACTAGCCCTCTACATTCTTTAGCTTCTACCTTCTAGTAAAAGTGCCTTACCACTAGCTTTGCTTATTGTGCTCTCAGCTGTGCTTCTCTTCTGCCCTGAGGGTGCTATGGAGTCAAAGACTGCCCTGATCTACATTTGGAGGTCGGCCAACTTGGGGTTAAACTATGACCCAGGCATGTGGGAAACACATTAGCTAATCTATCACCCATTTCCAAGGCCCTCTTGCCAGGACTGGCATCATGGGCATGTGAAGGAGCACAGGGCTCAGCACTCAGGAGGGCCCCAGGCTTTGTTTAATGCTCTGCTGGTGCCATCTTGAAATTCTGAATTTTACGTTGGGACTTCTGTTTTGAAAGCAAAGTTTGATAGGAAAGTGGAGCCTGTGCACAAGCAGAAGAAATATGCACTGTGTGTCCCCCTTTCCATGATACCCCATTTGCACAGAGTGTTTATGTTGCCCTGTGAACATGGGATTCAGGTGGATTTATGATGTGTGGGAGTTCAGTGGCTCAAAGTAAAAGTGAGTATAACGTAAGTGTGTTACGTCTAAGACTAAGTTGGGGGGGGTGAAGTGGCTGTGGGTGGGACACCGACAGCCCTGAGAAGTCACACTCTCTGAACCAGAACTTCCTTCCAACCCACACAAAACCCCACAAATGACCAAGAAACATTATCATATCTTTCTTACTAGTGTTCCTTCCCTGCATCAGCATCCATGTAATGCTGAAAATAACAATATAGAAGGAAAGAAAAAATAGGGCAACACGTAGTTTCTTTTTTTCTATCTTTGTTTTACTCATTAGTGAGATGTGATGGTAGGATGCACATGTGTCAAGAAGTGAATTAAAAACAGTTGAGTTAGCTTTGTGCAGTGTTTCTAACAGTTCTGGGAAGAATGAAATACGTGCAAATACATGTGCATATATGAGTTATGAAATACAAAAATTGTGTAATTTCAGTGATTCCACATATAAATTACAGATTAGAGTTAAAATTCACGCTAATATTTTAACATTTTAATTTTTCTTTACTTAAATAACATTAAATGGCAAACAAAATACATCATGTTGAGAGAGAGATTTCAGAAGAAAGGAGATAGCTTTATATTTTATTGCCTTTAATGGTACTTTTTCCCCTGCTTTTTGAACAATGGATTTTTGCTCCATTTTTTTTTTTTTTTTTTTGCGGTACGCGGGCCTCTCCCTGTCGTGGCCTCTCCCATTGCGGAGCACAGGCTCAACGACCATGGCTCACGGGCCCAGCCGCTTCGCGGCATGTGGGATCTTCCCGGACCGGGGCACGAACCTGTGTGCCCTGCATCGGCAGGCAGACCCTCAACCACTGCACCATCAGGGAAGCCCTTTGTTCCATTCTTGTTTTTATTTTGCTCTGAGCCCCACAAATGATCCAGCCAGCCCTGCCTCTTCCTTCCTATAGAAGTTGGTAAAGTTAAAAGCTTGATTTCCCAGCCTCCCTTACACTTAGCAGTGGCCACATGACCACATTCTGGCCAGCGAGCCATAGCTGAAGTCCACTGGAAAGGCTTGGGGAAAACCAAAATGCCTAGTTCGAGGAGCAGACATTGATTGTACTGCCTTTCCCCTTCTGCCCTCCTTGAACAGTAATATCCTATTTGGTGCTATGCAGCCATCTTGTAACCATTAGGAAATAAACATAAGAAAAAAACCAAAGGCTATAAAAGTTGGAGTGAAAAGCTAAGCGTCTGTGTCCTTGAGGGTCTTGTTGAGCTTTTCAACCAACACCAGCAGCCATCAATCTAGACTTTTTTGTGAAAAAAATAACCCCCTACTAATTTTAGCCACTGTGAGCCTTCCATTACTCTTGTCCATTCATTACTAGTGGACTCGTGGGCCCTGAACTGCTTGCCTTGCCCAAGTTCTTTCATCAGAAGAAGAAAATTCCTCCTTCTTTCAGCCCTATTGTTTCCACCATCAAGGCTCTCTACCAGTTTCACAGGCCAGTGAGGGAGAGAGGGAGGCAATGTCCTATTGACCCTTCCTTCTCTTTCTCATCCCTCTCTGCTATAGCTCCTGTGTTCCAGCACTCCTCTTAGCTGCTCCCAAACCAAAGGGTCTGTGATGATCCATCAGTGTAAGTAGGTACCTGGTGGAGGCAGCCTCAGACACACCCCAGAAACATCCAAAACCCAGACTCAGACCAGTCGGGTCACCCTGTAACTTTTGGACCAGCAGTAATTTCTCTTTCTTACAATTAAGGTAAGATAATAGAGACTGAAGTCAAGCAGATGAAAAAGAATTGACAGAAAACTCCACAGCTAACATCATAAGGAAGATTTAGTCTGGAGCCCTTCATAGTTGGAGTTTTTTTTCTTTCCTTCTTTGTCTTTTATGATCACTCCATCTTTGGTCCCCACAGAAGCCCAGTTTCCTTGCCACGAGCAGCCGCCACTGTCATCTCCCTGGGGACTGTCACTCGTATGATTTCAGAACATGGTAGAGGTCCAGTAATTAAGCACATGCTTTCAGAGAAGCAAGGGAGAACAAGGGGCTCAGTCCCTCATTAAGTGAGACGACACCTGGGTGGGTCGTGTCCATCAGCATTGCTGTAATTAGGACACGTTAACAGGGCTGCTGCTGCCACAGCCCATGTGTGTCCATGTTTGGCATATCGACTCAGGACATGAGATGTAGTTGTTTTTAATAGAAGGGGGTTCGTTAAAACATAGCATTTCCCAGCATGAATTAGGCATTTTATTATTTAGCAGTCTCCTCCAATGGTTATCATAGCTTAAATATTTACCAGGGATTGTTGGGGAGCTCCTGTCTTTCACTAAGAGACTTTGTATTGAAGCTATTCCAGGAATATGGGTCAGAGTCCTCACTTGTCAGCTTATTGCAGGGTCAATCAAACTCCTGAGTTAGCTATATCCTCTGTTCTTTCCCCTCCCTGCTGTCAGAACAGGAAAGACAGAATCATACTCTGTTTGGCTCTCGAGACATGATGGTTAACATTTTGACGGAGGAGTTTGAAATCACTGCCTGAAAAGATCTCGCTACATAGCTGAATGAGACCTCAGCTATGGCTCATTGTCTAGACTGTGGTCACATGGCCACAGCTACGTGCAAGGGAGGCTGGAAAATCAAGCTTTCAGCTTTACCAACTTCCACAGTAAAGGTAGTCAAGATGCACAGTTCCACAATCAAATACCTTGGAAACCACTCAAAGAGTTGAAGCAGATTGTAGCCATTTTAAAGGATGGATGACATTCTCAGATGAGCTGGAACAATAACAGATCCCACCTTGCAGAATTACAGTAGCAACAGAATGAAGTTATGTTGTGTAAATGGTAAAGCACTTCACAAATGCAAGATTATTTTGAGAAAATCAATACCTTCTCCCTTTGTATTGCCTGTATGTGAGAGAAGTAGAGGCCCAGGCTGGTTGTTAAAGTTCAGCTTTTAGCTTAGATCTATGTGATGCTTAAATGAAACCCTCTTCTGCAATAATAGTGTTACCCTAAAAGCTGAATTCCTGGCTTACAGGTGTGAACACCACTGCTACTAAGAGACTCTAAAGATGTCTGTTTCTACTTTGCAGGGACACTTCAGGAAGCACCTCCCTCAGCTTGGTCAACAGTAGTTCCTACTGCACTGAAGTGAATGTCATCCCCTGTATACACGAGCAAGGGTTAACCTCTGGCAAGATCTTGCTTAAACCACATGGCAATATCACACAGGTTCAGTGGGTTAGATACACTGCAGAGCATTTGGATAAGCCACATAATTTGTGCAACCTGTGCTTATCAGCAGCCTTCTCCAGTTCATCTGTGGTTTACTGGAAGCTGCTTACATGTGGAGTCTGTTTCTCTATATTCTACTCCTTGTCAGAAAGAGACCAAATGTTTCAGTTAAAGGGAAAGGTAAGGCAGTACTACCAAATATCCCCTAACAGTAAATGCCAATCAATGACACCTACTCTGTCAAGTTCATCTTATTCCCTAGAGGAGTCAAGTTTAACACCAAGACTTCCACAGTCAAGCAGGGTCTGCCTTGGGGTCATCTTCCCTGTAGCTCTAGGTCTTCTTGAAATGAATGAGAGCCTTGAACTTTTTTAATAGGGGAGAGTGTTTAAGAGTGTCCTAGCGCTAAAGACATTTGAGCATCGGCCTGACCACCTAACTCAGAGGCTCAGAAGCCTCTTCTGAGTAGCTTATACAAGTCTGGACCAGTCCACACAGTTGTGTTTTGATGAAGTCAAACATGGCTAACTAAAGAACAAGGAGAGGCAAAGAGTAAAAGGCATGAACCAACAGTTCACTACGGAATGATTTTTATACTAGACATAACTGAGGTTGTTCTGGTATAGGTCTTATCCGCTAGACTCCCATTAAACTCCCAGGGAAGGACTATGTATAGGTCTGAGAGAGAAAATAGAAGCTTGAAAGGCATGAGACAGTAATTTACCTGTGGTCCTATTTCATGGATTTCCACTTTTTCATTCTTGTGACAATCCAGAATCTATTATAACTAACATTTGCTGACCTTATCCTGGTGTACGCTATACCTTGACTCTACTACGTCAACCGAAAGCAGGGGTCGAATGAACTGATGGTAACACGTGAGATTCTGCCATTCCAGTTTATTGAAATGAGTAAATTTATAGCTCTCTTTGCATACAGAAAAGTGCATAAGAAAATAAGTATGTACAAAACAATTGTGTGGCTGTTCATCACTTTCAAAAATTCAATTCCCTAGAAGTAATTGCCTCCAGTTAGCACATTTAGGTATTTGGACATATAAAATACTATTTCAAGTCTGTGTTGATAATGACTGAGTGGGAAGTCAGATGGAAAATGATGCCATACGTGATCAGCTATTATCATTCAACGTAAAACCACAGGACTTTAGCTCGGACTACTTGGAGCTAATCAGTAGAGTTTCAGGAGGCCACCATCTTGTTTAGATCCTGAGCAGTCATCCTCTTCTTCCACCTAAAGATAACATTGTACGTGGTTGATTAACACCCACAAGAACCTGAGCACTAGGGGTCAAGAGACAACATTAAAAAACCCAACATAAACAAAACAAAACAAAACAAAACTCATATGGCAAGAACAAACCCTTTGAACTGTGCTGACAATGGGACTGAAAATGAACTGGAAAGGTTTCCAAGGTTATGAGAGAAAAATATTGCAGGCATTAGATTTTTTTTTTTTTTTTTGCGATATGTGGGCCCCTCACTGTCGTGGCCTTTCCCGTTGCCGGACGCGCAAGCTCAGCGCCCACGGCTCACGGGCCCAGCCGCTCCGCGGCATGTGGGATCCTCCCGGACCGGGGCACGAACCCGTATCCCATGCATCGGCAGGCGGACTCTCAACCACTGCGCCACCAGGGAGGCCTGGCATTAGATTTTTAATGATAACACCGCAGATTTTTTTTCTCCCATTTATCATCCTACTAACTGTAAGACTGTGTGGCATCAAGAAAGCTTTCCAGTTACTTGATAAAGGCCTGGCATTACCCCAAATAAGCACCTAATATGTTTGGCACTATCACATTTAACATTGTGATGTGTTTCTCTTCAGAATACGGTCCTTCTTTGCTGAGTTGAGTTCAATTTTTTTTAAACATGAACTGCTCTTCTGGAACTTCAGCTCAGGAGGATGGCCTCCTATTCCATAGAAAGGATAAATGTTGTGCCCATTTGCAATTCTAGTTACTGGGATTAGAGATTACTGAGAAGGCAGAGAGGCTTCAGATCTGTGAATCATTCGATTTTTTTTTGCCCCATAAAACTCTGTTGTTTGTGAAAGAGAGGTAATGTTATGTAAACCCTGGAGTAAAAATGACTGAAAAGAGAATCAGAAAAGAAGAGGAGAGCTGAAAAATGATCTTCCCTCATTTGCAATAGCTGGCAAGAGATCGGAGAAAGGACAATCTTGCCCTTGAGAGAAGAATAATGTTCAGAAAGAGAAGTTATATCTTTGAAAACGTTCTTAGGTGTGTTCAAAGTCCCCAGAGAGAAACTGAACTTGCTTCCATTTTACTTTAAAAATGCTCTGTAAGTGATGGTCTGAAGCAAAGTTTAAGAAGATGCCTTGTTCTACCACAATCTTTAGGTTTTATGCTCTGAAACAGAACCCCGAAACACTCTGAACAGTAAGGATTTTAAAATTTATTCAAAACAGTATGATCTGAGGGGTCGTGGTGGCTGCATCGCCCAGCCAGAGGTTACACAGCACAGTGTTCTAGAAGGTTCTAGGGACACAATAAACAAGGGTTCAAGGGGGGAAACTACTTCATTTACATTTAAGCTAGAGAGAGTTTAGGTTCTTAATTTATTTAAATCCATAGATTCAGTTTAGCTAAACAGAAAGTGGAAGGCATTCTACAAGTGGAAGAGGCAGCAAGAAATAAGGCAACAGATCATATGTCAAAGCTAGAACAAGGGCAGAGGTCAGGACTTGTCTGCTTATTAGCTTTGTCCTTGACTACTAAGGCCAACCTTTTTGTTCCTCTGGATAGTCAGCATGCCAAGTTCCTAGAGAAGTGTGGAGAAGAAAAAACCCATGGTTAGAAATTTTGGGTTGACTATCAATGTATTAAATATTAAGTCATTATTTAAAAATGTCACTCATAGTATCTCCTAGGACCGATTCAAGAGGATTGGATAGAAGAGTGGATATAGAATCTGTAATAAAGTGATTAACACAAGTGCTCAATAGTGTTAGCTATTTTCTCCCATGGCAGTTGTCCCCCCTACCCCTCAATCTATATATTTAGCAGGTTGACCAAAATTATCCTTCCTTCATGACCTAAAGAAGAAAGGGCCTCCAAAGAGAACTCTATAGTCAATTCAATTTGGCGCAAACAATCCTCCTAGACTTTCAGTGCCGTTTGTTCCTTTCTATTTTCCGTGTGTGCCTCCCCTGGAGAGGAAGCAATAATGAGTCTCTGTCAAGACTTCTAGCCCTTCAACATCTTCCATACATTACGCTGCTTTATTAACATTAGAAATCATCTGGACGCCTGTTAAAATGAAGCTTTTCCTCAGCACCGAGGAGGATTCCTTAGGGCTGGGGCCCAGGAATTTGTCTTTTCAGTAATCTCACTGGGTTCTCTGAAACTGATTTTACGGAAAGCACTTTCAGAAATACTGTAATTACAGAAGTGGAGTGAGGGGGGCTAATCCAAATCGCAAATAAACTCAAATCTTATTGTTGGTATCAGATTTAAGATATTTTTCTATTTAAAAGAATTCAGTTCTACGTGGGTCAAGACAGTTTGGTAGTCTCACTTGAATGGGGCAACACTGAAAAAAAAATGGGTTTGGGTTCTTTTCATTCTTCCTGCTGTTCACCCCTTTCAAAATGCAGAAAAGGGCTTCCCTGGTGGCGCAGTGGTTGGGAGTCCGCCTGCCGATGCAGGGGACGCGGGTTCGTGCCCCGGGCCGGGAAGATCCCACGTGCCGCGGAGCGGCTGGGCCCGTGAGCCGTGGCCGCTGAGCCTGCGCGTCCGGAGCCTGCGCTCCGCAACGGGAGGGGCCACGACAGTGAGAGGCCCGCGAACCGCAAAAGAAAAAAAAAGAAAAAAAAAAAAAATGCAGAAAAGTCTCCTCTCCTCCACTAACTTCAACCTTTTAAGATTAAAGTTGCTTTTCCACTTACTGTTGAGCAAGAAAAACACCCCTCCCCCTTTCCCCTTCCCGGGTCTCAGTCTAAGGTGGTTACACACAATAACTCACCGAGGATAAAACCCACCAGCAGACTCATGTGAGCTCATACTACTTTTGAAGGAGGTACCGGCAGCTGTCACCACTTTGGGATTTAACATCGCCAGACTAGTTCAGACTAATTTGAGGCCCCTCACAAAGAAACACGTATTGACTTGGGAGGCAGAAGTGTTGTGATCATGATCTGTTTGGCTGACCTGTTTGGTGGCTTCAGAAGGTCCCCAGATTTTGAAGCTTCTATAGAAAACTGAGTAATTACTAGGAAGCTTTGCAATCACTTCAATATGAAGGTCAAAAATCTAGAAGGCTATGTGTTATACTGACTTTTACTTCCATACAGAAGTGAAATATCAAAAACACAGGATGACAGAAATCCATATCCATATGAGTAGACTACTGTTTTTTATATGTATGAGAACTCTATTCATAAATGTCCAGCCTATTCATTACTAAATTAGTTAAGTATAGTGTTCCATATCTTTTACTTCTCCATTACAGAGATTTAACTTCTTTCCGATTCTAAAATTAAAATTTCACCCTTACCCCCATGCCACCCTTTTTCACCAAACCTAAGCTTAGTAGGATCTTCTACTTACAGAAGTTAGGCAAAAGGATTTCCAAATGGATCCCTATATACATCAGAAGATGTGGATTGAGGAGAAGCCATCTATGGAGATAAAACCATCTAGTCAATAACTATAATTACAATTGTAAGAAAACAACTATAATTAAGACTTCTTAGATCCCTTTAAAAAAAATCACTTAGGTCACAGACTAATCAGATATTGTATGGGTCTATGATGATTTGTGTTTGCCTGCTTGTGACTGATGTGTGTGTGTGTGTGTGTGTGTGTGTGTGTGTGTGTGTGTGTATTATTTACATCAAAACCAAGTTTCAGAATTATGTTTGCCTCCCAATGCAAAATATTATTTTTAGGAGCTAAGTAATTATGGGTGGGAAATTAGGAACTTAAATCTTTGGAAAATTTTTAAAGATACTATTTTGGCTCAATTTTCTTTCAAAGTGCTTTCCCGAGCTAGGTTAAGTGAGATACAAAGGACTTTTCTATATGTTATTTGTTTCTCAAGTTCAGGAAAGTAGTTCCTGCAAAAATAATCTTTCCCCAGTTTGAGTTGAGGTTTCCACTGCGATGGTCCTCAGTGATCAATCGTATTCAAATGTCCTTTACCGTCAAAGATACAAGCAAGGTTAATTCAGGAGGCGGTAACTCTATGTGGCGTGTACTTTGGAGAATCATCTTCTAATAGTTGATACTTACAGAGGCTGGTGATGAATGGAAAGAATCTTTAGAGAAGGGGTTCTCAAATGCATTGTCAGCAGATTTGGAAACTGGCAGGGCACCTTGTCTGGGAGCTGGCTTTGGTAGTTCTAGAAGGTGAAAAAGTAGTCAGTAGACAAGCTTTCCCCAAATACATGCACAAGTTCTCCAGTCAGGCTTATTTCAGAAATTAAGTTCCATACTTGCTCTGAACACACAGGCTCAGCGGCCATGGCTCACGGGCCCAGCCGCTCCGTGGCATGCGGGATCTTCCCGGACCAGGGCACGAACCCATGTCCCCTGCATCGGCAGGCGGACTCCCAACCACTGTGCCACCAGGGAAGCCCTAAGTTCCATACTTTTGAAATTGACATCAATGGAACAAAAATCACCACCACATACCAGGACTCCCAGTGATTATTACAGGCAAATTCATCCCTTCTTGGAAGAGGAAGCCACGCATATTCGCTTGAAGTGGAAGAGATTCAGAATTCCCTCACTTAAAAGCACCTACATGGGGCTTCCCTGGTGGCGCAGTGGTTGAGACGTGCCTGTGCTCCGCAACGGGAGAGGCCATAACAGTGAAAGGCCCGTGTACCGCAAAAAAAAAAAAAAAAAAAAGGCACCTACATTTGCACCTACATTGCACTTGTAGGTTTGCACCTACAAGGCAAACCTTCAACAAGCCTTGAGGCCAACACAGAAGTAAAGGCTCCGAGAGATTAAATCACTAATACAGTACAGCGAGCATTCAAATACTGGTTGCATTTTGAAGCGCTTTCGTTCTACCACACCTTTTTAAGTTTCCTCATTAGATGGGTAGTACAGTCCATACATACCTACTCATGAAAAAATGAGTCCTTATCACACATACAGCCTCCAGGTGCCATGACCCATTGAATTTCAATAGCTCCTGGCAGCCCTTTTAAGAATTGTCACAAGAGGGCAGCATTGGGCCAGCCCTTAGAAACAGCTAACTAAGGTAAACAGTTAACTCCATAAGGTAAATGGTTAAGTTGTCTCCATGACCCCTGCTAGGCAAAAAAAGCAAGAGTAAAGCTATTGGTGGGTCGGGGGAGGGTTCTTCGGAGGGACTCTTTGGGCCCATATGACAGTGAAAGAGTTGTTGGTACAGTTGACAGAGAAGTAGGTAGCTTACCGTTGATCCTTCTCAACAGTTGATTAGCGTCAAAGTCATCATGGTCTGCATTCTCCTGAGGAATGCCAACTTTGCTGCTGAAATAGCTGGAGAAGGCACTTGAAGTCCCAGAGGAATTCTGTTCTCCTTTCCTTGCTGGCACAGTAGGTGGCTGCCGCAGTTGGAAGTCCTTAAACATTTCTTTCACTTCCTTGACTTCTTTGTCCCCAAGTGGGTCCAAGGCAACGAAGGCATCGCTGGAGACGTCCTTCGGAGGGCCGGTTCTGGGAGGTGGCTGAGGAGGAGTGACCAGGAGAGAGGACAGCATGGAAGGGGGCTGGGCTGACACAGTAGGAGCTGGAAAAACATTGCTCTGAAAAGGATTCCCCAGCGGGCTGGTTGATGACCAAGTATTGGGTGTCACAGATGCTGACGGGCCCCAGACTACAGGGGCTGGCGGTGAAGCTGAGGCTGCAAAGGATGAAGGCTGGTTCCAACCTGGAACAGCTGGGCTTGTGGTAAAGACGATTGGCTGACTGAATCCTGAAGGCTGACCAGCCATCATAGTGCCCGGGACCATTGCAGTGGATTGACTAAAGACTAAGGGCGCTGGGTTCCATGGTCCTGTCTGAGCAGATATAACTGGCACACCACCTGAAGGAGGGAAATGGGATAAAGAACTTATCAGGAAACTAGCCTGAAGAGGATCCTTGAGTTTCAGAGAGTCAACTCTCCGGAGAGCATTTTTAGAGAACATCTACAAGCCAAACCTTTATTAAGCCTTGAGGCTGACATGGCTTTTATTAGATTATTTCACTCTAAAGACGAATTAGCTGTAGCAAGCATTTAAATGCTGGTTGCATTTCGAAGCCCTTTCTTTCTTCCACACCTTTTTCACTTTCCTCATTAGATAGATAATACAGTCCATAAGTACCTAGTCATAAAAAAGAAAATGAGCCCTTCTCGTACGTACACTGATGTCATTCAAACAGCTAGAACAGAACCTGTCAATAGCATGAACCTACGTGTTGAGTAAATACATTTACATATAGAAACCATGCTTGTTATGAAGTAAATTAATATAATCCATCAGGGCTTCCCTGGTGGCGCAGTGGTTGAGAGTCCGCCTGCCGATGCAGGGGACACGGGTTCACGCCCCGGTCCGGGAAGATCCCACATGCCGCGGAGCGGCTGGGCCCATGAGCCATGGCCGCTGAGCCTGCGCGTCCGGAGCCTGTGCTCCGCAACGGGAGAGGCCACAACAGTGAGAGGCCCACGTACCGAAAAAAATATATATATATATAATCCATCAGATACTCTTGAGAAACTGATTTAATGTTTTCATTTGGCAACTGGCTCATGTCTGAGTTCTTATGGAGACTAGCTATCAGGAATGTGCATTAGGATTTAACATGTTTACATCCCGAAGAAACCATTTCAAAGCTTCCTTGCTTTTAAATGCTGCCAAGGTGGACACAGCTATATAAAAGGATGATAAAATTTGGTTGATGCCAAGACAGTTTTAGACTTTTATATACAAAAATGGAGAAAAGGCTAGTTTTCCTAGGAGAGCTGTTTCAAATAAAAGTGCTTCCTGCCATGTGTCACTCACTAAACTTTGCCAGAAGTTAGAACAGAGTATTTAAAAGAGGAAGAGGAAGAGAGGGAGATGAGATAAAGTGAAGCAAAAACACAAACAAACAAAAACAACCCTTGCAATGTAACTAACTGCCTGTATCCAGGCATCTGCTCTTTGTGGGGAAATGGCTCTATCACCTGCACCCTTGCCATTGTTGATTTGTAATTCATTAAATCACTAAAATCTAGGTCTCGCCAATGTGCGCCCTCCTCTTCTTGAGAAGCTCATTCCCTACATCTTGTTCTAATACGTAGCACATTTTCTCTTCGGCCTCTTCCCAAGTGTATTAATGACCCAGTTAAACTGTCACCACTAACAGAAAACCTAAATTCAGCCTCATACCCATTCACAAATGACACTCTGCTCTCAAAACCTACTTGCTTTGAGCTTTGGAGCAGAGCATTCTTTAGTTATGAAAGTTTTCTAACCATAGTAGGAGAAGGCCTTCAAACTTGGGTTAAGAATGTTTTTGTTTCCAGAGTGAGAAATATTTTTAAAATAACGTTCAGGGGCTGATATGGTAAGATGTTGTATCTTGAATTTTCTTGGGACTGGAGCTTGGTGTTACTTGACTCAGCCGTCATCGGGAACAACAGCCATTTGGCCGTGAACACAAGGTGCGCTCACAAAGACTGCTGGGTTTCAGTGGTGGGTCATCCTACTAAATCAACATGCTTATTTTTGGGGTGAGGAAACTGGGCACAAGAATATTAATTATTACAATTGAGAGGGTCACAGTCTGTGACAGAGACTAAAACTTAGGCATACCACCTCCAAATCCAGCACCCTATCCTCCTGTTCTGTCTCCTTGGCATCAAGGAACAGAACTATATTTTTTATTAGAATGTTAATTCAAATACTTATTTGACATACACCGAAATTAGACTTCATGTACACTTAAGAGTATACATACAGGCAGACCTCAGAGATATTGCAGGTTTGGTTCCAGACCACAGCCATAAAAGGAATATGGCAATAAAGTAAGTCACACAAATTTTTTGGTTTCCCAGCCTATATAAAAGTTATGTTTACACTATACTGTAGTCTAGTAAATGTGCAGTAGCATTATGTCTAAAAAAACAATGTACATACCTTAATTTAAAAATACTTTATTGTTAAAAAATGCTAACCATCACCTGAGCCTTCAGCAAGTCATAATCTTTTTGCAATAGTAACATCAAAGATCATCAATCACAGATCACCACAGCAATATAATAATAGTAAAAAAGTTTGAAATATTGCAGGAATTGCCAAAATGTGATACAGAGACACGAAGTGAACAAATGCTGTTGGAGAAATGGCGCTGACAGACTTGCTCGACTCAAGGTTGCCACAAACCATCAATTTGTAAAAAACTCAGTATCTCCAAGGTACAATAAAACGAAGTGCAATAAAACGAGGTATGCCTGTATTCCTTTCACAACCAATCAAGGGAACAGTCCTCTTAGATCCTATGATACAGGCTTCTAGAAGTGGGTTGAGTTTGAACAAAGTTATTACTGGCATTTTAAAACAAATTACTTAAATTTTATTAACTGAAGCCAGAGTCACTCACTAATAATTTACACCAATTGGATGTGCAAAAATTGGATAGAATTTTACCATCTTTCATGTTGGATGACTTGCCTTCCCTTAGGAAAATGTGTGGCTTTAGTCCTAGGTGGTATTAGTGGGAGTGGTGGTAAAAGAGAAAAATACATTTGAGAGGAATTAAAGGCTTTCCCAGTGTATACTTAGGCCAGCCTTCATTCCCATCTCCCAGATCCCATGCATCACGTTTCCAAGATATTTAAGGCCCTGCTGGAGAAAGGTAAGGAAAAAGAAAGCGTGGGTATAAAAAGTTAGTTTTATTAACCTTTAGATGCTAGATTAAAGCGCAGGGCAGCTAGTCAAAGCCAAAGGCTCAGCTTTCTACAATGCCCTTTCCCCACCCCCAGTTCTCCAGAGTAAACGGTCCCCCAGCTGGGTCCAGCAGAAGCCAGACCTACAACCTTCCATGGCTTGGCTGAGGATCCCTGCTAGTGGACAGGGTCTATACTGTAGGGCTCAGTTTGAGTCCCATGTCCAAACCGGGAAGAATCATCAGTATTCTGCAGTTGTATACCCCAAGGCCTCAACAGGGGCACCTAGCCAAAAAGCTTCACTTCGTCTGAATAAATTAACAGTTATAGGGTCCAGCTGTATTTTCAGGCTGACTTGTTAAATATAGGCTGTAAAAATTCTTCAGGGCATTGATATGAAACTACAAAGCTCTGCGATGTGACCTAGTTGCAGGCACTGCATACAAGCTCTCTATCCTTCTGCAAGCAAAGCACCAACCAGCTCCACTTGAGGGTGGAGGAGAAAGGGATGTAGAAAGGGGAAGACCCCGAGAGATGTGAAGTGCTTGGGGAGAGTCTCCTGATGGTGTAAATGCCAAGCAGAGACCTGGAACAAGTGGGCTTGTCACACCTGCAGGGATTTCAGCCACTCAGCAGGTGGGAAACAACCCTCCTATTGCTACCACACTCCAGATATGATGGAACAGATTTAAGATGACAGAACCAAAATATTTTCCTTTGCCGGAAAACAGCAGGAAAAAAAAAAAGA
This sequence comes from Lipotes vexillifer, assembly GCF_000442215.2. Taxonomy (NCBI): domain Eukaryota; kingdom Metazoa; phylum Chordata; class Mammalia; order Artiodactyla; family Lipotidae; genus Lipotes; species Lipotes vexillifer. The sequence continues at coordinate 318,872 of NW_006788081.1, forward strand.
GTCCTGATGATTGACTCAGCAGGAGGCAGAGAAAGCCAAGATCCCTGGTCAAATTTTACAAAATAGGAGTCTCTCTTCACCTATAGCGCCGCCCCCACATTCCAGTTTCAGGATGTTTGAAATGGCAGGGGCTTTGTCACCCTAACACCCACCCCCCCCCCCCCCCCCCCCCCCGCTCAGCCCCCTCCCAAGACACAGAGTCTATGGAGGTTGTGGAGGACATAAGAAGTAGAAAAACAAAGAGAAGCCCCAGCAGGAGAGCAAAGACCATTGTCGGGGGTTCTGAAGACTGCTCCATGGAGGCAGGAAAGAACTGGAGGCTTCAGGCAAAAAGTAGCAGGGCCAGCCCTCGGCCGAGTGGCCTTCCCCAACGTCCTGCCACAGAGTGGCTCAGTGGCTTGCAGAGCTGGTGACACATTTTTGAATGACAGCAGCGTCACCTCTCAGGTATCTGATAAAATTCCATCTCTTCCCTTATTTCTGTGTTCTTTTCAACTTCAGACTTCTATACTGTGGACTTACTAACTCTACTAAGGCACCCAACTAGCCAAAATACCAGCAAGGAGCTGCTAAGGCTTAACCATTCAGAGACTGATCAGGATATATGCCTGTCTCACACCCACCATATGCCTAGAAACAGAGCTGGGCTCAGAACCTGGCACTTTCATTCAATTACTCACACTTGCTTCAGATTTAACTTATAGCCCTCTTGGGGTGTATATACCCCTTCCTTTAACCAAGAGGTTAAGTAGGGGATAGGGCTTCAGTTTAGTAACGGCAAATTGCATGGAAGACATGCATGTTGCTACTTTTTCGAATAGAGATGATAGACAAGGCTCTCTCATCTCAACCCTGTTTCTCCAGTGAAGCTGGTCTGGGCTTCAGAATCCCTTCCAACTGTCTTCCATGACCAGTTGATTCAGGTAAGTGCAATACTAAAAATGGATTTCTTCTCACATGCCAATTCAAGGAGTCAAATTCCAGTTACAAGTCAAGAGTACCTAATAGGGGTGGGTTGTACAGACGTAAAAGTAGGAGAAAGGCTCCCTAGGATGCTCAAATCTTATGCCCCAGGAACCCCTATGGATATGAAGTGCTCCCTCCTATGAATTACCAACTTAGGAGTGAAAGTAACAGAGCCAAACCTAACTCCATCTCTAAACACCTACCTAGACCCCCAAGGGGCCCTACTGGGGCAGCAGCACTTGTTTTGAAGAGGTCCAGGGGCTTGGTCTGTAGGGTTGCAGGTTGTCCTGGAGATGTCTGGCCTGGAGGTTCTGAGACGAGAGGAGCAAAGATGTCTGATGCAAGTAAGTCTTTTGCTGGAGACTGACAGGGCAGAGAGGGACACAGAGCAGTTACTCAGGAACAGTGAAATCCAGCTCTATTCTGTTTCCTACTCTGTACCTCGAATTTGTGAACACAAAAAGAGAAACTTTTTCCCATTACTGATAAATTGTTATAACAAATTCCAAAAGACAAAAAAAAAAAGACACGGATCCCGGCAATGGACAGAATATTGGGTCTTGGTGACTGATGCAATGGAGGACCTTCAAAGTGAAATCTATTTTGCTCATTTACACATTTGTATCTGTCTGGTCTCCTTATCAGCTAAAAGCTTGAAGCTGGGAGAGAAAGGGCAACTGTAAGTAAGTAGCCTAAATATTTTGACCCTTCTTCTGGATTTAAATAATTCTGCATAAAGATGATACAGTAGTTTAATCATTAGGCCAGCATATGCCAATGAAATTTTTAAAATGAAACTTATATAAACCACATTTTAAATTGCGTTTGAAGGAAGTGGTAATAGTAAATATGTAAGTTTCTTTTAAGACAATGGATTGTTCAGTCATTAATCAGAGGAGACAAACTCGAGAATTTCCGACCACCACCTTGGACATGAATGCCATATGCGGGGGTGTGTGGAGGCGTGTGTTAGTACGGGGAAGGTACAAAGGGAATCACAGGAACCCTTCCCCTCCCCTCCTAGAACATGATGATCAAACTTACCGGAGGTACAGAAGCATAGCAGCATTAAAAATGGAAAAACTTGTGTTTAGTTAATAATATGTGACGACATGCAAACGGAAAGCAGGGTGTGACAAACACTGCCGAGTGAGAAGCTTAAAAAGGGTGACAGTTAGAGGAAAGTATTCCTGGAGAACGATGTGCCTTATCCCACCTTCTATTTTACAGCCACACAGGAAACTACAATAGCAGCAGGAAAGAGAGCTTGCATCACACCACCCTTTGGTACCGAACATGCATTCTGCCAATGGATATGTGGAGACAATTCACCTTAGCAGTCCTTCTGCCTCTTCCCGGTTTGGTACTTTGTGGAGGTGGGATAATGGCTATGGAGTCATGTGGTAAGGACTGGACAGAGCTTTCCAAGTCCTGCTTTACGCCATTCGGTACGGGCAGTCCTTTGGGAGGGCTTCCCACAAAAGGGTTCGGGGAGGATTTGATATGGAAGCCGTTCTGTTCTCTTTCAGATACCCCATTGTGAGTTCTCACTGCTGGCTGTGTTTGCGTACTTGATAAGGGCCACAGGCCTGCCTGAGCTTCCTGTTTGCCAGTCCGGTTAGAGATTTGGTCAAATTGCTGACCAAAGTAATCAACATCCCCATTCAGGGGCCCATTACTCAGAGGGGTAGACGAGCTAGCCAAATTCTCTTTCTTCTGATCTGGAGATTTGAGAGAATCAGACGAAGAGGGTGTCGATTGGTCTGGCTGTGCAAAAGGATCGTCACGGAAAGGATCAGGATTAGGGGTGGGAAAGAAGTTGAGATTGGCAGAAAAGGCATTTTCAGGCAAGAAAGATGCCTGAGGCTTTGGTCGAGGAAGAGAGCAGGAGGTGATGCCATTTGTTAAGAATAGATTTTCTCGTAAAGAATTCTGATTGGTGTCGATTTCAGAGTTTAGATCCACTAACAGGATATCTTTGCTTTCCTATCACATTTGGAAAGAAAAAAAAAAAAGAAAATGTTAGTCCATGTTGTGACTTCAAATGAGAAAGCTACATAAAATGACTAGGATTATCAAAATTTCCATTCGATTTCAGTCTTACTGGTTGACCATTACCTCCTCCCATTGCATCCCTGAGTGCATTTACTAGTGGTAGAATAGGTCCTCCCTGCCCCTCCCAGGCCCTTTTAAGTCTCAACTTCATTGGCCCTTCATTCAGTGAAATCTTACTGTCGTTTACTTCACATGTCTCCCCTCACCCTTTCAGACTGGCTGAGTTCATAATCATCATTGTTTCAATTCATGCCTTTGACAGTCTTAAAGGGAATTGATTTCGAATCACTCTAAGTGACCATCTAAGTATATTGAGCTTGAAGGAAATGGCCTAGCCCATCTTCCTACATGATGTACACTCCTATTGTACCCCCAGAGTCACCTAATATCACCTCTCTAAATGAGTGAATTCATTGCCTAATATAGTCATATCTTATAATTCTAGTTGTAATAAAGTTTAAGGTCAAATATATTTCCCTTCAATTGGTCTTTCCTCTAGGGGGGCAAAGAAGATTTCCCCCTCACATCACAGCCTGCCAGGTATGCCTCTTTAAATACTTAAGGATCTCTTTGAAGGTGTTGCCAAGTTGGATGTCTCCTTCTCATCATCCTAGTCTCTCCTCTGGACGTACTCTTTTGTCTATGTCCTTCTAAGAACATGATACTCAAAATACTGATATGATCTAACATAATATATCACATTAACCTCTCATAGTTGTACCTTTTTTCATAATATAGTTTAGTGTTGCCTGTGTCATGACAGGAGTCTCCTCTACTTAGTGGATAAATTCAACTAATGTTTAAGTCACCTTTAATTTATGTATAATCTAATCTTTAATTTATGTATAAGGTGGAGATATGGGTTTAAGAGTTAATTTGAAAGACATACTAAATGAATAACTCTACAAATTCTATTCCTTCCCTATCATTTTTCAGTTATGTTAATTATTTGGATTCTCAATTGTCAGATATGACATTCTTCTCAGCATAAAAGCAGCAAATTTGATGAATCTGACATGTCTTTATTCAGGGCAATGACACAACTAATTAGGATTCACCCTGGGATATAGCTATCATACTGACAGACCTTCCTTCTGATTGACTTTGATCAATTAAATACTTAACTATGCTAGCCACAGAAGAATATAAACAATAAAAACTGTCAGGCTGAAACGGAAGTTAGCTTTCTAGCATTATCCTGGGCAGATTATTAAATATTTTGGTCATTGGGACAATGATCAAGACAATCTCAAGGGAATATAAAATTCTCATACTAGTAAATAAAAAGCTTTAAGAGAAAAGAACAAAATTTTTAAAAGTTTAGGTCCTAAATCAGACCTAATTGGTATTCTATATTTTGGCTTCCTTCACTGTTAGGTATAAAGGCACAATTTTTAAAAGCCAGCTTTTCTCTTTATAACCAGAAGAACTTGTCAGAAGAGAGAGCTTGTAATTAACAAACAAAACAAAACAAAACAAAAACTTTAAAAAAAAATCAAAGAAATTGATTGGAAGGCTTCTTAATGTAGGGATCTTTAACAATCAAAAGGTAGGATAAAATGTATTACGAAAGCTTGTGATTGTAATATTTATTCATTTATTATGAGCCACCTCTGGGTTATAACAGTTGGGTGTTCACAGCTGGTAGAGTTCTCCTTCATTTACTTCAGAAGAAGTCCTTAGGACACCAAACAGGAGCCACAATGTTAGACTTCTGAATAGTCACCCTATAAGTAAAATGTATAAGGCTCTCCTCAGGTTGAGGCTGTTGTTAATCCAAGATTAAGAATCTGATTCATAGACTACAACTGAAAGATGTAAGACTTCTCGTCCACCCCCTTGGTCAGCATTTCTTTAATTCTCTGTTGTACTGTAAACACTGCATCCACTTGGCCATCATGTAAGCACCTGAGAGACAAGAACTGAACGTGAAATATAGTCCCTGCTGTTAAGGAGCTCCAGTAAGAGGGTCAAGCAGGCAACCAAGAAGGTGTCTGCACAGACGAGGTTTAAAATACTAAGTTCTAGACTAGCTGTTCTCCAGGTAGCTCATCTTGCCTAACCATTCCAGTCTACCAAATCCTGGACCTCCCTACTCAAAGCCTTCAGTGACTTCCTGCTACTCCCCAGTATTAAAATAATCTCCATTAACCAGACTTTCAAAATGACCCACCAGGAGACCTCGTTTACTTTTAGCCTAACTACTACTCTATTTTCCTACATACTTCAAAGACCCAACTCAAGTTCAGATTCTTTACAAAGCTTTTTCCCATTGGTCCTTCTATTTCAACTTCACCTGTGCCCACCCATGGCATCTTACGTATATATGACACTGTGCTTTGTGCCCTGATACCCATCCCCATACCAGATTTGATGGGGAAACCACACTTTATGTTCTTTTCATAATAACCATGCTTTCAAATGGTCAAGTTTTAAAAGTTAGAGATCATGTCTTTTTGGTCTTTTTTTCTTTCCTTTTTTTTTTTTTTTTTTTTTGAGATACAGTATGGAAGAATATTGTTCACGTGGTTTGGTGATAAAAATTACATTCTAGGGTATGCTACTTAGTTTGCAACATGAGCTTTACTTGAAATGCAGGAAACTATTTTGTATAAATGTTGGGGGAAGGGTAGCTGAGTTAGGGAACCACTAATAAGGTCTAGGTAATTTAGATTCCTGCCTTTCTTCATCTCTTCCAGAGCAACTGATGTGAGATTTCAAAATTTTTAAACATGCTGGTTTTATCAAGTAGAGATAAATCTATTTCATGACCTAAGAATATGGAGTCAGTATGTAAGAACACACTGGCAAAGTCTAACTAGCACATAATTAGCGCCATTAGCATTCTTTTACTTATCAGATACCATCACTTTGATGGTATTAATCATTTTAATTTATTGTTAGTTTAACTAAAACTTGCATTTTATTTCAACAAGCCAAAAATTCTTAGAATGCATAAGGTCTCATAAGAATGAGACTCAAGATTACTTGTGTTGTTTTTCATTTCCTTTTTTAGAACTTTCTAGAAGTTGCAGATTAAACAGTCAGTGCCTCCTTGCCTATCCCACTGGAATTCTACATCATAGCTTGAGTGTTTTGATCTCTTTTAATATACTACTGGTTTCAATGTCAGTAATACTTGGAATGAAGGTCATTCAGATGTCAATTTACTTTGGGAAGGGAGCTACTCACGGAGGAGGGGCAAAGCTGCCTAGGAATCAAAAAACCTCAGATCTACGATGGACCTTTCAGGATTATCTAATCTGGTATTTCAAAAAGTTTACCCTTACAATGGTAACAAATGTTATGAAAAACATTTTATGTTTTACAGACAAACATAAGGTTTTACAAAAAGTTTTACAGACAAATGAGTTAGGACTCACTACTTGAAAGAACATTAAATGGGCTTCTCTAATGCAGGCTTTTTAGGATCTCGAAATGCTATATTATGCATTGTGAGTCTCATAAAAGGAGGGGTAGAGAAGAGGGTCTGCAGTCCCTGCTCCTCCCCGTCTCACTGGGCCTGGGCATTTGTGTGAAATTGCATAGGCATATGCCATTCTCTGCAGTACTCCAACAAGTGAGGCTTTTAGTCCTCAGTCTGCTGCTGCTTTAATTCCTATGACCCTCTTGGTCACAGAGGCTTGCTTGATAATTCCCTGATATAAGAGACCCCTAGATAAACATTCTCCCCAACGTTCTAGACTGATACCCTTTTTGTCTAGTTATTGCCTTCTCATCTTTTATGTTCAAGTCCAGAAACTCACTTACTCAGAGGCATTACCTGAACCTCTAAACTGGATAAATACCTTGTAAGTAACATCAACTGTTAGGCTTTGTGATTAGTTTTAATGTTGGTCTCCCTGCTAGACAGTAAACTCCATGATGTCATTGACATTGTGCCCTGCAAACAGCAGGTACTCAAGAAACTGTTAAATAAATAAAATAAGTTGTAAGAAGTCATTCAAAATTACAAGTAATTTCACGTGAGGACTGTTTTGGAAGGTCTGAGACTTAGGCTTAAGCCTTGAAACTGGACCTCTGCTTGGGTGAATGAGAGTTTTTTTGAATCACCATTTCCTTATTTGTAAAGAAAAATACTGCTCCATTCTCACAGAGTTGTTACAGATCAATCAATAAAAAGACTTGATACACTATAATATCCTGTAAAGAATGAGCAACTTTTTTAACAAAGACAAGCTTTGGTTAAATATAACTGAGCCTCTTGTTTTAAGTCTTATTTTACACCAAGCTTATGCTGCTAAATCACAACAGAAAGAATAGAAAAAAAAAAAAAAAATGAAGAGGCCAGGAGTCTATACAATTAGTCATCTAACAAACATGTTTCCTTCAAGTAGGCTTACACCAAAGACTAACACTCAGCTCCTCCTTCTGATCCTAAGTAATACCAAGACGGACTACATTGCCTGACCTATTGCTCAGATTTAACTTCTAAGCAATATTAATGTATCTAAAGTAGTGCTGATAGGCTCCCGTGGTGACATAAGATGCAAATTTGTTCTAGTAGCCATTTACACTTTATGCAGAAAAATCAGCAGTCACCTTCCAAGTTTCAATGAGATGCTCAAGATTTCTGGTTAATTGCCAGTTTGAGTTATAGCTGTCATTTCCATTACATTGCAAATTTAAAAACAGACACTTACTGTTGGACTACTTAGGTCAGGAGGTGTAGACATGTCCCCAAACAAATCCGTCTGGTCAACACCCTTAAAAAAGTATTTTGATTAGATTCAGATGTGTCTATTAAAAAGATGATTTTGTATATTGTTGTAATTGTTGCCTAAACTAAAGTTTAGGAAAATAGTTGTCACAATTGGATTTTCACTTAACTAATACAGATTTGTTATTAGGTTATTTAGGTCAGGAAGTGTAGACAAGTCCCCAAACAAATCCATCTGATGTACACTTTTAAAAAAGTATTTGGATTAGATTCAACAGTCTTTACTAAAAAGATCACTTCGTATATTGACATAAATGTTATACTAACAGCTAGG
>NW_006788081.1:326917-327113 GCF_000442215.2 Lipotes vexillifer
AAAGAGTTGTCGCAACTGGATTTTATTAACAACATCTTTAGGAAGTAAATCCCGTGATCAGGTAAGTAAGAATCATAAAAAATCAAATACGTACCAATTTCAGTTTGCAAGCTTGGTCATCAAGATTCATTAGGGCCTCACTCCCATTCTGAAAAGATGGCAAATATTAAAGGTTTAGTTGGTGAGTTTTCCCTAC
>NW_006788081.1:327123-362014 GCF_000442215.2 Lipotes vexillifer
CCCTACACAGTTTAATTTCCTAGTTTAATTAACTTGCTAAGTTTAATTAACTTGCTAAGAAGTTAAGATTTTGACACTAATCATTCAACTGTACATCTTCTATGACCAGAGGGGTCATGAACACATAGCAATAAAACTAGGAGGGAAGCCTGCTTGGGCAGGTGGCAAACAAGGGCTTATACACATCACACGTGCAATTCACGAGAAGTAAAGATGCTGTTTTACCTCTACTGCTTTGCTGGCTTCTTCCGTCTAAAAAGAAAGACACGAATTCAGTGATCTTAGTAAATTATAGTTAAAGAGAATTAAATAAAGGAATAAATATACCTGCGGGCTCACAAAGAGAAAGCAAGAGAGAGTCTTGCATATTATTTCTGCCCTACATTCTCCTCCCCTTTTCATGTCAATACTGGATTTGAATAGCGTTATTGGACCTGGTAGTCCTGGAATCAGTGTGAAGTTTATAGGGAGAGAATACAAGAGTCAGGCACTAGAAATCAGAAGGGCCTAACTATAACATCCAAACACTGCCCTATTGGGAAGAACAAAAAAATATATCACTTTCTATACTTTGAAGAGCCACGTAGACGCCAACACTCCAGGCAGGCCATGTGTTCCAATAATGTTTAGACATGGTCTTGAATGTTGTATTAAGTCTAATAGAGCCTGTATTAGATAGTACTTGCCTTTTTCTTTTCTTCTTCCTTTTTCTTTACATTATAGATAACTTGGAAAAGGTCTTTAAGATCAACAACTAGTGGCTCAGCCTGAAGCAAGAGAAAGCATCTTTATCAGTATTTTAATCTTACTATTTTCTTCCCTTTGTCCCCCATCAGTTCTGATTAGTAATGTTTCCTTCCTTTCTCTTAAAGCTCCTTCCTACCCTCCCCGGGTTTGTGGAAGATCACCACCACTCCCATCCCAACCCTCAGATACATAAAATACTTAGATAAAACAAGAAGCACAATGATCATTTTCCAAGTCCTTTCAAGATTTCTGGGAATAATTGACTATCGTTCTAAAATCAGCAATGATCTTATGAGAAGGTCCGTTCTAACAACGCTTGCGCCACACACTACATGGGTATCAATGACATTTAAAGAAGATTCCTTAGACCAATTAAAGATAGTCATCCTCTGAGGTACTGTTTAGTCCTCCTACATCCAATTGTTTCCAGCAAGCTCTCTAGTTGAGAGACACACACTCTTATGTTCAAGTCCCCCTCCAGGTATACCTCAAGGCTTAGAGCTTACCTGTTGCCCTGTTTTTATGGCAAAAAACTGGTGTTGGCCTTCCCCTCCACACACATAACCAAATGCTCGGTTGTCTGTCACATCACGGGCAATGAAAGAAATCTTATTTACTGGATGTTCGTGCTCTATTACCTAAAAAAGGAACATCAAAAATGGTGTATTGAGAAAACTAACATCTGTAGATTCTCTCTGGAGCACAACTAAGCATCAGATACCAAGGCATATATGAGAAGGCTAAAACATTTGAAGATTTTTTCACTCCTGGTTGAAGGCTCCTGCTACATCTATCGTTGCTAGGAAGGACTCAAAAGGGGAAAACAAAACAAAACAAAAAGCCTAACAACAAAGAGTAGAAAACAGAACTAGAAAGAATGATCCTTCTTAAAATATCTATACTTGATTCTCTCTATCCCAAAGACATGATGCCACGTCGCAAGGAAGGACTGAGGATTAGGAGACCAAGAATTTCTAAAGCGAAGATGGAACACATCACCGCTAAAGCATTCCAGGGAGGTCTACTTTCTCAACTCAACAAACTCAAGTGCATAGCATAACTAAGCTAGAGGAGTGTTCACAAGGATCCTTTGACTGGCTCAGACTGGCCAGAGAACCCTCCTAAGTATTATTGGGACAATTACCCCCAATACATTCCGGAAGTCACCAAATTCTGTCATCAAGTATTTGTTAACATCACACAGATGGCCACGTCATTATACAGGAGTTTCATGTGGCAGGGCTTATTGGCTTAGCAGTGATTTCCCCTCTATTCCCCTCCCCCGTTTCTCTTGACCATTTCAAGTAGATGGTAGGGCTTAACTCTTCATGGATATTTGTAGATGCTCAGAATGTGTCTTGGCTTTTGTTTCCAAGCACCTAAGACCACTGAAAAGTTTAGATTGGGCATCTTAGGAGGTTTGGGAGTGAGAGAATGCTTGTGTGGGAAAACTGCCACCATTCTCTGGCAGGCTTGTGAAAACAAGAGTCAAAAGATAAGGGACAGTGGAGACAGCAGTGCATGAGGACAGCAGGGCGGGTGAGCGTGTACCAGGGTTCCAGAGCCCTAAGTTTGACCAATGGATTTTGCATATTAGATAATGGGAATCTCTAGGAAGGGCTGAATAGTGACTTGAGGTCTTCCCACAGTATCCTGACACAATAAACTATTGTGCAGCAATGAAAAACATTTTAAGCAGATGAATCTGATGATGCTATATTGAGTAGAGGGAAAAGAGTCCCAGAAGACTTGAAGTAGGATAGCTTTTGATAAGGCCCAAACAAACAAACAAACAAAAAATAAGCAAGACTGTTCATGTGATAGAATAAGAGCAACCACAAAAAATGAGCAAGGTTACATCTATGGGGTAAGGAGGAAGGGAAAAGAGAGAAGGAGATAAAAAGGAAGATGTGTTTCAGATAGTATTCTATGTTTGGTTAGCCAGTAAGTTCACCCATGACCTTATATTAAAATGAGACCCATACATAGATCTATGATAGCATCACAAACCAGTGGTTAGGACTGATCTCGTGCTGTATATCTTGGTCCAAAAAATACCTAACTGATATCTATGGCATACCGGTGTTTAGGTTAGACTTATAGACTTGAGGTTCGCATCTATTATAGGAAATAAGTTTCAAAATAAAGTATCTTGACCCCTCACCTCCTACCCTATCTGTTTTTTGCCTGTTACTTCTGGAGAAATACAGTAATATGTAATTTTTTTTTTTTTTCCCCTACAGAATTTTGAAAAGGGAAAAGGGGAGCTGAAATTTATGTCACAAATTATTTGTCAGACTCAGGTGGTCAGAAAGGTGTCAGTGAAAGTGAATCCTTACCCCAGTTTTCTCATCAATGATTTTTATTCCAGAAAGAGAAATGTTGACCCAGATCCTTTGTTTGTGTTGTCCCTGAGACCGAGCAGCTGCCGCCATTCCCTGATGAAATTGGGAAAACAAGAAAAATCTAGTTAAAAGAACCCTATGATGCTTCTGATTCTAAAATTTTTTAAGGCAATCAGCTTTGTTTTCAGCTTCGTTTACCATCTATGAGAGGATTAGGCATCTTTCGTAAGAGGCAGCAGGATGAAATAGAAGACATGGAGCCAGACAATTACTAGTTAGCTCTGTGAACTTGGACAAGTCCTCATTCTCTTGGCCTCCGAATAGTCATTGGCAAAAACAAGAAGACTGGACCAGAAGATCTTCAAACATATTCAAAGATGTTCCATCTAGGCCTTGTCTTATTTAATGAGTATTACTTCCTTAATTAGTTTCACAGCATGGCAGTATTAGAATTTAAAAATTAAAAAAAAACCAAAGGGTTAACACTGAAGAACACCAGTTTCGAAGCCGACTCCTGAATTTTACCTGAATATTTCCAGGCTCAGAAATTTGGTCTGCTCAAAGGAAAAGGCATCTAGGGTCCTGCTACACTTGATTAAATCAGGTCTCTAGACAGCACTCAAAATATGCAAACAAACTCATGGCTTCTCATAAAATGTAGCACCGCTGGATCAATTACGTGATTAGAAAAGTTTTTCTTTCAAATAGTTGAGATATAGGTAAATACAAACTTCTAATATCATTTCCTCTGCTGCATATTTGCTTAAGACAGAGACAAAGTATGCTTTTCCCCTTTACCTTTAGTTTCATCATAGAATCTTGGCTCATTTTATCCCCTCTTGCATCGGGCACGTCATCAATGCCGATTAGCTTGGCCTTGTATTTCACACCATCACCTTTGAATCTGGCCAAAAGATATTCATCTGTCTTTTCAGTGCCTGAGAAAAGAAAGAAATAGAGGATAAAGTTTATAAATGTATTGAAATATCAGCCCCAGGTATGACCAAATATGCTCCAGGATCTAAAAATGTGAGTAGTAAATATCTTCTACAATTGATCAAATATGCAATATTCTACCCTTGTCCTTACTTCCTTTGAGTAAAAAAATCACACTGTGTAAAACTGTGTATGGCATTGGGGCGGAGAGAAAATAAATTCTTAAAGATGCAGAATGGGCTGAGTTATGGGAAACTTACGGGAATATGTGAGATGGGATTGGGGGATATTCTTCAGCATAGTTTTAAAAATATTTTTTAAAAAGAATATAAGGAGGATAATACTTCTTTTTTTAATGAAAGAAAAATAAGCCACTGCACAATTTACTAGCATTTTTGAACTGTCAATAAAGCGGAAGAGAATTGTGGGTAAATTCCCTTGCAAATAACTAAGATAATTATCCACCTTTATAACTTCTTCTGCTTCTCTTCTCATTCCCATTTCTAAAGCGTGGACATGAAAGGCAAGGAAATCACGGCATATTCTCAAACTATGAATGATTAAGGATGCTGACACTTTCTAGTGGTACTTCAGGTCAAAAGAAGAGGGTGTCATAAAATAAAGATCTTGATTTTTCTAAAACGGCTACTTCAGTATAGCAAAGTGGTATATAGGTTACTGAAAGATAACCGTGTACCACTTGATAGTTGCATTTCCCAACCAAACAAGATGTATGAAAGCTTCCCAGCAGGACCCAAATTGGTGCAACCACAGAGTTCAGAGATACGTCTTATTGTATATGGATTGAACCAATCTCCTCTGCCAAAGTCTTACGTTCTTGTTTAGGAAAAGTTGACACTTGGCTGAGATTGAAATAAGGCAAGGGCCAGCTCTTACTTTGCCTTGAACATCACACTTCGTCACTGGTAACCACCACTAGCTCCCCTCATTGGCCTCAAGAGGACTTCTCCATACCTTTCTTCTTTTCCTTCTTTGACGGTGCCTTTGGTGCGGCCTGTTGGTCAGGCTGACCATTAGTTGCACTCGTTTCTGCTTCGTTAGACATGGCAAGGAGGCAGATAGCCAACTCCAGCACCAGCAGACACTTAGTGACACCCAGCGATCCCCGATGGAGACGTCTCAAACAAACATAACCTGCTGCAGACACCTGTGGGCAGAGTTTAGAGGCATAATGAGATCATAATATAGCAAACCCAGACTTTATGTCCTAATAGGCCCACAACCCGTGATTTGTGAGCATAGTTCTTCAGACTCATTTTGTTTTTTCTTCTCTGTTAGACTGAACACTGACAGCAGGGGAGTGGGTAGGACTGTTTCCTTTGTAGTTTCCAAAATACAAAGAGGGTATTTACCAGATTTTTCTTTAAGTAGTTGATATCTGATAACATTTAATGTGATTATAGGTACAAACTACTGATACTATGTATAAAATAAAAAAGCTACAAGGATATATTGTACAGCATGGGGAATATAGCCAATATTTTATAATAACTATAAATGGAGTATAACCTTTAAAAACTGTGAATCACTCTGTTGTACATCTGAAACATATAATATTGTAAATCAACTATATCTCATTAAAATTCAAAAAATAATGTTATTATCTAGCTAAGAAATTAATGTTGGAACTTTGGCATAAAAATGTAGTATTAAAGATAGGGATCAAAACGTGTCACACGTAGATGAATAAGTTTTCATAGCAAAGTTTAAATAAATTGAATGCTGAGCTGAGAAGATGGCAACTGGCATCTGAAATTGGGCATTAAAAATTCTGGTTCCTGGGCTTCCCTGGTGGCGCGGTGGTTGAGAGTCCGCCTGCCGATGCAGGGGACACAGGTTCGTGTCCCGGTCCCGGAGGATCCCACATGCCGTGGAGCGGCTGGGCCCATGAGCCATGGCCGCTGAGCCTGCACGTCCGGAGCCTGTGCTCTGCAATGGGAGAGGCCACAACGGTGAGAGGCCCGCTTACCACAAAAAAAAAAAAAAATTCTGGTTCCTCAAAAAATCATGTAACTATATAGAGAGTGATGAGGAGAGTTATGAATTTTATCTTATTCATAGATGAATATTTTTTAAGTATTAAGATTCTGCACATGATCTCCAGAGCTATCTAAGCACTATATTTTAAAAGCCATCCAGTTTTGACACTAACGCACATATCAGGGAAAGAATGGATTTATGAGGTGTCTCATTGTACATATTTTGTGCTATTATTTAGTATTACTATCCTCAGAACACTTTGGTATGTGCTCCACAAAGCTCCCCTATGTATCACGGTAGGTAAAACAAACAAAAAAAAGTCAAGTCATTGCTAGCACACAGAAGTCAACTAACATTTCAAAAGGTTCTTTCACCTCCCAGGAGTGAAAATTTCTACACAGCTCCTGAGAGCGCTAGGGAAGGTTAACTTTCTATGTGAACTGAAGACTGAAGCAAAGAAAAGCCACTCATGGTGGTGTAATCCTGTGAAGACCATGAATGGGCTGGTACACTCGTCCCACCCCCAAAAGCTCTCTTCCTTTTTTATAATCTTAATAGTCTTTTAAAATACATACATACACAATTATGCAAATCTATGTATGATTAATGTTATCTGAATTATTTCATTTGAAGATTTAGTCATTAATTTTTTTTATTAAAAATTAAAAAAAATTTTTTTTAAATATTTATTTATTCATTTTGGCTGTGCCGGGTCTTTGTTGCAGCATGTGGGATCTTCGTTGTGGCATGCGGGCTTCTTAGTCGTGGCATGCAGACTCTTAGTTTCAGTACACACGCAGGATCTAGCTTCCTGACCAGGGATCGAACCTGGGCTACCAGAATTGGGAGCACGGAGTCTTACCCACTGGACCACCAGGGAAGTCCCATTAGTAGTTAATTTTGCCGAAAGACACCTGACTGGTAGGTGGCTGGGGAGACAGTCTATTTACAGGTGAAGACTATAGGGGACTCAAAGCCTTATTTACTCAAGATTTAGTTGGGGGCCAGGCACTATTAGCCCTTTAACTCTATTAACTGCAGAACGTTCATGGTAACCCTATGAGTATTACGATACAGTATTATTTCATTTTTCCAGAGGGAAAAACAAGGCACAGAGGTTTTAAACAACGCAGCTCCTAAGTTGAAACCAGGTCTCCAACCCAGGCTGTCTGGCCCCAAGCCAGAGTTCCTTAAACACTACACTGATGAGTCTCACATGGGAAGCCTCATGCTAGCTACAGAGATGCTCTATTATATACTTACAGTGCCCCTCACCTCCCCCCAAAAAAGATACATCCAAGTCCTAACCCATGAACCTTTGTATGTGACCTTATCTGCGAAAAGGGTATTTGCAAGTGTCTTTAAGTTAAGGCTCTTGAGATGGGATCATCCTAGATTTAGGGAGGGTCCTAAATTCTGTAACAAATGTCACTATAAAAGAAAGGCAAAGGGAAGTTTGAGACACAGAGACACATGGAGGAAGTGATATGAAGACAGAGGTAGAGATGGGATTGATACATCTACAAATCAGGAACGCCAAGGACTGCCAATGTCCACCAGGTGCTAAGAGCGAGACATGGAATGAGTTCTCCCTCAGAGCCTCCAGAAGGAATGAACTCCAATGACATTTTGATTTGGGGGCTTCTGGCCTTCAAGACTGTGAGACAATATATTTCCGTTGTTTCAAGTGACCCAGTTTTTTGTAATTTGTTATGGCAGCCCTTGGAAACTAATACAACACCTCTATCTTGTGTGCCTTGGTTGGCTTCATGGTTCCAAGATTTACTTCCTGACAACATGATAAATCTCTTAGTCATATCCATACTCTCCTAATTTCAGGAAGCCAATAATAATTTTCTTAATTTCAGAGAACGTATCCCAAATCAAGAGGATATTTACCCACATTAACAATGTCAGGAGGTGAGATAAGCTCTGATCTAAGGAGACACATCAACATTCATCCTCCTGCATCCTCACCTTCTCCCCAGTGGGCCCTTTCTTTTATTAGTTGCTCATCTCATCTTAGAAATAAGGAAAACACTTCCGGTGACCCTGTAGTCCTCCAGTTATCATCTTATGATCTAAACATCTAAAATTGATGGGCACTTACCCTCCACCTTTTCATATCCCCTTCCCCTCAAAGGACTGTCCATCTTAACGTTAGTCGCAGGAAGTCAACTGCAGCTGCTAATGGCTCTCTTGACCAAATCCAATTACTTTGCTTTCATCCTTTTGGGGGTATCCGACTGTGTGCATCAGATACCTACACCTCTTTGAGAGCCCTTTTCCCGCCAGTTTTTGCTCCCATGACAACCCTGAAGCTCCAGTCCATGGCTTGTGTTTATTGAATTGGGATAATCCGGAATTTTGTTGTTAAATGATGAAGCCCCCTAAATTTTAGAATAACATTGAAAGCTTTTCTACTTAATCTTGGGGCTCCCCTTGCATTTAGGACAAAGATTGAGACTTTTTCACTTTATATATGAGACTCAAATATTTTACCCCTACTTATCTTCAACATCCTTTTCTTTCATTCTTGGATAGAAACCCCAATACTTCTCATTTCTTTTAGAAAACATTTTGGTTTTGACTCCTTCCCTTTTCAAATTAGCATAGCTCCCTTTTCCCCCATTTTCCTGCCCATCCCAGTTACCTATTTGTCCCCGAAGACTTTCCCTTCCTCCCCCTCCAATTCTGGCTGGAAAATAACTTGGCATAAGAGTTTGTTGCCCACCTTTGCAGCTAATACCATACTTTTCTGTAGCATATTATTTCTGACAAGAAAAGACTTAGCTCATTAAACATGGGAAGTTTTATCCTAAAGTGAGATTATTTTAATGGAATTTGAGAAGTGCCACAGAGCACTTTGAGGGGGCTTGGGAGAGGGAATGGTGGTGTGCGGTTTAGTCATAAAAGTGATACAAGATGTAACAACCTTATAACTCAAAACCAGTATCAAATCTGATGTCGGCAGACAGGGCCAAAATGGAAGAGCTCTAAAGTGAGTGGTGCTACCTTGGTTTTACAGCAAAAAATTTCTCCTGTTAGATACTGAAGTACAACCTTTCACAGCACTGGGATTATTTTAAGGTACTTGGTATCTTTTGACTATATTCTTTCACTGTTGGGGATGAGAAGTTACAAGGGGCAAGGGAGAAAAAAGTAGGGAGAAAAGGTTCCTTTAGCATCTTAGCTTATTCCTCGAAGAAAAAGGATGTGTATGGTGGGTTGTAATAGCCAAGGGCAGGTCTCCATTGTAGGCCGTACAATTTACAAGGTATCCATGCTCCCTGAAAAGATTGAAAGGTAGATTCTGCCCATAGGCTCCAAGACTCAAAGATAAATCCCTTTACAAAGAACCATTAAAGTTTATCGAAAAATTTTAACAAAAGTGTACATCCAGTTATGTGTATACCAGAGTGATAAACATTCTCCTTTCTCCACAGGTTTAAAGAGAACAGATTTCCCAAGTGTCCAAGTTACCATTTGACATGTGGTAGACAGAAGAAGTCTTGCTTCCAGACTTAGGTCCCTCCGTAGGAATAATCAACTTAAATCCAGTGTTTAAAATTCAAATGCATAATCCTTCCAACAATGTTACAGAATTGTCAGCTGTGCTCATAAAACCTTTAGCAGGTTTTATAATGAGCTGATTTTTGGAAAGGCTTTGGGCGTGAAAAAGGGACCTGGGGGCCCAAAGATGCCCTACCATTTCCCGTGACTGCTTTCCCAAACCTAGGCATTGCTGAAGAAAGTGTCTAGATTGCATTAAGCTAAGGGATTTTTTAATAAAGGGGAACAAGTGGGTATAGGACAACCAGCAGGTATAGTCCTTCTCATTCACTGGGTTTAGGCTCAGGGACTCTTCTGATCAAGGACCAAAAACTAATCAGGAAATAGACACACAAGGGATGTTATCATAAAAGAGGGATTACTAATTAAAGTTCAAAAACATATACAAAAGGTCACATGAACAGCTCCCCATCATTTTTGACTCCTTTTTAAGGCCTAATATAGAATAGAAATTGTAAACGAAACTATGCTGAGTCAATAAAATTAGCTTCATTTGAGTGAAGATATCTAACTTGGATTTTGGACTTAATACAAACCATGTGGGGACTTCCCCTTTCCATGGCACAAGAATCAGATGACCAGGAGAGATTCTGCAACACTTTTTTTTTAGTTTCTGAGAAGGCTCTGAGAAATGTATACCAGGAGACTGTGTGAGTCATCTTCAGATGACTGTGTCCTTTGCACTAGAAAACAGTCTGCTATAGTTTATTTAGCACTTAAAGTGATTCATCCGAGTATTTAGAACCTTGGAATACTCAGAATAGGGACACATTTGTGTAGGGACAAATTTGGCTGGTGCCTCCTTATTCCTCCTTACCTTTTCCACCAATAGGAGTGTATTGGTATCAGCAATGATTCTAATTAATGATTACAGGGTTCTAAAGCAATATCATGACACATGTTTGCCACCTCCCTCCCAGTCTATCTTTTTACCTATTATCCTGAGCAGAGATATTTTCTTGGTCAGTCTCAATGCTGGTAAAAGGAATATCTTAAGTTAAGAACTTATTTAATGGTAGCCCCATTCCACAAATGGTAGAGGACTTGTTTTTAATGTTAAGGGGAATGGTACAAACACCTAACCTACCAAGTCCTTAAAACACTTACCCTGGCAGCTCTATGGAATAGAATGTGTATCTATTTTATGAATACTGAAATGGACTCGGTAACACAAGATCATCACTAATAAGTCTCTGGGCCCAAACTGAACATGATCTGTGTTCCCTTTCCTACTATATATGCTGCTGCACTTAACTTTTTTTTTTTTTTTTAATTCCACTGATTTTAACCTGTATTTTTTCAGCTGGTTTCAACTTTAACATATCAATTAACTTTCCGGAAAGAGCCACGTAAAATAGACACAGGAAAGCGAGTTAAGGAGAATCAAGAACAAAGCAACATAAATGTCTTTGCTAGTGTCCAGCACTTTGTACAGGTCAGAAATGTGCTTTCTTGTTCTTTGGAACTTTATGCCTGTCTCAGCTGAGCTAATGAACTAGGACATGTGAAATATTAACCTCTTGGGCAGATCTCGAGGTACAAGAGGGCAGCAAACAGCCTTCACCACTATCTTCAAAGTAGCCTTTTTGAGAATAAGGGACCTTGCCAGAAATGATGCAGCCAAGTTTCTGGTATTTGATGTAAAGCTATTCTCCTTTAACTGCTTGACTTTCTATGCTTTTAGGAAGGTTTATTCTTCTCTGAAAAGGCCAAGTTGAGTAGACAGTAAGATTTTTGCAGCCTATTTAACTGGGGAAATAAGATTATGTTAACACACACTGAAAAGGAGTCCTTACGAGATTTTCTTGTAAATGCTGACACTGCTGTAGGGGCCTCAGGAACAAAACATGCCTAAGTCAAGGAGGTATACACTAGTTATGCATTTACAGAGAGCACATATCATTTCTAGGAAGGATGCTGCAGGACTGACAGGACCTATAAAGCTCTGAACCAGAAAATTTTCCCCTATCTTTGGAATCAAGTCAGACCAGAGTTAAGAGTTCCTCAGACAGTTAATTCTGGGTAGAGGTGAGATAGTATAGCAGCTCAGAGTTCAGGCTTGGAAGTCTTACATACTTTCACTACTTTCTAGCACAGTGGCTTGAGGCAACTTATCTAATATTCATTTCTCCACCTGTAAAATGGGAATATAGTTTGCAGAGTTGTAATAAAAAGCAGTAAGAACTGATGTAGAGACCTCAGTGCCTCGCATACAGAAAGCGCTCAACAAATGGCAGCTGTGATTAAACCACAGCTAGGTTTCATGGACACTATGTGTCATGTATGCAGTATTGTGTTGTAGCCAACATTGCTCTTCCACAGCAAGTGTTTAAACGATTTTAGAACAAGCAGAGGCAATAGGTGAACAGCTAGTAAGTAGAAACACTGTTAGAGCCACATCCTGTCCAACTCTGGCTTCTGTGACTCTAGAAGGTAGGTTCTGACAGGAATAGAACTGTGGGAATAAAAACTACTCTAAGTTATGCAGAGAGGCCTGTTCTAATGAATCCTAAGTCAAATCTAAGCCTACATCATTACCACTGGCAGTTTAGAAGGTCTACCTCACATCCCCTGGGGAATTTTATGTGGAGCTCTTAAGACGCTGAAGTCCATGTCACACCCAGATCCATTAGTTCAGAATCTATGAAGGAAGAGATGCAGGCACCAATATATTTTCAAGATTCGCAGATGATTCTAACGTACTGACAACTTTGAGGTACAGTAGTCTAACTTCCATAATCCTTTGTCCCCTTAAAGAACTACCAAGTGGGTTAGACTACTGAGCTGGAAGAAACCTAGGGAATAATTTGGTCACACCTTTTCATTATAAAGATTAGGAAACTGAGGGCAAGAAAGAGTATATAACTTGTCTAACTGTTAAACAGCTGATTGTGGATAAGAGTTGGTACCAGGAGAAATCTAGATCCTAAAATGAGACTCTAGTGTCTTATTTCTAGAGATTGTATGAGTCAGCTTTTTGTTTTGTTTTGTTTTGTTTTTGTTTTTTTCCGGTACATGGGTCTCTCACTGTTGTGGCCTCTCCCGTTGCGGAGCACAGGCTCCGGACGCGCAGGCTCAGTGGCCATGGCTCACAGGCCCCGCCGCTCCGCGGCATGTGGGATCTTCCCAAACCGGGGCACAAACCCATGTTCCCTGCATCGGCAGGCGGACTCTCAACCACTGCGCTACCAGGGAAACCCGAGTCAGCTTTTTTTTAAAACTGTTTTTTAAGAAAGCTGTACAAGGCCCATGATATAGAGACTGAACCAAGAACACCTCCCATTTAGTAGATATACCAAGCCAACAACAAGATAATTTAGCAGAATAGTTTGAACATGGAATTTCATAGATGTTTTCTGAACCAAAACAGAAAAAGGATTTTATGTGGTCTAATGATACATTGTCACTGGATTCTCTTTTGCCTATGTAGCTGGAGTCCTGCTTGGTCAAACTGGCTCATTAATGTTAATTTGGCTGCTTGGAAGAAAGTATTTGGCTAGGTTTGAGATGCAACCCACAGATCAAAGAATTCACATTATTTCAGTACATTCTCTACTATTCAGTGCTTGGCCTTTTAGTGTTTTTGATTTTTGTTTTTTGTTTTTGTTTTTTGTTTTTAAAGCAGGATAGGAAGTTTGAGTTCTTGAGTTGGCAACTTCCAACTTCCAATATTCTTTTTTTTTTTTTTGCGGTACGCAGGCCTCTCACTGTTGCGGCCTCTCCTGTTGCGGAGCACAGGCTCCGGACGCGCAAGCCCAGCGGCCATGGCTCACGGGCCCAGCCGCTCCACGGCATGTGGGATCCTCCCGTACCGGGGCACGAACCTGCGTCCCCTGCAATGGCAGGCAGACTCTCAACCACTGCGCCACCAGGGAAGCCCTTTCCACCATTCTTGACTCATTATGACCTCCTAATTTTGTATTCACCTCCATCCATTTTGTTTTTAAAATAACTTTTTATTAGGAGTATCTCCTAACAGGGCCTAAAGAATAGTCATCATAATAAAAGTGTTTGGGAGAGTTTAAGGCTTTAAGAAGGAGCTTAATGTTATCTGAATGAAGGCCCATTCTCTAGACTGGGCAGTGCAACAAATTCACTAGAAATGTCTAAAAATAGCTCACTAGTCGAACTGAAGTATTATTTACAATCAATTTTGCAATCACATTTCTTAGTTGTTTCAGTGCAATGGCTTATTTTGAACACTTTACTAGGGTTAGAAAAAGGAGAATGTGTAGATTCACAATTAGAGTATGCTCTAGCCTCTTGGCAAGCTGGGCACAAGTTAATATGCTTGTATGAACAAAGGCATAGCAGACTGATTCTAGAATCCCTCCTTACACCTAATCAAACTCTAAGAGAGAAAGTACTGTTGGAATATCTCTGCGGTCGTTGGGCTGTGTGGAATTTTTGTGAATACAGACACATGAAGCTTGGGGTTGGATTAACTGACATGAGCGAGTATACCCATCCCAACTTTAACATCTCAGCTAATCATTCTACCCCAGTTTTTGAGTATGACTTCCTCTAGCTTAGACTGAACAGAATAGGAAAACTGAAATCCAACTTTATCCTTTAGCTCCCTTCTACAAAGGGAAGGAAGTGACATTGATACTTTGGAGATTTGAAAATCATGTTTGTGCCACTGCTTTACATTGCTAGCATTGGATCATTTGGGGTAGGCTGTGGTAACCCTGACACCAGGCACCATTTGGACTGGCTCAACTAGGCTATGGTACATGTGCTCTGTATGTCTCGAGTGAGTTGGGCAGGGTGATGTAGTGGGTGCAACTTGACATGGAAAAGAGAACGGGGGATTTCTGGTCTAGTGTGCAGTGTGCGTCAACCTAGATTTACCAGAGCTCTGCATTTGGTGGTTACTGGGCCCTGATCCCCCTAACGATGTGGTATTTGTTCCTTATCTGTTGCTACTGTCCTTTTTTCACTTGTCCCTCAGGAGCTATGTGGGGAAGAGAGGTTGGTAAGGTAACGACTGCATCCTTGAGTGAAGTTCATAACATTAAGTACCACCTTGTACTACCTTATTAGCTGCTTCTCTTTCTATTAGTGAGATACCAGGTCACCTATGGAAGGAGCTAGGAGTGATTCCCTTTAATTCTAGGAAAGGCTATTAGGAATCCATTGTTCTGGGGGAAAGGATAATATGGCTTTTGAGGGGGTGGTAGAGGCTTGATAAAGGCTGATGATCTAGTGAGTAAATTTGTATACCAAGCCAAGACATTTCTGGGAAATAGCCAGTGGATTGAAATGGTCCAACGTGGGGTGGTATGTGTGGGCAGAGATGGGAGGGAGGGGTGGAAAAACTACTTATGTCTGAGGCACGGGTAGAAGACGAAACGTCTAGACTCAAGACCTGGGTTTCGCATGGAACCCAGCCAAGAAGATACGTTGGCATTTTGGGCAGAGGCCTCAGTACCCTGGCTGGTGGCTGATATGTATGAGCACGTTGAACGAGCTGTGTGACTAGAGGGCCTGTGGGGACATGATGGAACTCTGCAGAGCACTTCTCCCCCTACCCTGGGTCACCACTGCAGGACCTGAGAGAGTAGCACCTGCCTCAGTCACCAGAGCACTTGCTTCAGTGGACAAAAGCCATCATGGTTTAGTGGTAGCGCAGTAGCTCACACTGGGTGCTGTCATAACGCTGGGAACGCCATGCTGACAGTGACAGAAGGGGGTCCTCACCGAGTCTGGTCTAGTTATGAAGCAACAGTAACCGGAAAGTATACCAAAAAAGCAAGTGGAAGGAATAAGATTCTGAAAAGCTAAACGTTCATAGATAACCAGAATGGGTGAACAGAATAAACCAGTTTTAAAATCTGAGTTTAGAAGAGCTCTACTGTGTACTATTAGATGGTAAAGTAGAACACCACACTTCATTCTGCTTCCCTCCCATCCTGAAGGCAAGGGAAGAGAGTATCCTAAGGATTGAACAATTTATATGGAATATTTTAGGGTTTTAAATTTTAAAAAAAAACAAGCCAAAACTACTAACATGAAAGCCTCTGGAATTTTTCTATTGCAGGGACTCTGGGGCAATAATTTGAGAAGCATTATGAATCAAAAACACATGATTTTTACTTTGAATTTGGCATCTAAATGTACAGTGGATATTATGCTTGTCCCTTACAGGAAAATGTAGTCAAAATACCAGTGAATCAGAGTGAGGGAAAAGGACGGTCATTGCACATTTGATTTCGAGGCCAATACACTGACACTATTCCTACCTTCAATAATCTTCCCTCATATCTACACATACTTACCCAGCTGACCAGCAAATACTGCATCGTTTTCATGTCTATCCTTCCCAGGTTACTTTAACATACTTCTACCAAAACTCACCCCTCTTCCTAATTCCAAGCTAGTGTTTAAATAAATCATACAAATGAATCTCTGCAGTTTGTTTCCTAGAATGCACAGTATCAAGTTGTGCTTCCTCGTTCCCAAATGAAATAATCTGAATGACGTCAGCCCAGCCATGTAGCAACACCTAGCACGTGGACTTCAGGATACACAGTTTATTCATTTGAGCCCCTCTGTCATTTCACCTATGATGCTTGCATATGTAAATCTTAACTGTTAAACATGTTCCACTTTCTACTTGAGTGCCATTACAATAGTCATCTTGAAAGCCCACGTGGATATTAGAAGAGCTCAAGAAAGCACGTTATTTAGAAGCACGTGCATCTTATTTATTTACTTAAAATTTCTTTTTTGCTTCTGTGTCTGGTTTATTTGATTCAACATAATATTTATGAAGTTCCAGCCATGTTGTATCTTGTTCATTATCATTGCCATATATCTCATTGTATGAATACACCACAAATTTTATCCACTTTGGAGCTGTGACAAACAGTGCTTCTATGAATATACTACTACGTATCTTTTGATGCATGTATGTATGCATTTCTTTTTATTTTACTTTATTTTTTATTGAAGTATATTTGATTTACAATGTGGTGTTAGTTTCAGGTGTACAGCACAGTGATTCAGTTCATATATATATATATATATATATATATATATAGTCTTTCAGATTCTTTTTCCTTATAGGTTATTGCAAATTACTGAGTATAGTTTCCTGTACTATACAATAAGGCACTTGTATTTTAAACATTAAGCTATAAACAAACATTTACATACACTAGTAGAATTATTTTATGATATACCATATCAGGCCATTTTAAAAGCAGGCAGGTCATCTTAAACTTTCCAAAACCAGTGCAAGGATCACTGCTTGATATTTAGTTTCTTCTTTAATAATCTGGCTGAATTATATTAAATTCCAACGTGGTTTCCATTCCTAGGCAGAGCCCCACGTTCATATAATCTTCAAAGCCATGGCTTGAGTGTTTCTGTATTTTTCTGTAACTCACATTTCAGAGGTGTGCTGTATTTTGGAGAGTTTAAAGAAAGAAGAATCCAGCTGCCTTGTAACACCTGCACAGAGCAGTCAAACTGAGGTGTATGTAGTAAGTGTGTGTAGACAGTCAGGACTTCTTTTTTGTTACGTTTCTGAACATAGACCAAAACCATGAAAAAAGTTCTTATACCTATGTAGACCCAACATAAGATGATTTTAAGTTATTTGATTCTAATATGTCATCTCTGGTTCTGAGTGGCCTTTTCAGTAGAATATGCCCTTTGTTTTAGTGTTCAATCTACACTTAGAGTTGGTATTAACCTTCCATGAGAGACTTTGCCACTGGCTCCTATTTCCATGTCTGACATGATCTCTTCTAGTTGGGCAAGATATCTACAGCCAACAGGGTATTTGGGCTTCATCTCCAAGAATGACAATGGCCCTGCTAACCCCATAGATAAGAATAGTTTTGTTTTGTTTTTTAAACACTTACTGTTACCTGTGTGCTGAATATATTAACTATCACTTTAAGGATTTTTTTTTTTTAACCGTTTAAAAATGAACTTTTATTGTAGTCTGAGAAAGACGCTACTGCAAAGTGATTAGTGTAAACTGCCCTAAGGAGGAGAAACAGGAAAAAATGCAAATCTCTGAGAAAAACCATAGATTGAATCACCTGGTTAATTTAGTAGTTACTACAGTGAAATCCACAGAGAAAAACAGAAGCCAAAACATAGTTCAATATACGAGTCAAAGGATATCTTCTTCATGATTTAGCTGATTTCCCTTAGAGAAGACTTGGTTGTTTTCAAACAAGATGAAGGAAAAAGGAGTCATTTAACAATAAAAAGGGGGACTTCCCTGGTGGCCCAGTGGTTGAGAATTTACCTTCCAATGCAAGGGACACAGGTTCGACCCCTGGTCGGGGAACTAAGATCCCACGTGCCGTGGGGCAACTAAGCCAGCGTGCCGCAACTACTGAGCCCACATGCTCTGGAGCCCAGAGCACCAAAACTAGAGAGAAGCTTGTGCGCCACAACAAATATCCTGTGTGCCACAACTAAGACCCAATGCAGCCAAATAAATAAAGTAAATATTTTAAAAAAATAATAAAAATAAAAAGGGACTTTCTATTTATTTGTTGAATTTCAGGTTTACAGAGAACCAGGAACCTGATAACCAGCCCTCTCCCCCCACCCGACACCAGTGCTCTACCATGCGGAAGGTTAGGAAGTCTCCAGAATACTATCTAAAAGGCCAGGGGAACTCGTCCAGAAGAAATAAGCATACAGGCTCATTTGCTTACCTCTTGGTTGCTGGCCAAATTAGATAAGTTAACAGATAAGAAATCCCCAGGTAACTGCAGATTCTGTTAGATAAGGAGAAGGGCGAGTCTGCCAACTTGTTTTCTTGCTTCTTGTGGTGATATATTAATTCTACTCAAGTACTAAAAATTTAGGAGACAGGTTCCAATAATGGTCTGAAATAGCTAGCCCACCTGCTTTGAACTTGTGTGCACACAAATACTCTAAGAAGCTGTTGCATGGGACTTTCCTGGCAGTTCAGTGGATAAGACTCCATGCTTCCAACTGCAGGGGGTACGGGTTCCATCCCTGGTTGGAGAACTAAGATCCTGCATGCCACGCAGCCAAAAAAAAAAAAAAAGCTACTGCAGAGTGAGATGGACAAAGTGGTGGAAATGCACAAGCATCCCTGAACTTGAACTAAGGTTCACACGCCATCATTATTCTCTCATCTTTTGGGAAATGGTATTGCAGCGGTCCCTGACCTTTTTGGCACTGGGGACCGGATTTGTGGAAGACAATTTTTCCATGGAGTGGATGGGATGGGGGGGTGGGAGACATTTCAGGTGGTAATGAGCAATGGGGAGCGGCAGATGAAGCATGGCTCGCTTGCCAGTCACTCACCTCCTGCTGTGTGGCCCGGTTCCTAACAGGCTGCAAAGTGGTACAAGTCCGCGACTGGGGGGAATTGGACCAAATAAGCACATGGGGATAAGTCAGTGCATTTTTAAACTGAGAGATGGAAAAATTCTATATGGCAGCACATTAACTCATGCTAAATGAAACAGATTTGGGATTTTAATTGCTTCGCAGTTGAAGCAACTACATTGAACAATGTATGTAACAAAGTATTCTAGTTTATCAAAATATCTGTATATGGTTCATTCACTGCAGAGATAGATGAGCACAGGAAGTTCCAATTACAAGAAAAAAAACCTACCACTTAATATCAGACTTTCGCTTATAAAGTCTAAGTAGGTGAGACAGGTTTTGTTTCATGAATTGTATACATAAATTCATGAGAATGCAACCAAAATTATACCTGTTACCATCATGTAAGTCATCACCATTAACTGGTCCTCCCTTCCACAAACATGTCTAGACGTCTACCTTAGGGATCATGATGTACAACTGGCAAGTTTGGAAGAGTAATTCAGGGAACCTTGTATCTACTAAAGCCTTTGGGAAAAAGCCACCCCTATACGATTCCAAACATTAACCATTATTAATCTAAAGAAGCTTTCAGGAAGTCAATTTCTATTCCACCTTTGGCAATCATTTAAGTGATTCTACAAATAAAGTTAAAATGGAAGTGGTGTTTCAGAGCACCAAGTTAAGAGTTCTTAGAAAATGAAGATACAGCTTACTGATTTTCTTTCTTCGTTGTAATAATCAAAGAACACAAGGAAAGATCTCAAGTATCACCTTAATCTGTACAGATTTTGAAAAGTTTATTCTGGGATTTAAAGAGTGACTTTGAAGGTTTTCTAACATATATATTCCACTGGATTGTTTTCTTAAGTCATTTCTTCTAATATTAAAATCATTCCAGAGCTGGGAGAAAGGGGGAAAAAAATCAAATTTGTACCAGCTGCAAAAAAACAAGGTATCTAAGAAAATTGCCCTGGTTATGTCATTATACGCCACTTTCAAAGGTTCAAGTCTTGAATATTTCATTTACTGTTTTTCTCGTTTTTTAAAGATAAGTTCCTTGGGTGGCATTAACCAATGGCTTGGAGGAGCGTAGGAAAATGAGATTTTTCTTCCCCAGGTCCAGCATAATTTTTTTTTTTTTTTTTTACTTTTGACCTAAATATTATTTTGCAAGATTGAAGAAGTAATCAGTGTCTTAACTTTATATTTACATGAAGTAATATTTAATGCAGTATGCTGTTTCCTATAAACCTACACTGGTAGCCTGATAAACAACTCAGTTTGGTTATTTTAAAAGGCAATAAATGCCTTAACTAAATAAACCATCAGTTCATATAGAGACAAAAAATTGCTACTTCCCAAAGAGCTTAACAGATTTGAAATGATAAATTTATATACTAGGACAATCTAGTTTCTCTGGCTTTTTGGACTGTAAAGACTCATTTATTAGATCTATGTCTGTGTCTTTTAAAATGTGTTATTCAAAATCTCCAGCTGCAGATAGTGTTAGTGTGAGTCTAATGCTGGTTAACCCTCTACTCCTTCCCGTTAAATGAATTTAACTTAAGTTAATAGTGAGAATACTGTATTGTCTAACAGTTGCACTAAAAGCCTGTGAAGTGGGTCTGTTTTCTAGCTCTCAGAGCTTTGGCTAGAAACTGTAAGAAATTAACACAACATTGTAAATCAACTATACTTCAACAAAATTAAAAAAAAAAAAGAAATTGTGTTGAGTATTTGCCCTTTGCATTGTTATTATTTATAACCTGCCTAGCACTCACAGTCACAAGTATCACCTAATGGTCAAGGCTTGGCTTTAGGGCAAGCGATTGGTCAAAAATGTGACTTACTATGAGGAGACTTTCCCAGAATAAGCAGATGAGATGAGAATTCTTCCTTCTCCCAGGCCTGCTGCATGTATACCATCCCTGTTGGGTTTCATTGCCTTCTTAAGATGACAAATCATGGGGGTGCCACATGGGTCTATAGTTTTAGCGTGAGATGAACTAGTAGGCATGGTTCCTTATTGCCGGCCACTGTGCTGGGCTTGCACTGAGACCTCCTGGCCAATTATGAGATGTCATATTTATATTCAACTACAAAAAGGTTTCTGATTAGTCTACACAGGAATGTCAACACCAATGATTCACTGTGAAGGAAATTTACTTAATTCATAAAAAATGTAATATTTAAGCAAGCGGTTTCATTAGCTTTTAGAGCAATCTCATCTGTTCTCTGAACCATTAATGACCTGTTGCAAAATTCTGTGTCTGCTAAGTAATTGACATTTAAATACTTGAGGAAAACATGAATGGGTATAAGTGATTAGATAAGGACTTCATTTGTAGCTTCTCTTTACCATCCCTGTTATATATGGTCATTAAATAAAAGGAACTTCGGTAGGTCCTTGAAGATTTAGATTCACTCCACAGTGGCATCTGCTATTTTCTAGTTTTATTATGTAGGCATTTTTAGCATCAGAGAATGCAATTAGATCATTTGTTTCCTTAGCTGAACTCTATAGTCCTGTGCAAAGACAAGTCTTTGAAAGCCACTATTAAGTTCCTAATCCAATCTTTATTAAAAAGACTCAATATTATGGACCAAGAGGTTAAGACAAATCCTTAAAAAAGTAATGATCAAGCTTTTCTATAACCCAACGATGCCTTCTACTGCAGTAAAACTTGAAGTTAGGAATATGTTTATAGTTTTAATGTTTTTTTCTTCTTTTCCAGTATGGATTATTACAGGATATTGAATATAGTTCCCTGTGCTCTACAGTAGGACCTTGTTGTTTATCTATTTTATTTATAGTAGTTTGTAATATAGTTGTAATGTCTTTAAAAAACAGAATGTGATCCTTAAACTATAGATGTGTGTAGACAATGAGTTCCACCAAAGAAAACAGTGAGAGAAACAATACTAACATGCTTTCTCAGTCTCTCTAAGATAAGCAAAGTTTTACTTTCAGGACTAATTATCATAAGTAGGATGTGAATAAAATTTCTTTCTCAGGGTCATTCTCTCCAGCGTTGAGGTTCTCTAACTGAAATTTCATTCTACATTTGCACCTCCACCTAAGAAATCCCTTAAGAGTCAGATGCCACCTCGGTTGACTCTCCTTTTTTTTATATATAACTTTATTTATTTATATTTATTAGCTGCATGGGGTCTTCATTGCTGTGCGCGGGCTTTAGTTGCGGAGAGCTGGGTCTGCTCTTAGTCGCGGTGCATGGGCTTCTTTTTGTGGTGGCTTCTCTTGTTGTGGAGCACGGGCTCTAGGCACACGGGCTTCAGCAGTTGTGGCATGTGGGCTCAGCAGTTGTGCTTCACGGGCTCTAGAGCACACGCTCAGTAGTTGTGGCGCATGGGCTTAGTTGCTCCGCGGCATGTGTGATCTTCCCGGACCAGGGCTTGAACCCGTGTCCCCTGCACTGGCAGGTGGATTCTTAACCACTGTGCCGCCAGGGAAGTCACCACCCCTGTTGACATTTAAGAGCATGTCGTTTGTCTCACACTGTGCTCAGTCAGTGTGACTCTACAGATGGTAAATCATTGGCTACCCTAGAGTTTGCTCTGAAGCCATGCTAATAGAAAATTAGAAAGGCCTTCAAATACGGGCAGCTTTGTTTCATATGTTGTTGAGAGCATATGGGGTTTAGTGACTGATCCCTGCTCAAAGCCATTACGATTTTGAGACTGGAAACAAAGTTAGCTCCTGAATGCCAGGGGTCAGTGCCAACAAGTCAATTCATGTAATAAATCTACATCCCTACTATGTGCCAGGCACTATTCTAGTGCTTGGGATATGTCAGTGAGCAAAATAAAGATCTATTCCCTTATAGGGTTTACACTCTAGCAGGGGAAAGCCATAAATGGATTATAGTCTTTCAGAAGGTGACAGATGCTCTGGAAAAAGAGAGCAGAGTAAAGCGGGTTGGGAGTTCAGGGTTGGGGATGGCTTTAATAGTTTTTTTAGGGGGGTGGTGGGATGAATTGGGAGATTGGGATTGACATATATACACAAATACATATAAAATGGATAACTAATAAGAACCTACTGTATAGAAAAATAAATTAAATTAAATTCAAAAAAATAGTTTTTTAAGAAACACAGAAGGAATATCAATGTTTTAAAAGTTAAATTTATCTTCATCCCTTTCTGACAAGAGTGGAAGCTGAAGTACGGAAGTTAATCAACCCCCTGAAAGTCACATGAGTCTAATATCTATGCCCTTAATGTCTTTGTTTTAGAACAATACAGGCAAAAGAGAGAATTAATCTAGTTCTTCAGATAGGTGGAATGGGTGTTAGCCAGAAAATACTTTTGGGAAAGAGGAATTGATAACAATGGGAAAAGGATATTTATGTAATCTTGACTAGAATACCAAACCCGTGCTGGGTTACATGATGGGAAAAGGTTGAAAAGCAGGTCAGACTGGATTAGGGTGGGTTAACAGAACTCTATTTTGTCTAGACGTTGCTGAGAAGACTTTGAGGTTTTGAGCAATGGTGTAGAGGTCGGGGTGGTGACAAATCTGTGTATGGAGCCATGGTATCAAAGAGTCAGATAGCTTTGTAGTATGACAGTTGCATGAACTTGCCATTTTGAGTGATTCAAAACTGCTCTTTCTTTCATTTAATTACTTGGTTAATCTTTTGGAAACAAAGCCTTTTAACTGAAAGGTTAAGGTCTAACAATCTCAAATGTCAGATTCAAGGTTATCCCATCTTGCCAAGCTATGATGCTTGGTGACCCTCAAACTTCAAATAAACAGCATGTCCTAAAGGTGGCTTAAAAAAAAAAAAATCAAAGGCCATTATGTCTTATAACTTTCATTCTAAGACCCTAGAAAAAGAATTCCCATCATGTCAGTTTTATAAAAACTTATGTAAGTATAATGATATTTGAAATGTGAGAGACTAAAGGAACTTGTAAAAGGCAGCTATTGACTAAAGTAGTCATGTCATTATAGCTCCTTGCTTAAAGCAGAATAGATAGCATTTTCCCATTGTATATATGTTTCTCCATATGACTATTGAAAGACTAGAAGGAAGAGTTGCAAGGAAATGCTGGTCAAGAAGGGTGGCAGTAGGGTGAGAGACAGATTTCTGCTTCTTATACATTTAGAAGAGTGATATTAGGGTGACATGTGCCTTTCCGCATTTTTAAAATTAAATTCCTTAGAGATGTACTAATTTGTCAGATAGCAATATTTAAAATGTAGGCAAATCTGTAGTCTTACTTGGGCTAAAGACAGAATCATAAAGCTACTCTAGTATCAGTCACATGAAATTAAACTCAAAAGCTAAGAGAACCTACAAATCGAACTTGAACATCTCTGCAAGCGTGCAGAACGCTGCTCACAGAAAGCTTTCCACACTGTCATCTTAGACTTCGTTAAATGATTACTGATCCAAAATTGTTGAGAAAAGCTCCTGATGTATTAAAACAAATGAACAGTAAGTTTTGAATCAATTGCTCACTGGGGTTTGAAAAAACTCTTATGCTAGCATTTTCAAAGTTGATCAGAGTACGGTCTATTGCCTATTTCCAGACTGGTTTTCTTGGATCCAATGGGGTCTGTGGAGATAGGAACAAGGTGGCAACCTAAGTTAAGAATTAAAGAACCTAATTTGTATGTTCAGTACAGCTGCACATACAAATTTTAAAAAGCAGCTTTCTTTGATTTGAGCAGAAATTGTGTTAAGTCAAAGGGATAACCTTAATTATTCAGTACTGAGCCAAAGGTTTCATCTATTTTCTCAATTTTTATTAGTTCTTTAGTAAATAGTTTGGTAGATGCTCTTAAAAGGAGAAAACAGGAGGAGAATAAGAAGTTGTCCTTGGACAACCTGATGAAATATCAGGTTGAAAACTATTCGCCACTATGATTATTATTGGCCCTTGTGATAATATCTATTGGGTTAGATAGATGCGTGAGCCATGATGAATACTCCAGTGGCAGAAGTTAAACCAAAGGCTTGACCACACCATGTGGAGAATTTCAGTAACAGCTTGTTGGCTTTTCTCAGGCCCTGAGCAGATATAAACTAGAGGAACCTAGGGATATTGCTCATTATAAATAACCTTAAAGTCAAAAAAAGACTCAAAACTATTTTGCTTATACCAACAGATAAGGCAAGCTGAAGTTCTCTGTTTTGCTCCCTTTATAATAAATTCCAATTAATGTTGCAGATGAGAGTCGCTTGAGTCACTCATTAACCTGGAGATCTGGTTAGTGTTTATCAAATACCTACTGTGTTCCAAGCACTGTATTATGCTATATATACAGTGACAAAAATAGATATGGTCTCTACTCTCAAGGGGCTTACAGTATAGACAGGGGAGAGAGAATAAGCAAGTAATAGTTACAACTGCTACTAAGTATTTCAGAGGAAATGTTTCTGATTAGGGTAGAAAGTTCCACTGCCATTAATAAAATTTAGAAGATAAGGCAAAATTAGACAACTTCAAGGAATTCTATATATTGTTTTCTTATTAATATCAACCACGGAAAGATGAAAATTTTGTCTTAAGGGTTTAATTACCCTCTTCAATAGACAGTTTTAAAATGATGACATTTACTTAAAACATTAATTAGATGGGAGATATTTACATTAAATATTTGGGAATCTCCTATAATACTGCAATCTGGAAGACCATCTGTGTGACAGAGCCAGTGGCAGGGAAAAAATCTTGTGATATGCTAGGTTATGAAGGAATGTCAGTGATGTTTCCTGCAAAGTTATCTTAAAATCCAGAGTTCTGAATCAACACTCTTTTCATAAACACAGGAAAGAAACATATGCTCACTTGGCATCAGTTTTGTCACTTCAGGAGTACAAGCAATTCGGAGATGACACAAACCTCTATATTCCAGAACCAAACATGTTCTGTGGCACTCTTAATTACCAGATTTTTCTAAGAGTACAACAGGGTCACTTTCAGATCAGGCCAATCTACTGAACTGTGGATTTAGATGAAGCAACATTTTGAAAATGTAACCATGGGTCCCTACTAGTGGCTTTAGTTATTTAAGGAGCACTACCTAGTTTACGAGAGCATTAGCAAGAGAATATTAGGTAACAATTGGTTAAGGTTAGCCTTCATCAAGAACATTGACTTGGGCTTCCCTGGTGGTGCAGTGGTTGAGAGTCCGCCTGCCGATGCGGGGGATGCGGGTTCGTGCCCCGGTCCGGGAAGATCTCACATGCCGCGGAGCGGCTGGGCCCATGAGCCATGGCCGCTGGGCCTGTGCGTCCAGAGCCTATGCTCTGCAACAGGAGAGGCCACAACAGTGAGAGGCCTGCATACAGCAAAAAAAAAAAAAAAAAAAAAAAAAAAAAAAAAAAAAAAAAAAAAAAAAAAAGAACATGGACTTTATTATCACCCCAAATAGTAAGGCGCTCAACAATTGTTGGCTGCATGAAATATAAGAATCTGGATCCTAAACAGAGCACAGTTGCATCCATTGTTTCTGTTAAAGAGTTCTTCTATACAAAGCTGAAGATTTCTATCTCTACACACTATCTGGAAACTGAAGTACAGATTCTCTTTTGTTCATGGATATACCTAAAAGATCCACAACAGTATTGTCTGTAGCTTAGAATGAAGCTAAGATTTTATCTTAGGCTGTTCACATATCTACTGAATCTGGCAAACTTTCGACCCTCTATTTTCCATAATTACCATTTATTTCCATACCTCTCCTCCCTCTCCACCAAAAAAATTTTATTTTTACTTAGTTCCGGGATTCCTCCCCAGTCTTGCTTCATCGCCATTCCGAGTTCCTGCTTCCAAAAAAGCTATACTATCTTGTGTCACATACCTTGTTCCTGACAATTAGCCAACTCTTAGTACAGTGTTATATTTTTTATACACACAGCACAGGTATTTCATATTTAGAACACTTGAAGTAAAAAAAGCTCTTTGTGGGATTAATTCTCCCTTCCATCTTCTCAAAAGGATCCAATGAGAATCTAAGTTGTAAGAGCCTCTAGTTGTCTCTGACCCACTTTCATGGCTGAATTCTTGTAGTGATGCCCTATCAGACCTCAGGGTCTTCCTGATTTTGTATTAATCAGGCATCAGTGTTCAATTCCTCTATTTACAGTCAATCTGAGATGCAAAGCCTTGTATATTTAGAATGCACAGTAGATATATACATAGCCACCTGTTCCCTGGAGAAGCTGATCTCTTCCATTTACCCTGGACATACACACACACACACACACACACACACACATGTGCATGCAAACACAAGTACACAGTGCCTTCTCTTGTTACCTCCCTAGCCTGTGATACTTACTGCCTTCACCTACTTAAATTCCTACCTGTCATTCAAAGTTCACTCAAGATGTGTTGTCTTAGGTCTTCACTTACCTCTCACCGGCCCTACCATTTCTCTACACTTGACCTATTGTTGTCCTCTGATTCATGTGGAACTCTTCCCTTAACTCAATGAAATTCTGGGGTCAGGGAATCATTTACCCTACTTTTCTAGCCCCCATGCAGTCTGGTAGAAGGAGTGTACTTAAAACATTAGAGGTAATACACAGTTGCAATTTGTTCCTTAATATTAAAATCTTTTCTTTACCTTGCTGATTTTCCATGAAAGAACAGGTCTTTCTTCAACTGCTAAGCAATCGCTACTCAAACTCACCCTGCCAATACAGCCAGGTTAATTGATCTGAGTCAGCATTTTGTTTTCCGGATTTAATAAAGAGATCTACCGCTTAGCAGATAAAGATCTAAGCCCTTGCCCTGACATCCAAAGCTCCGTGCAGTCCATCTCTCCTTTCCAAATGATATCACCCCTTACCTCTCTACCACCTGTACTTTCTCTTGGCCAAACTGGCCAATCAGTATTCTTTGGACATACATCTGCATGATGTACTTATGAGCTTCTGCCTAGAACTCATTTTTCTTCCTACCTTTGCTGATTTGACTTCCACCATTCCTTTGAAAGCCAAATCCATCATCACACCTGCATCCTTTTCTTTCTGTACCACTTAATTATAATAAAACCATATGTTAGTTGAGCGGTTGTCATTTTCTCTGAATTTCAGGTAGGCAGTAATTGTTGACACTTATGTGTTCCCTAGCAGGTGTTAGGTAAATGCTTTCAGCCAACTTTCAATTACAACCAATGAAAACTTTAGCTCACCTGGACAAATCAGAAACCCCAAGAACAAGTTATCAGGCAGCCAAGCAAACATCTATGAGTCAAGATATCCTTCAGAAGACAGGTTGGACATTGAATAAAACTATCATTTCAATTCAAGTACATGAATTCTTCTGAAAAGCCTTAGCTATAGTTGAACCTTGGTCCAGGCAGAAATCCATATTAAATCTCCTTATCGTCAACCAGCTATGGATGGAAGAGCCTGTTCTATTTGTTTTCTACTTCAAAACTGGGATTTTATGTAAGATATCTGACTTCAGATGCAAAGGGTAAGAAAAGAAATCCCAAAACAAAAACAAAAAATAACACTACCACCACCCAATGCTGACGTAGTAAAGCACAGCTGGCATTTTCCTTTTAGGGAGGTTTGAGCACCTACTATGTGTACCATTCCAACTTCTGATCCTCTGATCTACAAGTAAATTACATGTTTCTCATCTAGATTGACACTGTGCCCCAAAGTCAGACTGGTTTGGCATTCTTCATAGGACTATGAGAGCCCTCTGACAAATAGTCAAACACATTTGGCTTATTTCTGCTGCCCTAAATGGTGACAAAAGCACGTTAGCATCTGCATTACATATCAGAGAAGATTAGAACAGCTCTTGGCCCCTTAGTAGGAAACTTCAAATATGAAAAATAAGTGAGATCCTTTGGGTGAAATGTTTAGAACAAGGAAGGCAGCTGTACCCAACATGGATACATTAGTGAAGATATTTTTAACTTTCCAGTTACTTGGGCATGGATTAATTCTAGACCTCAGGAGGACTCAACTGTCCTGCCCAGAGGAGATTTAAGTGGTACCTTAAGAATTAACATCTGTGTGCCTGTACTTGCTTAGGAAGCATTTTGCCACATTTTCTTGCTCGGACTTCACACTTAATAGTTTCACGGTAGGTAAGAAAGATGGTCTCATTTTCAGCCTGAATGTGTTCATCTCTGTATTTTAGCTCACCTAAAGACCACAAACAATGAGAACAAGACCATTTTCCAATATCAATTTAGTTATTTCATTGAGAATTATAGTCCTAGAGCAGGTACACTCATGAAGCAGCAGCTCTAAGGAAGTTTTTTTGTTTTTTTTCATGGCTTCTCCTTTAATTTTCGTTTGGAGGCAACTCGTTCTCTTGATGGAGAAAATGAAGCTCAGTTGTTATATCCCTCGTCTTCAATAGCAAAGCTGGGTTGTGGACACCATCGTTTGTAGTTCAAAGCCCAAGCCCTTAACCACTAACCTAGGCTTCCTCTTCAAAGCCAGAGTTCCAATTCTCTCCTTCTAGATCCTACCCTTGTATCTTTCAGTCTAAGGCACGATCTCTGCTAAACACCCATCTCTGATGAAGACTGGTCATTCTTAGGACTGTTTTGCAAGGAGGGTGAGGTGACTAAGGGTCAGGGACTAAGAAATGGCAGTGTTGCCATTCCACTGCAGGAGTAGAGTCTACATTCTTTACTTCACGTAAAATAGAATTTCTTCTAGACTTCCTTCTAGACTTCTATTCGCTGGGAGTTCTTCCGTTGCTAGCCTAGCAACATACTTCACGCGACAGGTGTTTACTAAATATTTTGACAACCATCAAGATTTGAATCATAAAGATTCACGCTTGAATCCTGGCTCTACCACTTAATGGTATGACCTTGGACAGGCTGATATCTATTGATCATATTGGAGCTAAGAAATGGAGATATCTTTTCTACCTTAAGTGATTTAAAGTGAAAGTCAAATGGGAGAATGGCATAGAACTTCATAAACCATAAAGCGCTATAAAAACTAAGTGCAGCAGATTCATTTACCATGATGGCAAGGCCTACATCTGCACTCTGGGTAAGGCATGAAAAAACAAAATAAAAAGTTTTATAGGTTAGAGAGAACCATCTGGTTCAAGAGTAATGATGTCATTTACAGAAATCTTTTTAAAAAGAAGCAACTGGGACAGTCTTCTAATAAATGGAGATTAAGTATGTTTTTTAAAAACCCCAAAGGGAAAAGGATTTGGAAGAGAACTGACAATATAAAACTAAGGAGTAGATCGGTTTTCCTAGAATCAAGAAAGCAATTATGTGAGATAGCAGGAAAAATGTCAAGGTTTGTGCTTTTTCATCTTTCTAAGATTCAGTTAAACTGAGCGATGTTTAAATGCTTTATTATTTCCATGACTGTAGGAATTCAGTTACTTTGTTATGCTTTCCACTGAACAACTGAAATATGAAAGTTAGTCTTAGATCATGTGAAGGGCTTTGCTGAAATACAGCTGGATGGGCCCATATTTGCTTTAGTGGATGTGGCATGGGAACCAAGAATTTGCATTTCAAACAAGTTCCCAAGGATGCTGATGTAGCTGGTCTGGAGACCGCACTCCGAAAGCTAGTCTGAGATGAGTTCTTTCTAGCTGTGAACTATACACTCTAGCTAACTACGTGTCCAATCTTGAAAGAATGAATGAATCTGACTGTTAAATGAGAACTTACACAGCTCATCGGTTACATAAAGTTCTAAGTCTGTTTCAGAATAACACTTTGCATCACATTGCTAGGGAGAAATAGGGTAGCTTTTTACCCAGAGAAAACATTAAACCATAAATTCCTCACCCAAATCTCTTCCAGGTTGGAGAACATTTCAAACCCAGCTTTTCCAGTATTCTTACTTCCTAACCTACCGGCTCCATGGTTACCTAAAAATATAACTGACAGCCCTAATGCATTCTGCCTCACCGAAGCTCCCCTGCCCTGAACGCTCACTCAGCCCACTCTGTTCACTCAGAAAGAACTCTTACTAGTTTAAAGCAGTTAAAGGTCACTTGCCTCTAGCTAGCTTAGGGGCTAAGTTATAAGTTACAGCAGCAGAAAAACATTGACTGGCTTGCTCTGTATTGAGGCAACAGCTTTTATGTTCCTGAAATTTCATAAGCCATAATGTTTGTGTCGTGATGATGTAAGAATTAGCAAAAGCTGGGCAATTTGGATTACAGTTTTGGATGAAAATAACTTTAGAAGAGAGGGATGAGGTAGGTAGAGAGGAGATTCTACCTCACTTAATAAAAAAAAAGTAACTTCCATTTTTAGACCAGGAAGCAGTTTGTTCAGATTCTGCTTACCCTAGAGTGACAGGCTTCCTTCCAAGGTAGGAGAAAGATTCAGGAAGGGGAGTAACGGTGGCAACCTGCCCAGCTACGTGGGCAAGGACAGCATGGGGCCCTGTGTACTCAGAAGACTTTTTATTTCTAGCCTAGTCCCTCAGTTTAGTTCCCGTGGTCCTCTCCCTTCCCACTTCCTTCTGCTATAATGCTGACTTCAGGCAGAAGGATTGCTCCTTCTCTGTAGGGGGTCCGGGGGTAGGGGGTGGGGGGAAAGACTTAAATGAGACCAGAGGAGGTCAGCTTGACCAAAGCAAACTGCAGGCTCCAGGCAGAGAACACAGAGTAACTCCCAGTCGGTTTAGTGTTAAGCACAGCAAACTTCCTGGCTTTGTTAATATTAAGTGCTTAAGTGATTAACATTTTTCAGGTAGACAGGCGGTGTCCAACTTTGACAAAGACATTCCCCGTTCTGCCTTTAGTTTTCACAAAGATACATAATTCAGTGGTTCAGGGGGCAACATGAAAACAAAACATCAGAGTAAACTATTCTAAGCATACCGGATTAAGAGTCTTCCCAACAAACCTGGGGGTAGGTATTATTATTTTCTCCAGATAAGGAACTTAAGGTCAGAGAAATGATGCAATTTGCTCAAGGTCACATGAGCAGCAGTGCTGTCCCTGGGATTTGAACTCAGGCAATGGGGCCCCAGAACCCACACTCGCAGCCGCTGCCTGGCTGAGCAAGGTGTGAGGTGGAAACGGCCTGTGTGCCAGCCCTTTGTGTCCACACGCAGCGTCATTTGTTCCCCTCACCAGAAATCAGCGTACTCTTTATAGAAGGGGGCTCGGTGGCCTGCTTTCCTTCTGAGTCACAGGATTAATCCAGTCAGGAAACATTACCATGAGTTAGGTTACCCTTAAATACATAGATCTGAGGTTACAGCTATTTCAGCTAAATGTGATTTTGGCCAACCTCTGTGCAATCCAGTGGCACAGCTTCAACTTCAGAATTACACAGCAGCGCCAGAGAATTTTCAAATACCACATCCTGTTCCTCAGGTGTTTCATGTTTCGAGTCGAGTTCTCATTCTGGTTCTGCTTGGAGTGTAGACAGCCTTATGCGTTTGGTCAAATACCAAAACCTCCCTAACTGGTCCAGTTTCAAGGCTTTCCACCTGGGGAGGCATCTTCTGCTTCCCCTTAGGGCAACTTAACACCCTGGAGCTCTGTCTTTGGCAGCCTGCTCAAGTATTTCAGCATCCTAGGTTGGTCTTTAAGAAAAGCATTAATTAAATCCTCAAGACAAGAGAGACTGAGGAAGGGAAACACATGCAGACTTCAAAACTACCCAGGTGAAAAATATCGTGGTAGCAAGTGTAGGCTTACAGACATATGAGGGCAGAAAGAGAAATGGAGCAGCACATACTGGCTGTACCACCAAGAGCCCAAGCCTCCACAAAGCCTCCTGCTGACCAGGAGCCGTGACCAAGGCTTCCGTCTTCCTGCTCTCTAAATCTCTAGGTAATGGGAGGCATGGCCGAGCAGGCCAATAATATCACCCCAGCCAGCTGGTCAGCAGCTTCCAGGGGTCCCTGTACCACCTTCCTTCATGCCAACAAGTGTCTTGAAAGCAATTCCCTTCAACCCAAACAAGGTGGCTGAAATCCATTCAACCTTTTGGGCAAAAGGCAAGACATAAGCCTGATGCACAGGAATTTGGACTTTTAGTTGAATCTCCAGCTATAAAAAGTCTTGAGTGGAAATGCAGACCCTGGATTCTGTCCTTAACAATGAGGCAAGGCTTTGAACAAGCGCTGCGGCTCCCTTCCCTCTCTCACATCCTCAGGAGATCAGTTGTGTCCGATCACCAGAATGGCGACTACCTATGTGTTGCAGCTCAAACTTGGAAGACGTTCTCCTACCATCTACTTTAAAATGGAGGAGGGTATAGCCTAAGAATAACTGGTTGCTAGGGCATCCATTTGGATAAGAAGGGAGAGAGTTGGGAGTGGGAAGGGAAGGGGAAGTGAGGTTAGCCATCACCAACAAGAAAAAGAATCCAGTCTGCCTTAGGAGGATACTGGCTAGGGATTTAGAAGTAATCTCTTCCAGAAATACACATTGGAAAAAAACCACTAGGCCTCCTTTGTGCTTTCCCAACAAGATTGCACATTGCATTAGGTGTACCATTGCTTATTAGCACATACGTAGCACTTCAACCAAAAGGATCCTTCCCCAAAGATGAAGGACAGCTCAATCTCAAATACTTCTGAATTCTCATGGCAACAAACCTTCTTGCAGTACCATAGAGGCCTATCTCCCCTCCAGGAGGGAGAGACAGAACCTGGGGGCGTAGGGGGCAGGCACCACGCCCAGAGAAGATGTAGCCTAATCAAGGTCTGGCTGCTGGTTTCAGAAGCCAGGTGGAGGTGTCGCAGAGTGTGGAGGCAAGCCATTTGGTAGCTGTCAGGCTCCCCCATTCCCAGCTAGTCCCTCCTGCCCCAACAGCCAGTAGATGCTCCTGTGTGGGGAGCAAAGCTCAAGCCTGCAGGAAGATCAATGACATACCCCATCAAAGCCATTCCAAGAGCCTTATCGGACCTCTTGAGGGCATTTCTGCAGCTGCCTTCTTTCCTCAGCCATTCCTTCTGTTTGAGTTAGCTCTGTCTTACCTCCCTCTCCCCCCTTCCCCTGCTTTGCCTGATTAGGGCCAGAAATTTTTTCATTAAGTCACTTTATAGTGCAATAACAACATTTACTATTCATGAAGTCGCCCCTCCATAATTGTTAAGTCTTTCCATGTGTCTGGAAGCTTATTTCGGCTCTTCTCGTTTTACAGAGTGCCTCTCTTCCTTCCAAACACAAACTAAAAAGAAAGAGGATAAGGTGGGGGGAGGAGGGGAAAGGATGGGGAACAGATAACATCCAGATTCTTAGTGTTTTTAATCCAGTTCGATTTCCCTTTGGACTCAGAGGGCTCCCTTCTAAAATTGACTGCGGACCTGAATTCCAGGCTAAGAATTAAGTCAAGAGGAAAGGACGACAGAAACAAATAACAGAGTCAGCTCTAGGCTATGAAACCCACTATGTTGACTGGGGCTCCACGGTTTTAACCCATTCTTTTTTTTCCCCTTTTCCAAAATTCTTACTTAATCTTTCCAGATTACAGCAAGCAGGCAAACACCACTTAAACCCTCGGAGTATTTCAAACAAGTTTGTTCAGTCTCTTGGACAGATACTTTCTTAAGAATCGGGTGTAAGACAAAGTTCACATTTTAATGCCGTACGTTGTCAGTCACCGGGAAAAAGCTTCTCGCGGGCACAAACCAGGTCCCCAGCCTTTGTCACACGGCAAAAATAAGCCCCCTTGGAGGAGTTAATTAGGCGGTCAGCAGCCACACCAGCGTCCGATCCGGGCTGCCCACAGAGCTTTTAAACAAGCGCGCACACACACACACACACACACACACACACACACACACACACACGAGGCGCTTGTTAAATGACACTAGCTGGACATCTGGATTCCGACCCCAAAGATAAACGCATTTCCTGGGAGCATTCCTCGGATGTCAGGCCACAAAACCGCCTGTTTGCCCAAGCACACCGTCTCCTTTCTAAGATGCCCCAGCAGTCCCAGGTCTGCATCCCAAGGCGGAGCGGGAGGGAAGCAAAGGAGGGAAAG
>NW_006788081.1:362063-388237 GCF_000442215.2 Lipotes vexillifer
AAGCAAAGGAGGAAAAGAGGTCGCCAAAAATGGAGCCAAAGGGAAGAAGGATCGGAAAGCTACTCACAGGCCAGCTAGCGCCTCCGCGATGCGAGCATGACTTCCCGGTGGTGCCTGAACCTCCTGGCTACCGCGCAGCCGACACGGCGGCCGCGCTTAAATAGCCGCCGGCCCGGGAGCCTCGGAGCCGCGGGCCACTCCCGGCGAGATATGGTTCTAATCAGATGCTGGCAGCTGAGGACTCCCCAGGAATGCGCCGGGATGTTTTTGCTGCCTGGGCTGGGTAACTCCCCCTCAACGTGTCTGCTGAGTCTTCCAAACTTAACTGTTTATTAACTCGAGCTGGGGCCGCGCAGAGGAGCCGGCTCCCGTGGAATGGGAGCCCCACCAGCGCGGGGCGATCGCCCGGAGCCCAGCGAAGGGGAGGAGGAAGGAGTCAGGGCGCCGTCCGGAGCCCAGACTCGCGGGGCTGGGGACAAGGGACAGGGGAGGGTGCGCTTAAGGACAGGAAAGGGAAACTCCGCAGGAAAGGGGTGGGACCCAGCGACCTTCATCTCACAAATTCCTTCTCTGCGTTGCCGCTTCCAGTGATGTGGCGTCCCAAGTCATCCTAACCCGGTAGGGCCCTTTGAACAAAGGGCTGCCTCTACTCCTGACTTTCCTGGCAAGAAGCAGTGGATGCTAGCTCAGATCTGCTGTCGCTACAGTTGCACGTGTGATTGCCCC
This sequence comes from Lipotes vexillifer, assembly GCF_000442215.2. NCBI lineage: Eukaryota > Metazoa > Chordata > Mammalia > Artiodactyla > Lipotidae > Lipotes > Lipotes vexillifer. Next base: position 362,790 of record NW_006788081.1, read on the forward strand.
CTTTAGAGGAATTCGTGTCTCTTTCACGGCAGATGTGGGTGCACTTAAGTGCACCAATTTAAATTGGTGGGTAATCTGTGCGTATATGTAAAACATACTGTATTTATGTATGAAATATAATCCTGTATATACAGATATAAAGACAATACTCTCTATGAAACTGATATAAACAAAAATATGCACGCCTATATAACCTAACTAATTAAGCTATATACTTGATATAAACAGAGAGATTATATACTGGCTTCTCCCACAGTATGGGCATCCCTGTGTAGACACATAACACGACTTTATCTGCAGTGATCTCTATAGTGTTTCCTATACTTCTAAGAAAAATCTGAAATATGAGAAATAAAATGTTTGAAAATATTGACATACAGTACTCAGCAGTAGAAGGCACTCCATAGCGTATCTTAGTGGACCTTAACAAGCTGGGGATTCATCTTCTCTGTATTTTAAAATCATGAACAATTGTAAAACATCCCCAGAAGCTTTGTTGATTTCTAAGAGTTATGAAATTATTCTTGTGAAAAGTATGTTTATGTTTCCTTCTTTTTTTCTTTTTTTAGGTCTGAGACAGTGTGTACTAAATGTGAAAAAAACTAAATTGTGACTTGGATGGGAAGGGGTTATTGATTTTATTGAGTAAGTAACACACAGTGGATTTGCATTTTACCTCTGGAAACTGGGGGTTCAAATCAGGCTCATGGGACACCAGATATGTATTTTGTGGTCCCAGCCTAGATCCGACTGCAAAACCACGTAATTTGGGACAGCTCAGTGTGAGTGACAGTCCCTGCTCTCAAGTAGGTCAGGCTTGGGACAGCCCTGGAGCCAGGCGTGCAGAGCAGCAAAACCTGTCAACGATGAGAATACTACCTCTTTTGACCTTTACTCTTTCTGCCACCTGTCTCATCCCCTCATACCTGGGGAGGTAGAGGTGAGGAGGGTGGTGCTGACAGTTTTCAATATTCCTCTGAGGTAATTTGCTATTATTTAAAAAAATGACTTTGTGTGAATGACAAGAGGTATATAAAATTTAGTCTTGGGAGTGTATTTATAACATTTGTGCAGAGAAATTTATTTATTTTATGCCACATTCTGTGTTTTGTTTTATTATTTTTTTAACATCTTTATTGGAGTATAATTGCTTTACAGTGGTGTGTTAGTTTCTGTGCAGAGAACTTTAATTTTGGTACATTTTAGGACATAGTGCTTTATTTTTAAGATCCAGAAGTACAGAGGGTTGGTTTCCCTTCCAAAAGCTAAGTAGCTGGAAAAATGACAGCAGATTTCAGGCAAACAGAGGCTTTGACAATTTGAAGAAAAAAAAATGGGTCTCTCTTTTAACCTCACTATGTAACACTTTCTCAGAAGTGACCACCCACATCTATTTTTTTTTTAATCGAAAGACTCTTATCAAGAAATGTTGACTTATGTTTGCTCTACCCCACCAAATGGAAGGGATTTGTCTAAGAAGCCAGAGGAAGAAAATGATTTCATCTGCCATAAGTAGTTTCAAGAGAAGGTTTTTGATGAAAACAGTGCATTTGTGAGCAGTGGGCTCACACATACAGCTTGAAGTGGACAGCTCTGTCATTTCACACAGATATCTTAAGAGTCAACAGTGGAGAACTCTGATTTGACTTGAAGTGTGTTTTTATATCTCTAGGGCTCTGATTATGCTCTGGCAGTAATTCAGTATCCTGCTCACATTAAGAAAGAAAGAAAGAAAGAAAGAAAGAAAGAAAAAGAGAGAAGAATGAAAATAAATGTAACTAACCCTTTTTATCCCTGGTAGAACATGGTCTCCTGTCCCATGGGAGTTGTTGGCTTTTCAGGAAATCTAAAATGAACATCCTTGCTCCTGGAGAATCACACCCAAACCTACCCAGACATTAACCCTGCCTAAACCACGGTCTTTTCTTATCACTTCTGAAATTAATGTTTAGACAATTAAGGTGAGGAAAATTGAGTGCAATGTTTGAAAAACTGTGGTCCTTGCATGACTCTTTTTGCACAAAACCTGCTTGTGAGGGAAAAGGAAGAAAGCCCCCCCAAAAAACTGACGACTGTTCCCAGCCTAGGAAAGGGGTAGTTAATCCCGTGATGGCTTGCTGAAGAATGCATGGTTTATTATTAAAGTAATCTCTTAAGATTTTCCTGGAATGTGCTTCCACAGCAACTCTGCCTGTGCGAGCTATCCTATGTGTGTGTCTTGTCTTCCATAATTAAGCTGTTTTTTTTCCCCCTATAGCTCACAGACGAAAGGCTTTCTCTCTCCCTTCTCCAGGCTTTCTCCTATCTCCTTCCCTACTGTTCTTGTTTCCCTTAAACATCCCATTTTGAATCCTGCCATTTCCCATGAATTGTAAATTGTTCTTTAGACTTGGCCATAGGTAGACTGTCTGTGCACCTTGATTCCTTGCTGGATGCTTCCAGATGTTCTAATCAAACAAGGACTGGTTGAAGTCTGTGGATCTAGCAAGGTCACGTCTTTTTCTTTTTTTTTTCCCTCCTCGGTGTTGTAAAAAAAAAAAAGAAGAGAATAACTATTGTTTCCAGAAAATGTTCTTTGACCTTCACTCATTCTGCACATTCATAGATGCAGAAAAACTGGCCCTATCAGATTTGGCTGTTGGCAAGGCAGGGTAAACATTGGAGGGTTTTCCCTTTCATCTATCATCTATCTAAAATCTAAGACATTTGGAGGGTAGTCTACTAAAGGCAGCCTGTTTTATTGGTTTGTTTGTTTGTTTCTGTTTTTGTTTTCTTTTGTTGGTTGCTTTTGTTTGTTTTCTTGGTTACACCTGTATCGCACCTCAGAACTCAATATTTATTATTTGCTTCTGATGTGAAACACTAGTGAAACTCAGATGTTACTTGAAAAGCTGGAATGTTGTAAAGTGAAGGAAAAATTCAATATGATAGATTTACATAACTAGTTACATTTTGCTATAATAAAAATTTTTATAATAAGAAGTTGTAAAGGGGAAAAAGAGTCCTCATATGAATTACTCGTTAAAGTATTATCTTATTTGGAAGGTAAGTTGGAAAGAGTTATTGAAAATAAAAATACATGTAATACTACAAAATGCTAATATTAATTATTATTGTAGCAAATGCTTATACAGTTCTCTATCGTATGAACAAGAATCTATCCTCTAGAAATAAAATATACATTAAAAAATACAAAGATGTTACTTGCTGCATTGTCCACAACAGCAGGAACCTGGGAAAAAATTATGTCTGTCAGTAAGGGGATGACTGAATAAATTACAATTCTCTGCACTATGAAATCGTATGCAATCATTTAAAAGAATAAAATTGGAGTTGAACCTTGTAATATGGAAGGATTTCTATTAGGTAGTGTTGAGTGAGAAAAACAAGATATAGAAAAAAATGTAAAATATGTTTCTATTTTAGTAATACAAAAAGCAATACTTAGCTATGTAGGTTTGAGTGTGTGTGTGTGTGTGTGTGTGTGTGTGTGTGTGTGTATGCATGGTTATCAGGGACACTAGAGACTAGTGACAATACAGATTACTGGGGACCCAATGGGGATGAGGGTAGACAGGGGGAGGAGAAAGGTGAGAGCCCTGCAAAAAGGGAAACGAAATTAAAAGAGCCTGTATGCAGATATAGTTATAGATCTCATTTGTGCATTTAAGTGAAATGATATATCCATAGGTTTTGTATAATTAAAAAAAATACACCAAGTGATTTTAAGATAAGGAGCGAGAAGAGTTGTAAAAGCGATAAAATGGCTTTTCCCTGAGCAGTTTTCCTCAAGGTCTTTCAGAAGTGAGTGTTCATCAGTGTTCTCCTGATCTAATTTGGCCTCTAGAGCACAGTTCTCAAACTTTACTGTTCACCTCAGGCCTCCTGGGAACTTGCTTCCGGGGAAATTCCTGGGTCCAGCCCCAGAGCCTGGAAAGGTGTGGGGGGCGGGGAGGGGAGGACAGGCATGCAGTGCATGGGAATCTGCAGGTTTCACCAGCCCTTCCGGGTGATTCGGACGCTGTGTTTTTGGGGACCCTCTTTGAGAAACACTGAGTTTCTCCTGTGGTCAAGAAGACACTCATTTTGTTCCTCTCTGAGCCCTGAGAACTGTGCGGAGAGGGAAAACAGCAAGGTTGAGAGGAAGCAGGTGCCACTGGTCTTTAGATACTGCCCTTTCTCTCTCCCCTGATTCTCTGCAGCCTCAGACAGTGTCCTGGCTCTGGTGGTGACTTCTCTCCCTGCCCCCTCCCCTGTCAAGACTTGTTTTCAGAGAAGGATCTGATACCAGTCATTTGCATGGACCTGTACCGAGATATTTGCATTTCCAACCATGACCCTTACTTGGTATGCCCAGTGTTAAAAGGATCTCAGACATCAGTAAGAGCAGGGACCGATTTTTTTCCTACTTTTGAGCAGGTGGAGGTGATTGTCAACTCCACTCTGCATCCAGCTTAAGGTTACCTAGAAAGAGAAGATTATAGGACTTCCAACTCCTGGAATGGCCCTCTGCTATCCCTGACGTCATTTTACATCTTGGCTTCAAAGGGGCCATTTGAAAATTGAAGCTGTATATTATGTACATGATTGTTTTTCTGATACAGCAAAGGAAAGTGAGATTTAAGATCAGATCTGGGTTAAAATTCAGGCTCCGTCTCTTACCAAACTACAAGATTTCTGCAAGTTTCCTAACTTCTCAAGGACTCAATTTTCTGATCTATAAAATGGGCATGCCCTGTCTTCCCCTCCCATTTTGGCTTCTGGTGGGAAGAAAAAGAAGTTATATACCTGGGAAGACTTTGGAAAGTTTGAGATTATATAAATACTATAAATTATGCAAAAATTTTTCAAAAAATACATTATTGCGGGGGAGGGGGACAAGAAAGTTGCTTTTGTCCCAAATGATTTCCGCCACCAACATCAGAAATTCTATCACTAGTAAATCACGTGTTTAGATAATGATGCTCCTCTGGCTGCAGTGAACTTTCCTAAGGCTGATCCCTTGGGCTAATCCCAGACCCTGATTTTCTAACATATTAGTGAGGATTACTTTAATGGATCAGTTTCATCCTGTCAAAGAGAGATGAGTGAATTTCTGCTGAAATGGGGATATTAAAAGCAGGGGAAAGGCAGAAAATGAGAAAATGAGCACCAACCTCTTTAACTTCGGAGGTCTGCTGCTACTACTGAGAAAGAGGCCTTGAAATCTAGACACTCAGTTCGATCCAAAAAAGATTCCACTCTGCTCCAACTATGGCCACTTGCTGTGCTGGGGTTCCTGGGTTGGCTTAATAATCTCAGTTCTAAACTGGAACAGCCACTTGTGAATCAAGGGGGAATACTATTTGCTGCACTCATTTAATCCTCAGGCTCAAAATCACTTCTTAATTAAAGAATGAAGGGAAACCATGTCTGGACTCCAGGGTAATTTAACTCCCCAATTATTATTATTTTTTTGGCGGCATGGCTTGTGGGATCTTAGTTGCCTGACCAGGGATGGAACCCAGGCCCCCCGCAGTGGAAGCATGAAGTCCTAACCACTGGACCACCAGGGAATTCCCTCCCCAATTACTCTGAAGCTTAGGTATATGTGTGTGCCCATACTCATGTGCATTTTCTGAAGAGGTGCACCACAGATTTCACTGGATAATCAAAGGACCCCATGGCGTAAAAGAAGATTAAATTCCATTGCATTTTGGTTGTCTAGTCACATTCCTCCTATTCATTTTTATCTGAGGATTTTTATCTGAGTGTTTTGTACCAATCTGATTTGTGTTCTCACAACATCATTGTCCAACAGGTTAGGGCAAGCATTCCTTTTTCTAAAGGTTAAGAAATATAAGCACAGAAACCTTGATTTACTTCTGTTTACAAAGTTAGAGACAGAGCTAGAATTATTACTCAACTTTCCTGAATGACCTAGAACGTATGGCTTACGTAGTCATGACCCAACCATAATTATAGTGGTTAGTGACAACACTTAGGGTTTACTGTTTCCTGTATCGGTCTGTCCAATATCTGCTGTAGATACCCCTTCAGGCAAAAGACACTGGCAAATGGAAGAGTGTCCAGAGCAGGGCCACTTGGACAGTGAGGGAATTTTCTTGGGGACTGAGAACTACTGGATGTGCTGCCAGCATGGCCTGACTGAATCGGGCACGTTTTGCCAGGGGCTGGGAGTGGAGCTCTATGGGTAGTAGAGCTCTTTCCGAGTATCCAAAGACCTGCCCTGTAGAAAGTAGATTAGTCTCTTCTCTTTGGCCACAGAAGATAGAAGGGGATCCTTTGCTGGGTTAAATAGTGTTCCCCCCAAGATTCATGTCTACCCGGGAACTTCAGAATGGGCCTTATTTGGAAAGAAGGTCTATGTAAATGTAATTAGTTAAGATGAGTTCATATTGGATTATATGAAGTCTCATCTCCTTCAGTGAAACCTTTTTATCTGCCTTGTGATACTTTTTGGTCAGAATTTCTTGGCTTTTTGTTATATCCTATTTTCACTTAGCATAACTCTGGAACCGGTGTATCTAGGTGTGAATCCCAGCTCCACAGCTTACCAAATGTGAGATCTGAGAATTGCTGAACTTCTCTCCAATAAAGTGAGGGAAATAATAGAACTTCCTTCATAGTGTTGTTATGAGGATTAAACAAGTCAATTTGTCTAAAAGACTTGTAGTCGTAGTTAGCACAAGTAGAGTGCTGATGATAATGTGATTTTTGTCTGAATATCTTAAAAGAATAATTTCTAAAATATCAAGTAATTTTGAAAATAAGCTTACCCTAAACCTCAGAAATTTCACTTCTAAATCAGCTTAGAAGAGCTCTAACTCATTTGCTAAGAAATATGTCTAAGAATGCTTAGAATAGCAAAAAGTAGAAGCAACTTAAGTGTCCATCAATTGGACAGCAGATAAACAAATTGTGGTGCAGGCATCCATTGGGAATACTCTAACAATAATAGCAATGACATGGATGTATGACCCAGAACTGCTTGCATCAACACAGATGAACTGTGTAAGCAGAGCAAGGTATAGATGAATACGTAAATACTTCATAGACGGTTTAAAATATAAAAAATAAAATTGTGCATTAGAGACACAATACTCATATAAATGAATATAAAGATGCATGCGGATGATAAATCACAATTTCAAGATGGTGGTTTCCTCTGAGAGAAGGAAGAGAGATAAATAAAAGAGAGGTCCAATCATGCTGACAATTTTTTTCCTAAGACTTGCCGCAGGGTACATGGATATGTATTGTTTTACTTTTATGGCTTTTTTAATATAGACTCTCTTCTAAGCACATTATAGATAGTACTTTACTTAATCCTTATAACAATCCTGTGAGTTAAAACCTGTATTATTTTCTCCATGTTACAGATTAAGAAACTGAGGAATCTGATGAACTTAACAGGCTAAAAAATGCCACAGCCAGGTTTTAAAGCCAGGTAGTGTGGTTCCAGGGTCTGTGAATTAACCCCTATGCGATCCTGACTCTTGTTGGAAGTTATGAAGAAAGGAAAAGGCTGTAAGTGACACGGACTCTCCAGCACAACTCTGGAAGGCACGCCAGTCACTTCCGCTTGCTGGTCCCTGCGACTGCTCTGTCCCTCCGCTGCCCCCCACACACTCGGGCTTCACACCTCACCTCTCCTTGCTCTCCACCCCTCCCTGGATCTACGACCTCATTCGGATTCATTTGTCTCTGATCATGACTTCAGCATCTTTCCAGGCCATCTCTGGCGTCTAGATGTTGAGCACAAGGAGAAAGTCCTATCCTGACCTGAAGCCTGGGTCTGGCCCTTTTGGACAGTGGTCATGAGAGGGAGAAGAGAAAATGAGAAGTTATACACTCCAGCTGAGGACAGCAGTGACGAGGCCCTGCAAAGGAGTGTTTCTCTGAGAAAGGTGTTAAGAGAGATTGGGTAGGAGTAGAGGTGGTAGCAGGTGTGTGTGTGTGTTGGTTCAGGATATAAGCTGCTGTTTTTTAAAAGAAACACTGGTGGGGATCTGGGGCCCGCTCTGCATCCATGCAGTGACCACTTACGTGACAGCCACCAGTTCTCCCCTGTCTATCTCAGGACCAATCAGGGAATTCTACCTCTCCATGCCCTGCCTCAGGCCTCATCTTCCTCATCTGTAAAATGGGGATAATCAACACTCTCTCACCTGCTGTTGAAGGACAAAATGAGATGACACCAGTAAAGTGTCATGACATCTCCAAAAGGATGTTTCTAACTCCTTTGGTCCCCTCCCTGCTAAGGATGGCTGTCACATTAGCAGCCATTAGCCCCAAGTTCAGAGCGGGCTACAATGGGCGTAGGGGGTGTGGTACCGAAGGTCTTCAGGGATGCTCAGCCTTTAGATCAGGGTCGGCAGCCTAAGAGTGTCCAGTGGGTCAGTGCTGATGCCACCTTCTGGGTTCTGTGAAAGCAAGTGCCCCTGAAGAACACCAGGGATTTGTCTTGTCTTGGACCTGGTGAAGGAAGTTAGAGATGTGAGTATGAGAAGAACGTGGGGGTCAACAGGCCTCCAGCAGGTCTGGGATAGTGGATCCTCAGTCACACCCTTTGTTCCTGCAATCCCTGAAAGCTCCACAGTCTTCCACATCAATAGGTCTCAGCAGAATAGCCTCTGCTAGAGTGGCCTGCCTACTCCCTTCCCCCGGTCCAGTGCAGGGGTAGGCAGTACAGCGTAGGCCATGGATTCTCCAATGTTGGCCCATTACAGAGTCTCCAGGAAGGTGGAATAAATGCACACTCCCAGGTCCTACATCAGAGGTTCTGATTCATCGGGTCTGTGGAGAGGCCCAGGAATCTGCCTTTTTTTCTTTTTCTTCTTTTTCATATTGTATTTTTTCTAGTTAATTGAGCTATAATTGACATATAACATTGTATTAGTCCAAGGTATAAAACATAATATTTGATATATGTATACACTGTGAAGTGATTGGCACAAGTTTAGTTAATATCAATCACTCACGTAGTTAACAAAAATTTTTTGTTGTGATGAGAACTTTTAAGATGTACTCTCTTAGCGACTTTCAAATATACAATACAGTGCTGTTGACTGTAGTTACCATGCTGTACATTTATATCCCCAGAGGTTATTTATCGTATGACTGGAAGCTTTTACCTTTTGACCACCTTCACCCATTTCCCTCACCCCTCACCCCCTGCCTCTGGTGACTGCTGGTCTGTTCTCTGTTTCTATGAGTTTGGTTTTAATAGATGAAATGTATAAGTGGGATCATACAGTATTTGGCTTTCTCTGTCTGACTTGTTTCACTTGGCATGATTCCCTTAAGGTCCATCCATAGTGTCACAATGGCAGGATTTCATTCTTTTTTATGGCTGAATAATATTCAATTTATCTGTCAATGAACACTTGGGTTGTTTATATATCTTGGCTATTGTAAATAATACTGCAATGAACAACCCAAGTGTCCATCAACAAATAAATGGATGAACAAAATGTGATATATCCATATAATGGAATGTTATTCAGCCATAAAAAGGAACAGAGTTGTGATACATGCTACAATGTGGATGAACCTTGAAAGCACTGTGCTAACTGAAGTGAGCCCGACACAGGGGGATAGATATTGTATTATTTGACTTATATGAAATATCTAGAATAGGCAAATTCATGGAAACAGAGAGTAGATTGGAGCTTGCCAGGAGCTAGGTGGAGAGGATGTGGAATGGGGCGTTATTGCTTAGTGGGTACATATTTTATGTTTGGGGTGATTAAAAAAAAGCTCTGGAAATAGATAACGGTAATGGTTGCCCAGCATTGTGAGAGTAATGAACGCTTCTTAATTGTATACTTAACAATGGTTAAATTACATATTTATGCTATATGTGTTTTATGGCAAATGAAATAATTTTAAAGTGGCAAAAAAAAGAAATACTGGTGGAAGATACAAGGTGTGGGGATGACTCAAAATAACCAATAACCCTCAAACAATTTCTCTTTGGCTTTCAGAGGTAATCACTCCATCTAGATGAAGGTATCCTGATTTTTCCCCATGGCAAGGAAAGCACACTTATTTTGGTTAATATTCAGGCTGATTCCTCTCCTCAGTCTCTCCTTGGTGAAAGAGCATATTCCTTCAGGCCAGCCAGGCAATTGACCTGCCTCTGCCAGGATTGCTGTGGCTTTGATCTTCCGTGGAGGAACTGAGCTCACCAAAGATGTACTTGCTGAAGCAACACCACCTGCCAGAGCTAGGCTAGGTGTGTTGGTGTTTAGGGAAAACCAGTCTAGAACTCTGCAGTTGCAGGTGAATGCGTTTAAGTCCTATAGTCATTTTGCTGAGGCCAACCAGGAGACGTGTAATCATAAACTTTAAATGTGTTTATTTGTCAAGCGGACACTTTCTATTATTTCGTTTTATACTGAGGCAGTTCTTAAACTACTGTTAGACATTAACTATACTTAGTAAATTGATAACACTCTGCCCCTCCCCCATCTCCACCCCCCCATCTCTGCCCCTCCCCCATCTCTGTCCCCCACCCCACACCTTTATATTTAGTTGTGATTGAGTTATAGGCAATAGTATGTTGGTAAACCAGGTCTCTGAAAAAGAAAGCTCCGCTTTAGTGTGTTAGCTGATTTCCACGAGGTAACTACACCCACCAGGGCTTATTTCAAGGTATGATGTGATGTCACATCACTGAATGTAGAGGTGGAAAGATCTGCTCTTGTGAGCATGGGTGCCGGCTGTAGCACAGCCCTGGTATAAGGCATGTACTAGCCTCTTTCTCTCCCAATACCTTCATTACTGAAGGGTCTATTTTCACAATATTCCTGGTCAATAACCTTCGGTTAAATTGATGAATCAACTACCTATAAATGAAGAATGTTTCTCTGGAGCAAGATCTGGGCCATAATGATTAGATACGGAAACAGAATAATGACTTTTCCTAATTCACACTGTAGTACAATGAAAATCACATGGGATTGAGATTAAGTGTGTATAAATTCAAACTCTGGCTCTGTCATTAACTGTTCATATGACTGGATGAATTGCTTAACTTCTCGGAACCTTAAACTTCTTATGTGTAAAATGGGAAACAATGCTTGTGGTACAGATTTATTTTCAGGATTAAATGATATAATAATGGATGTAAGATAAATTCTTGGCAAATAACTCATATTCTTCTCATTTGAAGATTTTCTTATGAAAAGAATTCTTAAACTTTTTTTGCTGCCTCCAGTGTCTGGGGGTGAGTACTAACAGGTGACAAAACACTCGATAATGTAGTAGATAGGTATTGATGGAAAAAAATTGGAACTTTTAAATTTATAGTTCTTATTATCTGACAGCCTACAACTCCCTCCAATGTGGTCCAAACTATCATCATTCCTCACATGCATTATTAAAATAACCTCTCTCTACTTATGCTCTTATCCCTCCCACAGTCTATTGTCATCAGAGGAGAGAGTGATTCTCACGAGAGAGGTCCAATAATAGCACACATTTGTTTAGAACCCTTCAAAACTCCTTCTCCATCAAAGTCAAAGCCAGAGTCTTTAGAAATGGCCTGCACGGCTGTATTGACCACCCTCCACCCCCGTGTTACCTATGTAACTGCCACTCTTACTGACCTTCCCCTCACTCGCTTCACTCACCAGGCCTGTTCACATCTCAGACCTTCATGCTTGTTATTCTCTGCCTGGGCTGTCTTTCTTCAGATTCATGACCAGTTAGCTCTCTAACTACTTTAGGTAGTTGCTCAATCGTCACCTTCTCATGGAGAGTACTTTTGATCATTGTACTGGGTTGAATAGTGTCCTCCAAAAATTCATGTCCAGCCTGGAACTTGTGAATGTGACCTTATTTGGAAATAAGGTTTTTGCAGATGTAATCAAGTTAAGATAAGGTCATACTGAATTGGGATGGACCCTAAATCCAACAACTGGTGCCCTTATAAGGAAAAGGAAATTTATGGAATCTAAAAAACAAAGAAACAAAAATGAACAAACAACAAAACAGAGTTATAGATACAAAGAACAAAACAGGTAGTTGCCAGAGGGGACAGGGGTTGGGAGAGAAAAGAAATAGGTGAGGGAGATTGAGAAGTACAAACAACTTCTTCCTCTTTTTAAAATTTTGGCCACTCTGCATGGCTTGTGGGATCTTAGTTCCCAAACCAGGGATCAGGGATAGACCCGTGCCCCCTGCAGTGGAAGCACGGAGCCCTAATCACTGGGCCACCAGGGAATTCCCGAGAAGTACAAACTTCTGTCCGCAAAATAAATGAGTCACGTGGATATGAAATACACAGTGTGAATAACTATGTAATATCTTTGCATGGTGCTGCACTGTAATTAGACTTACTGTGACCATTTTGAAGTGTATGGAAATATACATTTCTATGTGTGTGTGCGTGTATATATGTGTGTGTATGTTGGATAACAGGAACTAACATAGTGCTATGGGTCAATTATACTTCAAAAACAAACAAACAAAGGAACTCAGAAGAAGAGATCGGATTTGTGGTGACCAGATGTGGAAGGTGGGGGAGGGAGAATTGGATGAAAGCAGTCAAAAGGTACAAGCTTCCAGTTATAAGTGCTAGGGATGTAATGTACAACATGATAAAGATAATTAGCATGGCTGTATGTTATATATGAAAGCTGTTAAGAGAGTAAATCCTAAGCCTTCTCATCTCAAGGAAAAAAAATTTTTTTTTATTTCTTTAATCTTATATCTATATGAGATGATGGATGTTCATTCAACTTATTGTGATAATCATTTCATAAGTCAAATAATTCTGTTGTTTACCTTAAAATTATAGAGCTGTATGTCAATCACATCTCAGTAAAACTGGAAAGAAACAGAAACAAAAGGGAAGTTTAGACACAAGACAAATAGGGAGGAAGGCAAAGTGAAGATGGTGGCAGAGGTTGGAATGATGCTGCCACAAGCCTAGGTAACCAAAGACTGAGGCTGTTAACAGAAGCCAAGGGAGAAACATGAAAGCAGTTCTTCCCTGGAGCCTTCAGAAGGAGCAGGGCCCCCTATGCCTCCTTGATTTCAAACTTCTAACCCCCAGAGCTATGAGAGAATAAAATTCTCTTGTTTTAAGCCACCTAGATTTTGGTAGTTTGTTACAGCAGCCCCAGAAAGCAAACAAAACCATTCGATTTCAAATTACTGCCCCACTACCTTCTACCTCCTACAAACCTTCTGATTTACATTTCTCCATAGCACCTCTCACTAACTGACAAGAGCCTGATGGTTTCTAAGTTTCCCTTAAGCAATATGGTTCATGACTGTGGCGATTAGCAAATCACTGTAGTCTCCAAACGTGACTTAACTTTCCCTTCTCACCTACTCTTCCAACTGGAAATGCTTATCCCTACATGTGTGACATTGCTTCCTTAGTAAGGGGAATACCTGCTAAACTCATCTAACTTCTACTGTTCCTCCTGTCTCAGGTTCAAGAAAATAGCTGTGCGTAGTTACTGCACCAATACAGATCCATTAAAACAAATAAGACCAAAAAGAGAGCGTATATGTTATTTAATTTGAGGATTGAATTTCTAGTATGTCTGGAATATGCGCCTGCTATAACCTATACATGGCATATAGACAGACCAAATTGATTTCCTGCCATTTGATGCTTTTTCAAAGATCACTTCTGTGAGATACTGTAGGAAGTATATTTGAAGCAGACTGAATCTAAGAAAGCCTCTAGATACATCTACCAGTTTAGGGGAGATACACATATAGTGAATCAAATTAGATGACACCACCAGACATGTAAGCCAAATCCAGAATGTGGCACATTCTACAGAAAAAGCCTGCTTTCTTCAACAAGTCAATGGTATTAACAAAATGGAGTGAGGTGGGTGGGAAAGACCTCTATAGATTTATGAAGACAAGGAAAAAACTATGCAATTTTGTGAGTCTTGTATGGATTCTGATTCTAGAAAACAAACATTAAAAAATATTTTTGAGGCAGAAAAATTGGAATTTTAGAAGATACTAAGGAATTATTAATTTTGCAGGTGTGTGAATGCATTGTCCTTATGAGTTAGAGATGTAAAGTGTTTACGGGTAAAATGATAACCTACTCCATCCCTCAAAATGAGGGAGAATAGACAAAACAAGATTGTTGAAGCAGAGTGATGGGTATATGGGGGTTCTGTATACAATTTTCTCTATTTTGGTTTATATTTGAAAATTTCCGTAATAAGAAAAGTTAAAGATCACTGCTACCATTAGGTGTTCCGTGGAGTTCATTCATTCAATTTTTCCACGGGCTAGTTACTGTTGGGCTACCAGTGAGTGCTGTAGATAAACAAGCCTTAAATTACCCTAGGATTTCCATGATTTAGCTCAGAGAACTTTTCACATGGAGCTATTTTATAGGAAAACCAATATTCTGTCAGTGTTGAGAAGCTCAGGAATCAGACTCCGGATATAAAAGTACCCCTTGTCTGAGAGGGTGATTTTGTTTTACCCTAATTCCTCTCCAGAGGGGATCCAGACATCTGTGTTTGCTGGAGGAGTACCTTCTGGGATGAATGATCAACTGAGTCATACCCACCACCCTCCACTCAACATTAGGCCTTATCAGCAAGCCCAGGCCTGGCCCCTTCTTTGATGCCCCTATGGTCCCAAGATTTTTTTCCTCTGGGTTACTGACTTCAGGCTGGAGTCAGATGACTTGCAGAATGACCTCGTCTCTCCTGTCTGCTTCACACCACGGGGGTGAGAACAAATAGGTGCAAAGTCTGTTTGGCTTCTGAGCCCTAGACAGAGGCCCATATTGCTGTCATGTGCTTGTCTGATGAGATGTTCCAGAGTTTGTTTTTTCTTTTTCCTGGCTTCATAAAGTCAGGAAATCAATCACAGTGCATCAAGTAGATTTTTTTTTCAGGGGTGTCTTTGGTAGTCAGGATATGGCTACCAAAGGCAATTCTAGCGGGGGAGGTATGAGGGATTTCACTTCTCTTCCTTTTTCTTCTGTTGCTCAAGAGTTGTGGCACCTCTGTCAAGGGCAGAAGAGGGATGGGATAGAACTCAGAAATTGTTTGACCTCGATGAAGACAACGCTGGTTATGCATTCTTTGCATGCAACTTTATAGTTTAATAGACTTTCAAATATATTCTTATTTGATCCTAGTATTCATCTTGCAAGTTAAACCAGTATAACCGTCTCCATTTTAAGGATGATACAATTATATCTCAGAAAAGTCAGGGAACTCCTTCAAGTGCACTTAGATTGCTTGTGAAGGTGCCAAGATTCAAACCAATTCTTCTAAGTCTTATTACCCCACCCAGTGACCTTTCAACTACTCTGTATGACCTTTTAAACATTTGATGAAAAACAAGGAAGAAGCAGTACAGATATTAGAGTTTTAAGATTATTCATAATGTCTTCATTAGCACAGATGCTGTGAACTTAGCTATGTTTTATTATTATTATTATTATTATTATTATTATTATTAGTGCTAGATACATTCTCTTTTTAATCTCCGAGAATCTCTGGCATTATAATGTAAAATCATAGAGTCTTCTATTTTGCCTAAAATATTTTCATTGGATCAGAATATTATTTTGGTACTGTATATAATATATGGCACAATTCAGGGCTGTCTCCAAACAAGTTGATTAATTGCTAGACAAAGGTAGGATCCTCTGGCTTATGCCTGCCATCAAGATAGGAAAACTGTCCTTGGTTATTTGGATTAACGTAAGTCTCAGAGTAGTGGTAAGTAGTGGTAAGTCAGCACACTTGTCTCTTATGAAGGAGGACTGCTCAGAGGAGACGTGAGGGAAACATTAACATCTCTTCATGGCCATCTGGTTCTTCTTAGCTGAGGAATGCTCACTGATTATGGCACTCCTAAGCAAAGCCCATAAAAGAGATATAGCCTTCGATCCAAGCAAGAAAAGCAATGTGAGGAAATAGAGGTAGGGTTGGCAAAGAAGTGTTTATTCACACAAAAAGTAAAGTCTGAGGTGAATCAGCTGGAAAACTTACTCTTTGGATTGGGAAAATTTTGGGGTTGAAGTTACCTTTTTTAAGAATTTGTACTCTTTTTATTTTTGGCTGCTTTGGGTGCTGCACACAGGGTTTCTCTAGTTGCGGCATTTGGGGGCTACTGTTTGTCGCGGTGAGCGGGCTTCCCATTGTGGTGGCTTCTTTTGTTGCAGAGCGCAGGCTCTAGGTGTGCGGGCTTCAGTAGTTGCAGCTCGTGGGCTCAGTAGTTGTGGCTTGCAGGCTCTAGAGTACAGGCTCAGTAGTTGTGGCACACGGGCTTAGGAATTTGCCTGAGGTCGCATAGGTAGTAACCCAGAATTTGTCAGGCAGTCCTTTTTATTTTATAAATTTATTTATTTTTGGCTGCATTGGGTCTTCATTGCTGCGCGTGGGCTTTTCTCTAGTGGTGGAGAGAGGGGGCTACTCTTTACTGTGGTGCGGGGGCTTCTCATTGCGGTGGCTTCTCTTGTTGTGGAGCATGGGCTCTAGGCGTATGGGCTTCAGTAGTTGTGCTGAAGTTGCTCCGCAGCATGTGGGATCTTCCCAGACCAGGGATCGAACCCGTGTCCCCTGCATTGGCAGGCAGATTCTTAATCACCGTGCCACCAGGGAAGTCCAAAGAATTTGTACTCTTTATTATTATTGAATAGCCTCCAAGTTGAACTACCATGTAAGTCCAGACACAACAAAAATTCAAGAATTTTTTTTAAAGCAATAAAAGTATTATGTTAAGTAAAGAAGTAAGTAAATATACTTCTTATTTATCTGAATGGATCTTCTTAAAATATAATAGAAGACACTGTAAAGAACACAAAAGCTAATGAGGACATAAAATCATAGGATAATTTACTTAACAAAGAAGGTTGAAGTTTGAGATTTCTTAGTAGAAAAGATACTTTTTTTCAATCCAATAGAGGGTACACTGGGCTGAGGTAGAGTTGACGTGGTGATTAATACTGTCCCAGTCACTACTTTGTGTCCTGTGGCAAATGACTGATCTCTATATGTGGCATTCTTCAATTTGAAAAATACCTGTCCTGCATATTGTGCTAAAAGAGATAAAATCAATCATGATAGAAATGTTATATAGAACACTTCTACTGTTGGAAGACCTCTCATTACACATTTTTGGTGTGAAACGAGAATGAAACATATGTTTTTGCTTTCAACTGGTTTACGTAAATCATCAAAAATTTAAATTGCAGATAATTTGACAATGTTCTGAGTTAGAGATCATTTTACTTTTTAGGGGACCCTCAACATGCCTAGTTAGCAAGATTTATGTTTATTAACCTTTCTCCAAATTACAAATGAAAGATCAGGCAGAGAAAGATGTTCTTATTGCATTGAGTATACAATATATCTACAGAGTCTAAATAAATACATGTCCCAAAGTAACTGGCATTGGAAATTGAAAGTGGATTATGACTCATTTATCAATAATGATATTAGATGATTCATATTTGTCTCCTAGCAACTAAATACTATGGATAGGTACAGAAAAATTCTGAATCTGACTTTAATCACTATTATTATTATAACATATATAAACAGAGTGTTTCAAAATGTATCCAAATATATAACCTCCTTTCAGTTATAAACATTATGCAGACCCAACTAGTGGATTATACAGTGATGAAGCCAAAATATTCCAATTCAACCTTCTAGGAAGTAATCCAATGAAATAGATTTGTTTTCTCTTATTATGTCTACAGGCAGCTATGAAATGTTGAGTAGACTTTTTAACTCTTCTGATAGCTGTAGGATTCCTCACAAAAAATTTTATCCTGGCACAATTCCCAATTGTACTCTTTCATGCTTCCCTCTTTGTATCAATTAGAAGTTGATGTTTGTAATAACCAAAACCAGAGTTTCTCTTAAAATAGTTGATTTTATCATACAACATGATATGAAACTGATTTAATAGAATACGAAACATTCTGCTTCTTGGGGATACGTTTTGGAAGTTACTAAATATTAATCAGTGTCAGGAATTCTTTGTCTAAATACCAGAATTTACTTTCTCTTCAGCTTAAAGTTGAGGTAGGGAATGAATATTCCTTTAAAAGTTACTATAGCAATACAATTTGCATTTGAAACTGTAAACACTAATAAAAGCTTGGAAGGTGACACCTTGCAAAAATATTTCAGTTATTCTGAATAAGACTTGAAACAACATTTAATTCTGGAAGTAGGCAGGAGGCTTGGGCATCCAAACAATGCTGCTTCTATTAGAAAGCAGGCCTAAAATGAAATGGAAATCATATTTACTTTCATTGCCCTCCCTCCACTCTCTTTCTCTCTCTCTCTCTCAAAAGAGAAAGAAAGAGGAAAAAAAGCAAAGAAAGAACGACAAGCTGACTCAAACAAAAGCTGTTGGGACATATTTTAGGAATGTTGCATGCATATGTGTGTGTGTTTATGATTGTGTGGGCATGTGTATGTTGGATTTCAACTAGAGAGTATTTTCTACATCTCCACAATTTCTACACCAGCTTAAAACCAAATAATATTTAATCACTTCCATAAAAATGCCAAAATAAGAAAAACATGCATGAAAAAGGCAGCAATAAGAAGAAGGCATGCTATATATGATATAGCTGACCACAAACGTCATTCACAAAACAAGCAAGTGGCCTAACCAGGAATTTTCCAAATGCTTTTTTTGGGAGATGTTAACTCCCATACAGAGAGCTTCAAAATAGAAGAGGAAAATGACAGGTTAGCACAGACCCTTTTTACTGATTTATCCCTAAAATAAAGACCACATCTTGAATTAAAATGCAAGTCCCCAGAGGGTGCTTATGAGAAAGCATCATAAATACAAATAATAATTTAACATGCCAACGTTTTTCAGAGGAACAAAAACCCAGTTCCGACCAGGAGGAGACCTCTGTGTAAGCCACTGGCCCTGCTCTTTCAACCTGGCCCAGCCCTCCTGGTTTTGGAAGCTTTTCTACTTCTGACTCTGTTCACTTTTCCTTTTGGTGTTTTAGAGAATGATAGAGTTTATCCAACAGGAAATGCTGGAATAGTTTTTGCAAGACCTCCATTTCTCCACCACTGGCTTGAGCAAGAATAAGGACTACCATGTGGTGGTGTTGAATTTTGCTAAGAGAGCTTTGAGGCATTATACATAACATCTGTTTAACTTTAGCTTCATTTGGGGAAAATTGAAATGGTATGCATGTCACCTAGAACCATAGACTTTCAGGATCTTAAGGAACCCCATCCAGTCCAGTCTCCCAGCCAGCCCTTACATTTCTTCTATAGTACCCTCCCTGCCCTAAGAAGTTATTCACCTTACCCTAGAACACTCTCAGCAAAGGGGATGTCCTGAGGCATTCTGTTGTGTCTTTACTTAGCTTAAATACCTTTTCTGTTTGATTCTCATCAAAAGCAGATACAGGAGAAGATCCGGCCTCCTTTTGCAAGCTACAGGTTTTGCTTGCATCTTTTTTTTTTAAGGCTCAGAGACATTGCATAAAACTAACCCAGATGTCAGCTGATGTATTATGAACTTAGAGTGGGAACCTTGAGTTCCTTCCTATCTCTCTGTGGATTCTGGAGGGGAGATGATTTACAGTTTTCTTGGCTGTCTTGGAGCTCATGTTTCTGCTACTTTTTTTTCAGCTCATTGTTCACCCTGCTGCTCCTTGTCTGCCTTGTCTGTTTTGCACCATGTCAAACTCAACATCCTTCCTTGATCAATTCACTGTATGGCATATGAAACCCACGTAAATAAAGACGTTTGTGATACAGCAGTCTTTTCTGAAGGTGTATGGAAGTGAAATGGGATTTATTTATTTATTATTTATTTTTATTTATTTATTTATTTTGCTGTACGCGGGCCTCTCACTGTCATGGCCTCTTGCATTGCAGAGCACCGGCTCTGGACGCGCAGGCTCAGTGGCCATGGCTCGCAGGCCCAGCCGCTCCGCGGCATGTGGGATCTCCCCGGACCGGGGCACGAACCCGTGTCCCCCGCATCGGCAGGTGGACTCTCAACCACTGCGCCACCGGGGAAGCCCCTATTTATTTATTGTTTAAGGTGTTCTTTTTTTCTTTCTAGTTGTATTGAGGTATAATTGACATACGGGACTGTATAAGTTTAAGCTGTACAGCAGAATGATTTTACCTACATTATGAAATGATTATCACAGTAAGTTGAATGAACATCCATCATCTCATATAGATAAAAATTAAAGAAATAGAAAAAAATTCGTTTTCCTTGTGATGAGAACTCTTAGGATTTACTCTCTGAACAACTTTCATATATAACATACAGCAGTGTTAATTGTATTTATCATGTTGTACATGACATCCCTAGCACTTATAACTGGAAATTTGTACCTTTTTACTGCCTTCATCCAATTTCACTTCCCCCTACCCCCCTGCCTCTGGTCACCACAAATTTGGATATCTTTTTCTATGAGTTCTTTTGTTTGTTTGTTTTTGAAGTATAATTGACCTACAACACTGTTAGTTCCTGTTACACAACATAGAGATTCAATATTTCTATACATTTCAAAATGATCATTACAATAAGTCTAGTCTTGATCTGTCACCATACAAAGATATTACATAGTTATTCATTATATTCTTCACACTGTACATTTCATATCTGTGACTCATTTACTTTGCAGCTGGAAATTTGTACCTCTTAATCTCCCTCACTTATTTCTTTCCTCCCACCCCCCTCCCCTCTGGCAAGCACTTGTTTGTTCTCTGTATCTATAACTCTGTTTCTGTTTTGTTATGTTTGTCAGTTGTTTTGTTTTTTTTTAGATTCTACATATAAGTGAAATCATACAAAATTTATCTTTCTCTGTTTGACTTGTGTTGAATATACACATTTTATTTGATGTACATATATTAATTAAATATATATTTTAATAGATATTAAAATTCATATATATTCATTTTGACATATATACAACACAATATATATTTGAAGGTTAGAATCCCTATTGTTAAAAGTCTTATTCTTTGCTCCTTTATAGAGCCAAACTCTTTTCCCAAGCCCAAATTCCTGTTCTTTTCATACGCAGAGTGTTTAGAAATCCCTTTTGTTTGCTCCCTAGTGTCTTTGCAACCATAAAACTCCTAGAAGAGAACAGAGGCAGAACAATCTTTGACATAAACTGTAGCGATATTTTTTTGGATCTATCTCGTAAGGCAAAGGAAACAAAAGCAAAAATAAACAAACTGGAACAAATTAAACTTAAAAGCTTTTGCACAGCAAAGGAAACCATTGACAAAACAAAAAAACTACTGAATGGGAGAAAGTATTTGCAAGTGATGTGACTGATAAGGAGATAATATCCAAAATATACAAATAGCTCATACAACTCAACATCAAAAAACCAAACAACCTGATTTAAAAAAATGGGCAGAAGACCCAAATAGACATTTCTCCAAAGAAGACATACAGATGGCCAACAGCACAGGAAAAGATGCTCAACATTTTTAATCATCAGAGAAATGCTAATCAAAACCATGGTGAGGGGCTTCCCTGGTGGCACAGTGGTTGAGAGTCCGCCTGTCGATGCAGGGGACACCGGTTCGTGCCCTGGTCCGGGAGGATCCCACATGCCGCTGAGCGGCTGGGCCCGTGAGCCATGGCCGCGGAGCCCGCGCGTCCGGAGCCTGTGCTCCGCAACGGGAGAGGCCACAACAGTGAGAGGCCAGTGTACCGAAAAAACAAACAAACAAAAAAAAACCATGGTGAGGTATCAACTCACACCTGTCAGGGTGGCTATCACCAAAAAGACCACACATAACAAACATTGGTGAGGTTGTGGAGAAAAAGGAACCCTTGTACACTGTCAGTGGGAATGTAAACTGGTGCAGCCCCTGCAGAAAACAGTATGGAGTTTCCTCACAAAACTAAAAATAGAGCTACCATATGACTCAGTAATTCCATTCCAGGGTATATATCTGAAGAAAATGAAAGCACTAATTCAGAAAGATACATGCACCCCAATGTTCATAGCAGCATTATTTACAGTAGCCAAGACATGGAAGAAACCTAAGTGTTCATCAACAGATGAAAGGATAAAGAAGGTGGAATACTACTCAGCCATAATAAAGAATGAAATTTTGCCATTTGCAAAACATGGAAAGACTTGGAGGGTATTATGCAAACTTCTAAATTCTTGTTGGTGACATGCTGACGTATGTTTATCTCTTTTACTTGAAGCATTTTCATGCTCTCAAGTTCTTATCATCCACCCCAAAGTTTACCAAGACATTTTAAATTAAACTATTCCCTCCTTGGAGAGAATACATATGTATATATTTTAAAGTTTTTGGTGTCTGAGAATCTTTTCAGGTTTTGCTCCATTTACATTGCCTTTGTTGAGAAGGTTACAAGGATAATGGAAGAATTCAAACAACTGAGCAAGAGAATAGTGAATTCTGGATAAACTCACTGACTACCACAAAGTACAGATTTTTAAGCCTTAGTTGTTGGTTCAGTTGTGCTGTGCCACATGTGAAAAAGTAAAAATAGATATCCTTCTGAGCCAAGAGTGGAAGAATTGGCTGTTAACTAGATTAAAAATATGTCTAAGTCTGAAATTGGATGTATAAATTCCTTGGAGTATTGGTGAAAGTACTCTGGGGGAAGACAGTGAGAAAGCTGGGACTGGGGGTGAGAGTTGCCTGGGTTCAAGTTTTTCTGACATATTACTATTTCATTTTGGCTTATGACTAGAAAATTTAATTAAGGCTATAAAAAGTATGAAAATGAAGCATAGAATAGTTGTCAGTTAGGAACTATGATTGTATACTCTTAATTTTTCAGGGTAGCTCTGATTGCATATGTTCTGTGGTTATTGTCTCTCATAATGTTCATATCATGCTTATTAATTTATGGTTCATAAAATATGTTTATTCCATATATGAGCATAGAAATTATTTGAGTTAAAATATTGCAAATCTAAATTGCAAATATAGTATTCAGTTAAAGAAGGCAGGCTGAACTCATGTGTTACCCTGTCTCTCTCCCAAGCCCCCATTAAACTATTACTAAATGAGTAAAAGGCTATAAACCCAAAAGGACAAAGAGAACAGAAGAGGGCATCAGCAGGCAAGCTGTTTGAACAAGTCATTGAATAATGGAGAGTGGATGAAGGTGTAGACATTGGTTTATTAAGGCAGAAAAATCCAGACCTCATGTACATGCAGGTAGCACAATAACCATAAAGAAGCAGTTGACACTGCAGAACCCTGGAGAGGCTTAACTCACGGCAGTAGCTGGTAAGGTAGATGGAGGATTGAGGCATGGGGCTGGACCAGGGAGTAGATGGTAAGGTTATATAAATCGATCCTCTCCTCAAGTAATAGAACACTAACAACCAGGTCCTTTCAACTCCCCAATGCCCACCATGAACAGAACATCCATGCCTACCATATCCCTGACTTTGCCCATCATTACCATAAGAAACCAGAGTTTTATTTATTAACTGGAGAAATTAAATGAGAGTGGCTGATGATTCATAGACACCAGACATGGTGGAGGGTGTGAAGGTGACAGCCATAGTTAAATACAAGGAAACAAATAAAATCTGCTCTCATTGGAAACTTCTAGAATGGTTTGATTCCTCCAGCCCCCTTTTCCTTCCTATGCACACAACACCACAACCAGGAAGCTGTCCCCAAGACAAGAGGTTAGAAGGTCTCTAGAGAAACTGAATCATGTAGAAGAAAGACCCCCTATAGACTAGTGGTTGGGAAGCCCTAATGGAATGGCCAGCTGCCTACAAGATCCACTTGAAGGGTAGTCAGCTAACCCTGTCCGTGTACACTGAGTTTCCACTCACGTCTTGAAGCTCCACTCTTAAATATGAATGAAAAGCCTTGGATCACCAGAATGTAAAGGGATGCTCTCACCACAGAGAGGGGCGCCAAAGTAAATGAGTTGAAACAGGGAAAGAGAAGAAAATGGAGATAATGCAGGGATAATACATATGCTAAAATTCTATAATAATATTCTTAGGGAGATGTGAAAAGCTATTAAATTCATAAACAATAACAGATTGTTGTAAAATAAACCCTATAGAGCTCATAGAAATTACAAATACAATAGTGCTATTCCTTCCATAAAAAATGAGTAGTAGGGTTGGAAGATAAATTCTAGGAATGCTCTCTGAAGTAGAACCATAAGATGAGGAGGTGAAAAATTTGAGTAAGTATCATAGAAGATCAATTTAGGGAGTCAACTATCTGACTTGTAGGAATTTCAGAAAGAGATATTAGAGGAAGAAAATTCTAAAGAACTAAAGGAAATTTATCAAAATGGATAGATAGACATCTCCAGAAGGAAAAAACAAAGCTGAGTATTCAGTATAAACACAGTGAAACTTCAGAAGCCAAGGAGACAGAGATGACCCAATTATTCATGATTAATTTGATCCTTACAAAGTAAAAGTAAGACAAATTAAAATAAAGGGTTAAACTAATCTTGTCACTTTATCCTTAAGACATTCTCTGGTTCACCAGTTTCTTCAGAATCAATTTTCATCTCTGCACAGTAGGCAAGGCCATTCACCAGCTGGTCCTAGCTCACCTCACTTCTTCCAGTCCAGCAATCTTATGGAGATTCTTGCATTTGCCAGAACACAATGCTATTTCCTTTACCTGAGTATCCTTTCTTCATCTGCCTTGTCCTTTTGAACAAGGACGCTGCCTTTCTTTATGGAGTGCTCTCCATAACTTCTGTAAGGCTGAGTTAGGTCACCTTTCACTGTGCTCCCATAGAATTCTTGCTTCTGGCTAGTATAGTGATAGTCACTCTATCATAATTCTCTAGCTGCTTTCGGTATCCATTCCCCAAGTGAAAACATCTCAAGTACAAAGACTGTCTCTTGTTTATTGTGTGTCCTCAGCACCTACCACAGGACCTGCACATGGTAGGCTTTTTTTTTTTTTTTGTAATGCAGAAAGTGAGTGAAGGTTGAGATAGGGCTGTAGACAATCGGTAAATCAAAATGGAAGAAAGTCAGTGGTTCTGTTAATGCCTTTATAAGGATATTTAAAGGTATTCTCTTTTCTTCTTGCCTTTAATTACCATAGTTCATCAATTCTACGATAAAATTTTTTTCACATTTTAATATTTCTGAAGTTGGAATATGTCATACGTTTGATGGCTTGCATAGATTTTTTAAGCGGCAGCATTACCAACCTTTTTAGTGGTAGATAACATAATGGTGCATCTTGCAATCAAAGGAGTGGTAGAGTTCATGAATTATGGCACATATAAGTTAAGTATATGTATAATATGTATGCCAAGTTTGTGAAGGAATAGAATGGGAGTCCTGAGTTGGACTTCTAGAGCACGAGGAATAAGGGCTGTAAGACCATGAAGCCATCAAAGTTTCCTGGCTCAGAGAGAAAAGAGGAAACAGTCATGGAAGAAGAATGGGGGCAGTGTAGGGA
>NW_006788081.1:388247-394860 GCF_000442215.2 Lipotes vexillifer
GGGTTTCTCCTAAATAAACAAGATAGGCTGCAGGTTGATAAAACTCCTTACCGCAATACACTTATCCAGGTCTATGACAAAGTAAGTTGTAAAGCTTAGTTTGACTTATTGTTTGGTAGTGTTGAAATAACATGTTTTAACTGAGTTTCACAGGCCACACTGCCAGAAGGGGGAACAAATTATTGAAAAGAAAAACAGGGATTCTTGTTTCAGGTTACGTCATCAGTGAAGAAAACTTGGAAAGTGGAAACCCTCCATGTTCTTATAGGCCACGACGCCAAACCGAAACCCAAATTAGCCATTGTTGGACAAAACCCCTGATTTTGCAAAACCTAGTCCCAAACCAACTCTGGCTGAGTACAATCAAGTGATAGACAATATTTAGAAAGTGTTTTTCAGAAGAATAACAGAACGTTCACTCCACAAGGAACAAACCCTACCGTCGAACCACTGCTGAAATTTAGTGGCGGCAGGTTACAATAATATTAGAGACTCGATTGTGCTAAAAAATATTTATTTTGGCAATTTGTGAGCAACTTAATAGTATATATTTCCAGATAAGCAGCACTTCCATCAGTGACTTTTGGCAGTGTACGATGTAGGACATATAGATTAACTTAACCTGAAACAGAATTTAATAGATATCCTGACTGCATATACTCCCTCCTTTCGCCATTACTTTATTAAGGTTTCTATTCTTTTACATTTTGTCTAGATTTTATTTAGTTCTAAATGTACAGTCATGAGGAGTTCTACAAAAATCATTGTTAAAGGGAAAACAAAGAAGTAACCAACAAACCATTTTAAAAACATGAATCCTAAAAGGACTAAATAATAGTGGTATCTCTTTTTAATGCTGAGTAAACTGATCTTTGGGAATAAACAGCTCACCCCTAAGAACCGAATCAACTGTTTCCTGGTAAGAAAATTCTGTTTAAGTACAGCAGAAAAAGCCCATGATTGGGTGTTGCTTAGACAGTGGGATATATCATTAAAGTGCTCACAGATTGTACAACCATTAGTTTTTAATCACAAGTCAGTCATAGGTATTATTGTAAAGGTAGAATTTTTATCTTTTAAGTGATAATTGTTCTTTTTTTTTTTTTTTTCCTGCTGTGAAGTTGTGATTCTCAGCCCTTAATTATCAGGGGACATTTTATTGTTTTCTTTAAATCAGAGAGGCAATGAAGAAATGTTATCCTTGACAAGTGATTAAAGAAAGAGGGTAAATTTAGATCGTCAATTTTCTGAGTTACTTCACTGTACAACTGGGTGGCAAACTTACTTTGATACAGAGCTTCATTTTTGTAACACATTAGGTTTGATTTTCTGACTATTATTGAAAAGTCCAAGTGATTCATGATTGCACTTTCCTACAGCACTTCTGAGAGCTCTGGATATATTTCATATTTCCAAAGAAGCATCATTGTTGTTTTTGCCCAGGTGTAAAGAGTTTTGTGTGAATTGGTGCTGCAAGCAAATAGCATGCATCTACAAATTGAGTGAGTGCTTCTTAGACAAAGACAGCTACTGTAGCCTCAAACAAGTCCATTTATTTGGGTGAAGGGAGTATCTTGTCAAGGAATGACAAGCTGACATATACTTATTAATGTCTCTCAAACTGTGTGACAAAATCTGGCAGAGTAACTGTGAATGCAACAATTTGTCACAATTTTATGGAATCCTTTCACATACAGAATTCATGCCTTTGTTCAAGCTGCCTAAAGTATTTAAGTTTTCTAAAAGATTTCTTGGGCAAAATTCCCACAAAATTTCCCCTATTATTTTCAAGGCTTTCAGCTCTTCCTTATATACATGAGATAACTTTCCTGTTCTTAACATTCTCCCCAAGAGAATATGTCTCTTTAGGAACATCTTGGAAATAAGACTTGAGTCTTCAAAGAAAAGTTGTAGAACTTACATTTATACTGGATATTTTCTTATAAAAATGTTAATCAAATTATGTGATGAGCATTTGCTACGCATGTATTTGAAAGGATTAATGTCAATGAGAATGTGGCCACTTACTGTTTTTTAGATAGCTGATTGCTTGTGTTATCCAATACTTTCATTCTGGCATTTTTCCTTTATCTGGTTGCTAATTCTGTAATTTTGATTTTTTTTTGATATTTACCTCTAAGAAGTGGTTGTAATTGCCACTCAAGTAAGACATGTGATAGAGCCCAAAGATGTCCCACAATATTTTAGTAGTAGTAGTGTAAATGTATTTTTAATATATTTTAATACATTCTATAAAATATATATTTACATACACGTATATATAAAATTTTATATATACATGTGATTTTGCAAAGCTCAGATGGCTGACCACAGGCAGAATGGTGAAAATTTTAGGGAGGCAGAATTTCAGTATCTGCTTTCTAGCCATCAGGGCTGTCCTGGCACAGAAAGGGCTGCTTTGGGAGCAGTAGGTTTTTCATTCCTAGAAGTGTTCACACAGAGACTGGGCCTTTTGCTGAAGATACTGTCAAGCACTGCAGGCATATACGAAATGGTCTCTAAAGGCCCTTTTACCTCTGAGACTCCATGAACTAAAAATATCATTTGAGGGAAATTGAGTTTTAATGACTTGTTCTTTTGAACCAAAAGGAAGTCTTCTGAGTGGGGGAGAGAAACACTGTTAAAATTAATTGAATGCCAAATGTTGAGATTTAGAAGATCAGTTTATACAGCATGGTATTTGCTGTCCAAATGTTTATCTCAGAACGGATCAGGACCACAAATAACACTTAATCATGCCTGTATCACTTAACTAGTAGTCTTTTCTTATTAACCAGTTTTACTCTAAGCCCAGATGGCCATATCCTTCTGTTACGGGTTGAATTCTGCCCTCCCACCTTGGCAAAATACGTTGAAGCCCTAATCCCCAGTACCTCAGAATGTGACCTTATTTGGAAATAAGGTTACTGCAGATATTAAGTTAAAATGAAGCCGTACTGGAAAAGCATTGATCCCTAGTCTAATACAATTATTGTTCTTATAAAAGAAGACCATGTGAAGACATAAAGACATGGGGAGAAAGTCATGTGAAGATAGAGGCAGAGATGGGAGTGATGCATCTACAGGCCAAGGAACATCAAGGATTGCCAGCTTTCACCAGAAGCTAGGAGAAGGGCATGGAACAGATTCCCCTTCAAAGACCTCAGAAGGAATCAATTTGGCCAGCACCTTGATTTCTGGCTTCTGGACTCCAGAACTGTGAGAGAATAAATTTCTGTTCTTTT
Organism: Lipotes vexillifer; assembly: GCF_000442215.2. Lineage (NCBI taxonomy): Eukaryota > Metazoa > Chordata > Mammalia > Artiodactyla > Lipotidae > Lipotes > Lipotes vexillifer. Next base: position 391,493 of record NW_006788081.1, read on the forward strand.
AAGTCGCCCAGTTTGTGGTACTTTGTTATAGCAGCCCTAAGAAGCTGCTACATCTTCCTTATAGTCAATCACCTATAAGAGACATCTATGTATTTATATTTTTCCAGAAAATTTCTATGTATATGCACACATAAATATCTTTTTTCCTTCCAGTATACATTGGAAGTATATCATATCTACTCTATATTTGGCTTTATTAGCTATTTTTATATTAACATAATTGAAGATTTTTCTATATCAATACATGAAAAGCTACTCTGTTCTTTTGAATGGCTGTGTACTAAGCCACTGCATGGATTTAGTAATATATCTGACTTGTCCTTTACTGATGGTCATTCCAACTCTTTAATTACAAACAATGTTGCAGTGGACATTCTTGGATAGATGACTTTGTGAACACATTCAAATATGTATACATGATAAATTCCTGGAAGTAGAAATGTCACGTCCAAAGATAGGTGCACTTTCAAACATGACAGTTTTGGGCAAATTGTCTTTCAAAAAAGTAGTTCTAGTTAACATGTTTATCTACATATGACAGTTATTGTGTCTCACTGAATCTGAATCGGACCACACTTTTGATTTTTTCCCTGTCTTTAACTATGAGTGAGGTTAAGTACGTTTCCATATATTTTGGCTGTTTGTATTTCGTTTCTTTTAAAATTAGCAAAATTTTCTAATGGGCTATGCTTATTTATGTGTAGGAGTTCCTTTTTAAAAATTTATTTCTTAGCCCTATTACATTGCTATGAGGGATATAGTGTAGGTGACAACTATTAAGTATGAATATTTTTGTCTTAAAAGTAGTTTCTGTATGTAGAAAAGACTATTCAGAGATTTGCTTTTGCTTAAAAAGTTAGCATTTAATTGATTAAAATTAAAAATCCAAAGCCATACTTCTTACTTAAGCTTTTAAATTCAGTTTACAGATTTATTACTCTATAAATCTGGATGATTTTAGTAACCATTTTTAGGGAAATTTTGAATGTGTGTAATCACATTTATGCACTTAGTTAACTAAACTCCTCCATATATGGCTGCGTTGGGTCTGTTGCTGCGTGCAGGCTTTCTTTTAGTCGTGTGCAGCAGGGGCTACTCTTCGTTTCTGTGTGCGGGCTTCTTATTGCAGTGGCTTCTCTTGTTGCGGATCACGGGCTCTAGGCGCACAGGCTTCAGTAATTGCAGCGCATGGGCTCAGTAGTCGTGGCATGCAGGCCCTAGAACACGCAGGCTTCAGTAGTTGTGGCACATGGGCTCAGTAGTTGTGGCGCACGGGCTCTAAGGCGCATGCGCTTCAGTTGTGGTGCGTGGGCTTAGCTGCTCCGCAGCATGTGGGGTCTTCCCGGACCAGGGATCGAACCCGTGTTCCCTGCATTGGCAGGAGGATTCTTAATCACTGCGCTGCCAGGGAAGTCCTCCTCCATATATTTTTAAACTCATTTTGTAAATTTCATCTGCTTGACTTCCTTTTCAAATATGTCGATCATCTATCTGAAAAACCTTCCCAAATACTTAATATTTTAAAAAATCTTTAAAAAAACCAAGCACATAAAAATAGTGAAGGTTAATCTTCTTTCATGTTCCAAAGCTTTTATATATATATTGTATGAGTTAAAATTGAAAGTCTATATCAATTACTTCATTATGCATTTTAAATTGCAATTACTGACCTCATTTCTCATTTTAATATGCCAAGTTCCTTCCAAACATGGATATATCACTTATCCAAAAACATTAATAAGATTGTTTTGATCTTCTTAAACGTTTCTATACTTAATTCTAAGTTTCTCGAGGGTTGAAGGATGCTTATCTACTAAAGGAATTATGTCATCTAATATCATTTTTGGAGTTGACTTCTCAGCTTGCTTGAGGTTACTCAACAACCAGAAATTTAGGTCAGGACATTCACTGAATTCTGATAGAACATACTGAGGCCTGTTTAAGAGTTCATAACAGGGACTTCATAATTTGAAGTCTGGTATTTTAGTCCTACCTCGTGTTAGCAGAGATCCGTGGTCTGTTGAAAGGATCGCTTATCTCTCATCTAATTGATTACCTGAGAAGCTTACCCGTTTTGTTGAGTTTTAAGATAGGAACTGATTTTCATATCTAACTCTACAGTTTGTAAAACTTGGTGGGAGCCTGCATTCTTTATATATACTTTCAAATGTAACTCTTTTATGTATTAAAATAATATCAACTGAACCTGTATATTGTCCCATGGCATTCCCTTGCTATTCAGTTGCAACCTCAAAGGACATTCTACTGACAAGAAGAAAGCGGGACATTGGTTTCAATCCATCTGAATCTCAACTACCTTTGTTTAATCACTTGTGATTTGATTGAAAGACCTCATACATCTTGATAATATGGTCACCAAATGAAGGTCATATACGTAACATATACACATATTCAAATGTATCCACAAAGGCATTTATCCAAAAATGTCTATGGCAGCATTGTTTATATGAAAAAGACTGGAATCAATCCAAAGGCCCATTAATAGAGGATAGGTTACATAACCTATTAAAAGGCACTTCGAATTTTTCTGCACATTTCAGGACTGAAGATGACATATTATTTGGCTTTAATGCTTTAGTTTCTGGCAAGCTCAGCACCAAACGCTCCTGACTCCTGACTCCATGATTCTTGGATGCAGGAAAACAATCTGAACTGCTGATGCCATAGTACAGAGAAATAAGGACTGTATTTGGATGGAAATAGTCATCCTGATAATTCATGGCACCACTACCAGTATATTTATCTGATCTACTTTTCCTTAGTGTGATGTTTGTGATGAAAGAATATACAGTATTTGGAAAGTAGTAGATTTGAACATCCTTTCCCCACAATGGGTAATGTTCTAGGACTATAATCACGAGAGTCTGTTTTTCTGTGTATATATTTTAAAAACAGGGACTATTGAGGCACTAGGCACAGCTTTGCTTTCAGAAATTTATGATCAGAAGGAGGAATATTTATCTATTCTGATAAAATTTTATATTATGATGAATAAAATGTTAGAGCCGGAAGAAATTGTAAACTTGCTTTTTGCATAAATAAGGTAGAACCCAGAGAGCCTAAATGATGTTCTCCATGTTCTGTCAGTGAGGGTAGAACTCTTAGTGCTGGGATCCGAGAACCATGGAACCTGGGTAAAGAATAGTCCATTCATTCATTATTATGCCACGCTCAGACTGAGGATGAAGGTAAAGTCCATTTTTCTCTGAACTATAGGTCAGAATCCAACCAATACTGACTTTCATGAATTCCAAACAGGGATATTTGAAAAAAAATTCTAGAACCTCTAGCAAAAAGATAAAGAAAAGCAACACATTTCCTTTTTTTTTTTTTTTTTTTTTTTTTTA
>NW_006788081.1:394912-400762 GCF_000442215.2 Lipotes vexillifer
AACACATTTCCTTTTTTTTTTTTTTTTTTTTCTTATCACTTTGGGAAGTTGTTTTGGATGAGGTACGGGGTCAGGAGTCAACTGTTGAGAACAGGGATTGGTTGTACTGGTTTGGGGCAGGCAGGCCAGGGAGCCACATTTCCCAACTTTATTATTATTTTATTTTATTTTTATTTTTATTTTTTTATTTTTTTGCGGTATGCGGGCCTCTCACTATTGTGGCCTGCTCGCGTTGTGGAGCACAGGCTCCGGACGCGCAGGCTCAGCGTCCATGGCTCACGGGCCCAGCCGCTCCGCGGCATGTGGGATCTTCCCAGACCGGGGCACGAACCCGCGTGCCCTGCATCGGCAGGCGGACTCTCAACCACTGCGCCACCAGGGAAGCCCTTCTTAATTAATTTTTATCGGAGTCTAGTTGATTTACAATGTTGTGTTAGTTTCTGCTGTACAGCACAGTGAATCAGTGATACACATATCCACTCTTTTTTAGATTCTGTTCCCATATAGGTCATTACAGAGTATTGAGTAGAGTTCCCGTGCTATACGGTAGGTCCTTATTTGTTATCTATTTTATATATAGTAGTGTGTATATGTGAATCCCAATCTCCCAATTTATCCCCCCCCCATCCCCTTTAAAAACACACACAATATAGCTGGGCTTTTAGATATAGGGCAGTAAATAAAACCCTGAAATGTTATGCAAACGTTTGCATTTAAGTGAGTGTTCTTCGTCTGGATGGAAGATCCACAGTTTAAAAAAGATTCTCAAAGTTCCATGGAACTAGAAACAGGCATCAGTAATAATTTCCTCCTAGGCACTTTGACTAAAATTCTCTGCTTGGCAAAGGATATGCAAGCAAAAGGTAACCCCTTCTAGGGTGTAGCATTTAGTCCACAAGCCAGTCAATGCTTAATTTTTTTCCTATAGAGACTGTAACTTTTTCATAAAAAGTAAGGATTTCAACAAAGATAATTATAAATTACTTTTTGTACAAGCTAAAAACATGCCAATATGACATAATACGAGACGTGAAAACAGCTGCATTGGAAATTAAATAATTTCTCCCAATGAATTTACCTATTGTTAATGCTTATGTAATCCACATGTCAAGGGGGACATCGTCTCTTTCAGACTTAAATACAAATGAGGTCCTATACCTCATTTTATATTCTCACTGTTCCTCTAAATATATCCAGGAATTGGTGGTGCGGCGGGGGAAAGCTTGTGTTTCCCTTCCTGTCTCATCAACTGAAGCTCCTCTTTTCTCTCTGCTCCAGGCCATTCTAAGGTTGAACAAAGCCTATTACTTTGCCATTTTCTAAAAGCCTTGGTGCACACGTGTGTAACAGATTTTGCTGACGCTTTAGGGCAATGCAGGGGATTTCCATCACAGCGCTACAGATAACTTTAAACTGAGCATTAACACTGCTGTTCACAAGTGACCCCCAGTCCCCCGCCACTGGGCTTTCTCATGGAGCCCTGCTTCTACAGGCTTTGCAGCCTACTGTGTTTCTTAGCCCCTTTATCCTTCTCTTAATTTTCATCCCTCTTTTCTCTTTTTTCTTACCCCAATCACTGATTAACTGTTAGCTGTTTGTGAAGAGCAGCTTATCTAACCTCTAAAATATCCTGTCATTTTACACACCATGTTTTGGGAGAGGTCTCATTTTTTTCTACCCAAAGCAAACTTTCGAGGTATTTTCCTAGATGAAGATGGTTGATCTCTTTAAGTGACCTACTATTAAAATTACACTTGTATATATAATTTTAATAAGAAATAAAATAAATAAATAAACTATTTTGATTTTTTTTCCCATCATGCTACCCTTAACTTTCCTCTTTATGACTAGGACTCTCTTATTTCTTCTCACCTGGTGTGTATCCAGCTGTACTGTATGGGGTGTCAACATTTCCTTGCTTTCATCTAATGCTTGATTTTGAGAACCCTTGAAGGCTTCCTCTTCCTCAGTTCTCAAAATTTGTATTTTTTTGTGAGAAATAGGGTTGTCTTAAAATCTTTGGGAATGCTTATATTTATCTCTTCTCTACACTTAGGGTGCCTTTATTTTTTTCCTTTTTCTTAGCATGGTCAGAAAAGTATGGGGGGAAATCCCACTCTCTACATTGCTAAAACTATCCTCCAACCCCGAGATGCTTTTCAATTAAAAGAAAACAGCCAATAAACACACGACTGACTCATTCCATTTACTTTTCCTCTCCCTACACTATCAATACTCAGTTTGCAATGCAGCCTCTTTTATAATTCTAAATCTTTAAAATAAACTTTACTCTTATTTAGGGACTACATCTTTTATTCTCTGACTGTTTAAAAACACATGTTGAACAAAGCATAGCAAACATTTTACACTGAATCGCCTGGTATTCCACTGATATAAGCAGCTAGTGATGTTTTGGAGATGTCCGAGAGGTTGGGATTTCAGATAAGGCCATGTGGATGCTCTTTTGGAGGACTAGAGACACAGAAGATGTAATCAGGAATGAATTAGAAAGCCCTTCTAGGATTTCCAGGTAACAGGATAAGATGCTGCTCTGGGAATGGCAGTGAGAGAACATATGAAGGGGATAATGTTGGGAAGGGGTTGCCCAGAAGGAAGATGGTGATACACATGAGATAAGATGAGAGCCACAGGGTTAGAAGTGGAGCAGTTGGATTAAAGAAGAGATTTGAGCTACAGAAAGTACATGTCACGTTTGGTGAACTAACTGAACACAGAATGCCAAAGACAGTAAGAAGCTGAAGATGTCTCAGTGTCCATACTCAGAATATTTGAAAGATGATTCATTACTTGCTCTGATAGAGATACAGGAAATGGAGGATAAATTGTTAAAGCTTTGTAATATTCAGGGTCAGCTGATATTTCTACACTCATTTCAAGTGCATCACATATGACTGATTTCCTGGGAAAATTTATGTATCCGAAGGAAAAGAGTTTCTAATTAGGATCTGTTTCACTGAGACCATATACATGGCAGAGACCATTCAGGCAATCTGTCATGTGTTCTAAATTATTTGAAAAGCTGTCTACATTAATCAAATTAATTGTGTAGGGCTAGCCTTTGGGTTCTCAGACTATTTTTAAACATACATACAAAAAGTTTCTACTTGTTCTGTAAAAAGTCTATTTATTAAAACATGGTTATGTCTAATGACTTTTTTCCCTTCAAAATCCTGTGTTTAGAACAATCACAGATGGCTTGCAATAAATCATTTCCAATTTCACTCCCTTCTCAGGCAATGTTATCCAAAACTGTGGTTTAAAAAATCATTTATATACCAAGAGCTCCTAAAGTTATTTTCCAGCTCTGACCTCTCTCCTGAACTCCAGACTCAGATACCTGCTGCCTTTTATACATCTCTACTGGGAGGTCTAAGAGGCATTTCAACCTAACAGGACCAGAACTCTTAATTCTCTCTGTTTCTCATTCTTCAACCTGCTTCTTCCTCATTTTTCTCAATTGATGGTGCCAGGATCCACCTGGTTGCTCAAATAAAAATTTACAAAGTCATCCTTGGTTCTTCTTTTTTTTCTCTCATACTCAACATCGACACTACTAATAAATTGGGTTTACGCTATCTAAAAAAGCTCTTTGTGAATCTTCCTACTTTTCTTCATCTCCTTAGCTGCTACTTTGGACTATCTTTCCTTCCAACATTGAATCCGTAGCCAGAGTAATCTTCAAAAAATTCAAATCAAAGCATGTCTGTCCATCTCTCTCACACTTAGAATAAAAACCTATGTGATCCTGCATCCATCTGCCTCTCCGGCTTTAACTAATCACTGTCCATTCTCACATGATGGTACAGCTGCACTGGATTGCGTTATGCTTCTTAGAAAGTCCAAGGCTATTCATTCTTTATGGACTTTCATGTTTATCAACCTGGACTGTCCTCCTTCTAGAGCATCATACGTCTGGATCCTTTTCGTTTCCTAGTTCTTTTCTTAAATCTCGCTTCTTCCGTTTAGTCTCACCCGATACTCTGTCACAGTCAGAGTCTATCCAGGAAAATGAAACCACTCTTAAGTATTTAAAACAGGAATTTTAACACATAGTGTTGTTACACATGTGGTGGGAGAGCTGAGAAGCCAAAAAGGAGATGGAAAAATAACCGAGAGCTTGCAAACAGCAGAAGGCTACTACCAATTCTGGGTTGGAGAGACAAAAAGAGGAGGTAGGTTTACTGAAGTCCAGGACCACAGCAGAAGCTAGAAGCACATCAGGCATGACTGGCAATAGTCAGGGAAGGGATGTAGCCTCTGCTGAAGACATTACCAGGGAGAGAGGGGGCAAAAACACATTAATTTCTCCCTTCTTGCAGTGCTCTAATCTCAGTGATTCTATTTGTTAAATCCAGCCATAAGTTAGCTAACATAGGAGCTTGTAGAATGTAACCTGCAAGGTCAGCCCCACTCTGGTACAGAGCAGAGCAGGACATGGGGAGAAATTAATCTGAGTGGAATCAGATCAAGGATGGGTATATCAGGACGTCCCTGGTGGCACAGTGGTTAAGAATCCACCTGCCAATGCAGGGGACACGGGTTCGAGCCCTGGTCTGGGAAGATCCCACATGCCGCAGAGCAACTGAGCCTGTGCGCCACAACTACTGAACCTGTGCACCACAACTACTGAAGCCCGCGCCCCACAACTACTGAAGCCCCTGCCCCACAACTACTGAAGCCTGTGCGCTTAGATCCCGTGCTCCGCAACACAAGAAGCCACCGCAATGAGAAGCCCACACACCGCAACGAAGAGTAGGCCCCACTCACCACAACTAGAGAAAGCCCGTGTGCAGCAATGAAGACCCAACGCAGCCTAAAATTAATTAATTAATTAATTAATTTAAAAAGGATAGGTATATCACCCAACTTAAAGTAGTCACCCTTACCCAGACACATCCTAACTCGTTGTTTTTTCATCACAGCACATATCATTCTTGAAAGTTTCTTATTTGTTTATTCTTTATCTGTCTTTCTCTAGTTCACATCCAACACAGCATCTGGCATGTTTTATGTGCTCAAAAATGAATACAAAGAGGAGAAATTTTTCTCTGTAAGGTCACAGTAGGAAAGATACATAAAGAAGTCCTTTAATAATCTTCCAAGTTTGTACACAGTGTAACTAGAACTCAAAGCTGGGTTATTGATTAAATCAGTAGTAGATGCACATTCCTTATGGATTCTCTACCTTAGCGGGGGAGAGTGGTGCTATATTTTCTGAAGAGACAATTATAATGCTTTTAAAATAAATACCTCTTGATTCAGTCTTAGAGTTTAGCTTTTAGTAACTTTCTTTTTTAAGAAAAACTTTACTGAAATATAACACGCTTTTAAAACATTGTAGAATGCTTTTGGTTACAGATGAATGTTTCTAAAATCAAGAAATGCTAAGAAAGACTTAAGTATGTAAAAATTTCTGAGGGCCTCCTTTTTCTTCAGTTCCCCCAGTTAATAATAAATACACATGTCCTTGCTGCTTATAACACCTTCAGCTCAAAGACCTCAGAGCACGGTAGACACAAAGTTACTATTCTCCTGTTTTTAGCTGAGAAACATGAGATTTAGGTACCAAGCAGTTTCTTTCAGCATTATAGCATCACAGCACCAAAGGACCCTTAACGAGATAATCAAATCCACTCCCTTTGCCTCCAAAGTATGCATTGAATTATTGAGCTAAAACAGGATTATATCTAAATCCTCATTTGTTAAGGCTCTTGGGGAAGGAGATTGTAATGACCCCATTTTAATAGCATTTACTGTTCATAAATGTTTCCTGGTATTTATTCTCCATTCTTCACACTACAATTTCAGCCTGTTTTATCTCACTCTTTC
>NW_006788081.1:400871-405616 GCF_000442215.2 Lipotes vexillifer
TGACCTCCCATAATGTGCTCAATTTTGTATTGCTTTTTAATTTTTTCATACACAAAAATCTCCTCTCTATAACAACATCATCAATAGGAATTACATTGCTTTACACTGTTTCAGTTTTCGCCAGAGTACAGGTTCAGGGATGTGTCAACTAGCTGATGGGTTGTAGTGTTAGAATCTGTTTTGAGTGGAGAAAGTTAGTGATTGAGTGATATCCACATGATTTGGGGGCATAAGGAGATATAAGAAGATGAAAAAGAATCCAACCTTTTTTGAGTACTTGTTATGTGCCAAACACTCTTCTAAATCCTTTTACACTTATTAACTTAGTTAATCTTCACAATAACTCTATGGGTTGGCACCATTATCCCATTCTAAAAAAAAAAAAAGGAAAGCTGATGTACAGAAAAATGTTAAATGTCCAAGAGCAGGCAGTTGATAAGTGGCAGTGCTGACATTCAAATCCAAGAACCCATGCTCCTAACCACTAAACTACAGCTTCTGTGGGTGAGGGGAAGGGGACTTTAATAGAAAGTGTCCAGGAAATGGCATATGGTGGCTCTGGTTTCAGTTCTCACTACAAGAAGAAGTGACTGTTGCTTGTGACAGCAGACAGAAGACCACTGTTCTCCCAGAGGAAACACAGCTGCCAGGGAGAAGGCACTTACAGACACAGAGTAGAGTGCAGCAAAGTATAGTCAGCATTTAAGGGAAGAAGAACTTTATGCAGAATTTCATCAATAAAGAGTAACCGTGGCATGAATAATGACCTAGACTTAGGAATAACGATCCTGAAGAAAGAAATGGACATTCCAGCCAGACAACCCAAACCAGACATCACATTGCGCAGACAACTGTGTACACACAGAAGAGCATCAGACAAGATCAGATCTGTTTCCATAGCCCCTAGTCATGTAGACAAGTCTTATGACTAGTTGCTTAGTAGAACATGTTGATGGTCTTCTTTACATCATTGTTTATAATTAGAAAATTAAAGTGCATAAAATTCTTATTTGAGAGTGAGGATGTAATCATTTTAGGTAAATTCTTTCAGCATCTTACAAAAGTTTCAAGTCAAAGTGTCCTTCTATATATTGCTAGATATGAGTTCCTGGTTGGAAGAGTAGGATGAACGCACACTATGACACCAGAATTCTTTCATTGTTGACAAGATTTAAGTGCTACGTGCTACAGGTACATAATCTATACATTAGCATTATCACCTGATGTTATGTTGGAAATGGAAGTTTCAACCGTTTCCCCAGCTGTTAACTAAACACACATGTACATACACATATATAACCATACATGTATTCACACCCTTATTCCTCCAGTGCACTGCCCTGTCTCATTCCAGTCTCCTCGGTTGATTGTCAAACTCATTCCACGGTCCTGCCCCACTATACTGAATGGATATTATTTTACAATTTTCCATTATTTTCTGCAGGCCCAAAGTGATGCCAAGTCCTCCACCGCCACATGCTGCCAGGCTTGTTCTTATTGCTTTGGCCGGGAATGGCTATCCAACTTCTAGATTTATCCAAATCCAGTCACTCTCTAAGGTCCAAATGAAATTCCTCAGACGATATTCTCCACAAATCCCGATCATTCCCATCTCTATCCTCCTTTGGTACCTCCTGTGAATGCCACTTTGATAATCAGTCACACGGCACCCTGCACATTGCTGTTGTTCATGTGTGGGTGACTTTTCTGACAAATCAGTCATATACTTATTGGGCCTAGGAACTGACTCTTAAACTTCTTGCCCTTACACATCCCCTAGGACAATGGCAGACGTACAGCTGACTCTCAATGCACAATTGTTCGAGATAAAATGAATTGAAAGCACTTAATTGTTCTCCTTCAGACGTCAATAAGTAAATTATTTTTGAAGGACTTTCTCCCCCCACTTCTGTCCCAGAAGGACCTGTGGGGCACACTGCATAACAAAAAGAGTCAGAGTTCCCTTTAAATCCTCAGCATGTTCAATGAGATGGATTGAGTATATCGTCTTCTCTCCACATGCTTTTTAAATCCGGGTAATTTATGCATCTCTAATGTTGGACACAAAAGCATTTCACTGGGAGAGAATTGGAGGGGAAAAGTCCTATTATTATAGAAGCATATGCAATTATTTGAGCATAAACATATTTTTATGATAGTCCTACAGTTGAATTTTCTCACACGGAGTTGATGCCTGTCATGACAGTTTGAGTCCTCTGTGTCTAGAAACTGGTACAATTCTGTTTTATCAGCATTGGTACTTGGGCAGGCAGCCTGAATGGATTAATGAGAAATGATGAACATAAAATATAAGATTTACCTAATGGGTTAAACTCAATGATCATATACCACAGTGATATGCCTTAGCCTCAAACGTTCTGATCTGCCTTGAGAACTACAGTACCTGTGAATCCATCAACTATGAAGTTACCTAAAACACTCTTCAATAATGTGTGCTTTTAGTCTCAACCACCTCCTGATGTGATGACTTTAATAATGCTAATAGGGCTTCCCTGGTGGCGCAGTGCTTGAGAGTCCGCCTGCCGATGCAGGAGACGCGGGTTCGTGCCCCGTTTCGGGAAGATCCCACATGCCGCGGAGCGGCTGGGCCCGTGAGCCATGGCCGCTGAGCCTGCGCGTCCGGAGCCTGTGCTCCGCAAATGGGAGAGGCCACAACAGTGAGAGGCCCGCATAACGCAAGGAAAAAAAAAAAATAATAATGCTAATAATACCAGCAGCTAACATTCAGGAAATACAATAGGCCCATAAACATCTCAGTTAAAATCCTTACAACAACCTTGTGTAGGGGGCACTATTATTACTCTCTTGTTAGTTGTTCTTTGGACTTTATTTTTTCTTTCCCCCATTTTCAGTATTTTGAGTGAACTTTTAGGGGATTACCTCTAACCCTCAACAACAAATTATTTTGTTTGTATTTCTACAGTCATTTCTTCAATCCTTTACCAGCTTCTTAAAAAGGTATGCTAAAAGAAGAATGATCCTAAAATCACATTTACAGAGAGATTCTGTTCGTCTTTGTATGAGGAAAGTATCAGTACTCCTAAAATCATTTTTCATGCACCCAGCATTGTATTGGCTCCCTCAACCCCCAGTTTTATTGAGGTATAATTGACATATAACTTTGTTTTAGTTTAAGGTGCCCAACATAATGATTTGATATATGTACATATTGTGAAACGATCACCCCAATAAGTTTAGTTAACATCTATCACCACACATAGTTACACACTTTTTTTTTTCTTGTGGCTTTTTAAACAAGTCAGGGACACACACTGACCAGTGGCCTTAAGGAGCAATGACTACCACAACCTGGGCTAAAAGAAGTGCTCACTAACTATGTATGAAACAGGAAAGAATGAGGCAAAAAAAATATATTCTGATTCTTTTGCTCTAGCCCTAAATTATTCATTCACAACCATTCATTCCATAATTGTAACTGAATCCTCAATGAGTCCCTGCCCCTCCGAGCTCACATTATTTCCTAACTCAGTGAATGACACACCATCTTTTCAGTTATTCAGACCATAAATCCAGGGGCCTTCCTTGATACCCCTCTCAAATCATTCCATTCCCTCATGAGCTGCATTAATCCATGTCACCATCAACTTACTTTTTTTTTTTTTTTTTTTTTGGTACGCGGGCCTCTCACTGTTGTGGCCTCTCCCGTTGCGGAGCACAGGCTCCGGACACGCAGGCTCAGCGGCCATGGCTCACGGGCCCAGCCACTCCGCGGCATGTGGGATCTTCCCGGACCGGGGCACGAACCCGTGTCCCCTGCATTGGCAGGCGGACTCTCAACCACTGTGCCACCAGGGAAGCCCCATGTCACCATCATCTTACCCACACCATCGTGCTAGCTTCCCAGATCACCCACCTACAACTCCTTTTGCTCCTCCCACCCCACCTCGATGCAATAGGCGGAATAGCTATTTTCAATACAAATCTGATTGTTACACTTCCCATTGGCTTAAGGTACTCAGTGGTTTCCCTTTGACCTTAAGATAAAAACAAAATCCCCACCTGGTCTTAGAAAACCTCCTCCCCACTGCTTGCTTAGCTTCCAGTGCCACCTTGCATGGATGACTCCATTCCTCTTTATGACACCCACCCCAGCCCTCCTGTGCCATGCTTCCTCCCTTGCACATGAGTTCGCTGGCATAGCTTTCCCTCCCTTCTTTACTCGATGAACAACCTTCAGAAGTTAGTTTCATTAAGGGGTCCTCTTCCTTGACAACTCTGACTGTCATATCCTCCTATAGTCATGCATTTATTCACTTACGCATTCGCTCAAATAATTCAACAAATACCTACTGAGCAACTTCTCTGTGCCAGGGCCTGGGATACAATAGCAAGTGAGGCATGTGTGGTTCCTGATCTCATTGTCCAAAGTGGAAATCAGAGCACAAGTCTGTCTTCTTTCACAGGACTTATTGCAAGCAGAACTTAACGCCTATTTTTATTATTAGATTTATGTCTCTTAACCTCCATGCAAGCAAGAATTTTTCCCCACTGTTTTGTTTCTAGAAACCAGCACCCTACCTGAAATATAATGTGAACTCCATTTGAATTAATTTTAGAGATTTAAACCTAAATACATTAAACTTTATCTACCATATATAGACTTATTAAATCTTAAAATATTTATTTTCTTCTTAGTCTTGTCATTTCATGAATTGTGGCGTTATGTTAGTCACATTTTTTTTTTTTTTTTTTTTTTTTTTGCG
>NW_006788081.1:405731-438387 GCF_000442215.2 Lipotes vexillifer
GGGCCCAGCCGCTTCGCGGCATGTGGGATCTTCCCGGACCGGGGCACGAACCCGTGTCCCCTGCATCGGCAGGCGGGCTCCCAACCACTGTGCCACCAGGGAAGCCTAGTCACATTTTTATTAACTTATTTTTTGTTAATTTATTTCAGAATATTTATTGCTCACTGATCAACGCTAGCTCATTCCTCTCTATAATTCCTCCAGATATTAAATGATAATACCTGTTTGGGGAAAAAGATCTGAAGTATCTGGGAACATTAATTTTCTATTTTTAAGCTAATTGCGCACTGACTGAAGTTCTAATACGTATTTTATAATGGCTTTCAAAATATGAACATGTTATGCATCCTCGTTACTTCCTTCCCATTTCTTGAAAAAACAGTATTTCTCAATTTAAATTCTAAGGGTTCCATGGTCAAATGCTACTGGCTTAAACACAGCAAAACAAATTTCTTGCTGCAGCATTTTATAGAGCCCTTGACCAGTTACTTAACACTGTGAATTCCTAAGTCCGTGTGTGTGGTGGGGAGAGGGTGAAGGGGTGGGAGAAGTGGAGGGATGGTGGTAGTACATTTTCAGAACACCAGCTTTTTCAAAAACATTTGATAGCTGCATTCCTTTCTCCAAGAGCTCTTGTCCATACATTTCGGGAAATGCTGCTTTTAAATCAGCCTGATTCTAGATGTGGGATAAAATTTTGGTGGATCACTATTTTGGTCATCATTAAAAAAAATGAACTTTTGCAGTTTTCTCTGGAAGTCAACTGACTCCTGAAAGAATGTGTGTCCAATTCAACCCAGCAAATGGTTATTGAACATCTATTATCTGACCGTCTAGCGCTGGCAGTTTTCTTAACTAAGAAGACTGCAGTGACATGCCTGTCCCTGTGGATGGCAAAGACAAGATCATTGGGACTGAGTCACTATGTTCCAGGCCTGCTGCAATGCCAACGCACAGCACCCCTAAATGTGTACATTCTTATTCTTGATGATAAGACAAGGGATGCTCAGGTCACACAGTTAGCAGAGAGGAGAGCTGGGAATCAAAGCAGGGCCTCCTTGCTTCCAGGCCTGTCTGTCTCGTTTTCCCTGGCCACAGCATCCTGATTTATGTACAATCTTGTGTGAGAAGTTCACTAAAAATAATGTGAGGGCTTCCCTGGTGGCGCAGTGCTTGAGAGTCCGCCTGCCGATGCAGGAGACGCGGGTTCGTGCCCCGTTTCGGGAAGATCCCACGTGCCGCGGAGCGGCTGGGCCCGTGAGCCATGGCCGCTGAGCCTGCGCATCCGGAGCCTGTGCTCTGCAAATGGGAGAGACCACAACAGTGAGAGGCCCGCATAACGCAAGAAAAAAAAAAAAAAAAAAAAAAAAATGTGAATATTGTATAAATAAGTCCTATGGAAAACATCAGGGCTGTTTTCCTGTTTCCAACAGATGGTATTCTTCCCCTTGCTTAAACTGGGTTTTCGCCCGGAACCCAGTTTGGAGAGTGTGTTTTGGAGAAATATGTAGCTAGCAAGCTCTCTGCCTCCACTGCTCTGTCTTCTTTAAGTAAATTGTGAAATTTCCATTAATGCAGAAGTAGAACAACTTCTCAGCAGAAATTCCTAGCTTGTGTTTGTGGTTTAGGTTGGTGGCAGATGTGATTTCCTTCATAAAATCTTAGAACTGGAAGGAAGTGAAAAGATTGTCATAACGTCCCATTCAGGCACAACCAGGGCATTTGAAACCTGGAAACAGTTAATGATTCATCCAGAATCACATCAGAAATAATAATACAAGTAAATATTAATGATGATGCCAGGATGATTACTCCTGTGTATTGAGAATCTACCTTTATAAGGTCCTTGTTATGTAGTGTATATCATCCCTATTTTCTGATAGGGTATCTGAGGATCAGACAGGTTAAGTGACTTATCCAAGGCCACACAGTTAATAGGTGGTAGAGCCCAGGTTGAAACAGTCAGTCTGACTCCAAGGCTTAGGTCCTTTCCACCATGCTGCTCCCTGCCTCCATTCTGTGGGCTCAAGGTAAGCGACAAGGAGTGATTCAGTCCAATCTCCCTCAACCCCAAATCAAATGGAAAACTGGGGAGCCCAAGAAAGCCTTGAAATCACGTCATTTACCTGAGGTATGACTGAAGAGAAATGGGCCTGAATTTTTAAAAAATGATGGTCATTGATCCAAAGAAGGGCATTTGCTTCACGTACTCATCATAAGAGGATGTATTATTTCAGCAGTGATGCCACAGCCTGAAACCACTTTGGAATTCCTTTTCATGCAATTATTTTTGTAACCTGCCATATATTTCTTTGAATAACCTCATTAGTGGTAAAATATTTTCCTTTGAGAACAGATTTAATTTTTCCCATTATTTCGAATTCAGCTTGGTGAATAAGTGGGGATCAAGTTTGGTGATAATGGTCAATATCATGTAATGAAACCTGTTTTCTTGAATGACTTGATATACAGACTCAGAGGGTTTTAATTAAAGTTAAGCTTTGTCCTTTGGATCAACAGTGATGTCAGTGGAATCCAAGACTCTCTCAGATCTGCATGGAATCTGAGAGAGCTTCTGGAACCAGCTTATATGTGCTGTATGAAGATAAAATAATTCAAAACAGCTACGTATGAATAAACAAATTCTTTATTATTCTTTATTTCAAGTGAGTGTAAGATTATGATGATTGTTATAGTCATTTAATTTTTGTTCTTTTTGGTAAAATCTGTTCCTTATTTAGAGTTCTTACCTGTCTTTGAAGGCCCAGCTGTATCCTACTTGGTTCAAGACAACACCCTACCAAGACGAACCTCTAAACCATTACAACACTTGCTCTCTTTTCCAATTACTTAGAATCTAGTCAAATACTACACTGCATTCTTATTTCACCTTTCATGGTGTCTGCCTTATCTTCCTACAAAGACTGTAATATTTTTAAGGAAATAACTATTTTTTTTGCTTTGTTTTGTTTTGTTTTGCTTTGCTTTGTCCTGTGGTGGATGCACTATAAAATGAATGTTTGGGGGATGCAATGCTTCTCTCCATCACGTCCTCATTTTTGTATGTCTGTTCTCTGTGAGTACAAACTGAGTTCCTGGAAGATTGTCAGTATTCAATACCTTCTTCCCTTTGACCTTACTCACCCTGATCTCAATTTTCCCTGAAAAGTTCCATTTACCATCATTTCTTTTTTATGTGAGGAAACTGGATTGACTATGGTTATATTCAGTGGTTGACTGAAGGGTAAAGTTGAGCTATTTTCAAGGGCTTTTGGTCAATGTAGGCACAGCCTTCATCAGTAATTTAGGCCCAATTTTCTAATAGAAAGTTTGTATATTAAGAACTAAAAAAGTTTTCTGGGATAAACAAAATTCCTCTTCTACTGGGTTAAGAGGCAAGCCTTTCTTGAATTTATGGCCTCAGGACTCTCTGCCACAGGTCTGTTTTTGCTGTTTGATAAGATGGAGGTCAAGTCAAAGGTATTTGTTGAAGTGTGTTTATAAAACAGCTACTTTCTGCCCAGCCCTTGCAGATTTTCTCCTTTCTTCGGTACTAGGTTGACTCTTAGCTATAATTGCATTCTGAGAGCCTCAGAACAAAGTAAGGCAGTATGGGTGAACACCCAAATCTCAGAGTTTAAAATCCATTAGCCCCACATAGAGGAAGTCAGCGGCGAGAGGGAAAGTGGACTTTTCTGCCAGTGGATAAACCTCTCCTCTGAAAAGGAAGTATGCTTGGTCATAGTAGAACTGGAGAAAAATGCAGAGAGTGTGTCTTTCTACTTTTTCCATTATAGAGAAAAAGTCAATTGAGAGTCCTGGGAAACCACAAAGAATAAAATATTGCTGGCCAATGGAAATAGGCACATTTGGAAATCAGGAAGTCAACCTTCTGCTCCAGCAGTGGTTCAGTGAATGACACTCCAGCATTGGAGGTCCTTTAGGAGAGCAGGGCGGTCTTTAATGTTTGCTAAAGGGAAACTTCCAGAAGAGTCAGTCCAGGGGGGAGAGACTAGAAAGGCAGGGTGATGTATTATGGTAAGGGTCTATGATGAAGCTCAGTTTTTAAAAACCCGATGTCTTTGTTTCCTTCCTCATTCATCATAACATGCAGCATGAGTGTTCACAGAGCATATCCAGCAAGGAATTCCAAAAGCCCAACACACAGATTTATAAGGGCGGTCTTTATCAAAGCAGTCTCATTATCTTGTAAAAAGTTGACAGAGAAAAGCCATCTGGAAAGTTCATCTTGAATTGTGTTGTATCAAGCAAACTCAAGGTAATATTCTCAATAAGACTGAAAACAGTCTGAACTAAGTAGTATGACTTAGCAGATTACTCATTTAAGCAAACCAAAATATGAAATCAGAATTGTTCCTAAGAGTTGGGATGGTAAAATGAAGTGACTTCCCATAAAGTACTCTTAAAATACAGATTTCTGCCTCTTATCACCATGTCACCACACCCCCAAACCCCTCCTTCACCCACTCCCACTCTTAAAGACTTTGATTCAATCCTTCTGTACTTAGGAGTCTGTTTTCAACAGCATTTAAACAGCTATGTCTGGGAACCTCTAGTCAAGGCAACTAATGAATCAGGATAATTTCTACCAGTGGGTTTCCATTCTGAAGGCATGCTGAATCACCTGGGGCACTTTTAACAATACCAGTGTTGGGGGTTCCTCTCCCAGAGATTCTGATTTAACTTATCTGAAGAGTAAATTTCTTAAAAGCCATTCAGTCAATCCTAATATGTATCCAGGGTGGTGGACCACTGAACTGAGACAAATCAGACCCCAAACTTCCCATTCTGAGATTTTCTGGCTGACGTTCATTCACTTGACCTTCAAAATAGTTACATCCAATTTTTTTTTAAATTTTATACTGTATTATTTCTACCCTTGATCAAAAAATCCCAAACTATTATAAAGCAGACATTTATCTTTTAATATTAAAATTAATTTCATTTTCATAACTGTTGACCTTTCTCAGGATATTACTTGGCTGCAATAGCGGCAGGAGTGGGAGTCTGTGACACAAGACCTTTTTCCCCAAATGTTTAAATTTCTCTTGCAAATCCCCCTCTGCTTTTTTCAGGGAATGCACCTGCCAAAAGATAGAGAAGGTGAGGCCACCTATTCAGAATAGAAGATCCTGTAAGCCCAAAAGGCTGGCCAGGAATAAGAAGACTGAGCAGGGATGCCTCAGTTGTCCTAAGAGAAAAGGCAGCAGAGACTTCTGGAAGCTACAGTACAATTCTTGCCTGGAGACATTGAGCTGCTCCAAGCCAGGCTCTGCTTCCTGACTCATTTGACTAAAGTCCACTGTGCTGCCCTGTAGACTATCCAAGACACCACGTGCCAATTAAATCTGCATTTAATTTAATCTGCAATTAAAGTATTTGCATCTTCCGTACCGCCTCTGAGCCCTGGAGATCCTAGGTACTGCCAACGTCATGACTACCCAATCCCTCATTGTTCTATTTAACTTGTCTGAATTCATGTTGATAACCTGAAGTGTGTCACCCCTGCCCACACTGCTGGCCAGCGGACTAAGACCCAGCATAGTAAAATGGACATTCTGGACTGTCCCTAGATGGTTATGCCATTCTCTTTACTTTTTATTTGACCTGTCCAGGCCATGGTAATGACTAGATGGAACCTTGAAAATATTAACCATTACACGGTAAAGTCTTTTTGATACAAAGTTCTAGGAAAAAACTATTTTAGAGTATGAGAGGGAATTCTGTCAGAAGCTTGTAAAATGCATGTTGTGAATGAAATAGTTAGAATACGCTTCTTTTGATGAACAAAACTTCCAAAAGTGTTTTAGGAAAGGGAGTGTATGGGAAGGGAAAACAATATTCAACCATCCCAAAATAGCTGCTTCATTACTACAGGAAAAAGATAAGACGAAGGCAGATTAGTCACATTTCCTTATTTGTTATTGTACCAAAATTATCCAGTGAATTGCAGTGTCATTTTGCATTACTACTGAGACTTCTTAAATGCATCAAATCACTGAGAATGGAGAAGAAAAGAAATTATTTAAGTCAAAGCACAAGTTTTTAAAACAGTGAGTGACTCGGGTTAGTAATATGTATTCCTTTTTTTTTTGGCAGCAGTCTAGCCCTGTTCACTCCAGGTGTACAGAGCTGACAATGAAACCAAGTCTTGGCCATCTTAGTTTGCTTCTATTTTCTTTGCTGTTCTCTTATTCGCACAGATTAGTTTAAATCTTCTTGGCCTACAAATGGGACCCTCACTTATTAATATATTCATTCAACATATATTTATTAATCATCTGTCTTGTGCCATGTACCACCCTGTGATTTGTCATCTTGGCTTACTTCATCTCCTGTCACAGGAGTGATTCACGTACAACAGTGATGTTTCCAGCTCTCTTTTTCTTTCTCTATTCGCCTGTAACAATAAAAATAACAATAGCTAATACTATATGGCATTGACCTTGTGCAAGGCACAGTTCCAAGTGCTTTATATAAGTTAACTTTTTTGATCCTCCTGAGAACCCCATGAAGAAAGCTTCATTTTTATCTCTATTTTCTAGAAAAAAAAAGCTGAAGTACAGTTTAGATGTTAAATAATTAAATAATATCTCTGAGTATAGCACAGCTAGTAAGTGGCACAACTTGGTTTTGAACCTGGGCAGTCTAGCACCAGAGGCTGTATTTTTAATCACCATGGAATCTCTGGTTGCATCTACAAAGCCCCCATTAGCGGCACATCTCTGCTTTGACCTAGCCCTCCACGGAAGTGCTTCCACCTGATTCATTCCACTCTGAAGCAGAACTCGGAAAGGACATTTGAAACTGAAGACCTGCCTACTGCATACTTTTAGCCTTAGTTACAAAGACAGTTCCGGTAAATACAGTAAATTCTTTTTCTAAGCTAGTAGTTTCTTTTTTTTTTTTAATAGTGTTAATTAGAACATTTGCGTTCCCCTAAATGGAGGCTGTAAGATATATGTTCTCATCCTAGTTAATTCTAAGATTATTTATTTCTGTAATGTCAAGTGTTTCTTAAATATGAGGTCATTCTGTGTATTTAATTTTTCTTGGCTAATGTTCAGCATAATCATTTACACATTAAAAGAAGTAAAAGTTTTAATTCAAGGTCAAAGCCTTGGGCCCACATTACATTTAAACAGCTCCCTTTGTGGCAGAAGTCATGTTGTTTAGCTCATGATCCAAAGATGGCACATGGGGCTTCCCTGGTGGCGCAGTGGTTGAGAGTCCGCCTGCCGATGCAGCGGACACGGGTTCGTGCCCCGGTCCGAGAAGATCCCACATGCTGCAGAGCGGCTGGGCCCGTGAACCATGGCCACTGAGCCTGCGCGAGGCCACAACAGTGAGAGGCCCGCGTACCGCAAAAAAAAAAAAAAAAAACAAAGATGGCACATGGGCCAGTATCGAGTAGCCCATGAGCCATTTGTCATCACCACTCATTTCTTTTCCCGACACTTCCTTGATTTTCCATGGACCTTCTCTTAGATTCACCAAGATTCCTCATCTTCCACTTATGAAATTATACTGATTCACAGTCTCTGTTTTCTGTCTTTTCATGTGAGAGGTTTACTGGGATATAAATGAATGATTGAAAAGTTCTAAATAGAAAAATATATTAAATAGGGAGAAAGTCCTTTTTAACATTTTATAGCAACAAATAGCTTCACAATATTCAGAAAATGGTCACATAAATCATCTATAAAGGGAAAGAAAACAAGAACTTTAGACTTAATGAAGGTCATGATGATTGCTTTTGTGGTGTGTGTTTTGGTAGAGAATGTATTTGAACATCATAGGAATTCCTAAGACCTTGCTGGGAAATAACAGGATGGCAGGAACTAAGATCTCCCCTATAACACCCCTACCCCATTACACACTCACTTCTGATATGCCATGGGTTGCCAGGAAAACTCTACACACACACACACACACACACACACACACACACACACACACACACCACACCACACCATACACCACATACATATGCCTCAACTCTTTTCTCCTTTCTCTCTGCAAGGTCCGATACCTCCTTCTCTTTCCAAAATAAGCAGAGGAATAGGCATATAATTTCAAATGACAGACTTACTAAAGACATCTCTTGATGTGCTAATTTGACAAAATGCCTTCACTTGGAAATACGTTATGGTCCAGACAGGAAACCAGGAGGTGACATTGTAGTCCCAGCTTCAATTCATTGATCTCCTGAGACAGATAAGTTGAATAATTCAAAATGAAAAATAAAAAGATTACTCTGAGAGCTGAGTCATCCAGTTTGTATCCCATTGATCCAATTATCTGGACGAATGCCAAATCCCCATTTTACTTTATGCTGTGAATGCCTTTTTGGTTGGTATGTCTTGTGAAAGTACTTTGTGGTTCCTGGGGGAAAGTCACCCTGTGGTACTATCAGCAGTTTTTCTCCTTCTGACTTGTTAGGATAATAACTTTTGTTTTTACAGTCAACACTTAGAAATTCAGGATAATGTAAAATGCCCTAAGCTTATGACCCAATTTTTATAGAACTATCCTCATTTGAAATATTTTATCTTACCATCCCCATAAATCACTGTCTTAGAAAAGTGAAGCTCTTACAAATGTTCTTTGGATTTGGATGGACTGAAATTTGAATCACAGCTCTGCCACCCACTAAGCTGTGTGAACTTAGGTAAGATGTTTTACACTTTGAAGCCTCAATTTTTTCATATGTTCTTCCATTTTAGAGTTTGAGGATAAAATAAGATTATGCATGCAAAGTTGTAGTATAATGGCTGTCTAGAAAATGCTTATAAATATTAGCCATTATTATTGGTTAATTCAAATATTTTGGGGTCATACTGTTTATTCTAGATTGCCTTTTATATCTAGAATCTCTCCCCAAATTATTTTTGAGGCCTAACGTATTTTATTTGTAAAATATGATGACTCTATCTAAAGAAAATGGAGATTATATTAAACAGATAATCTCCATGTCTGTTTTAAATTCATATTTTGAACTTTCTTCTCCTCAGTTACAAAGAAATGAGGAAGTAACTGAATGGATCTGCTTGTAACTTACTTTTATCCCTTCTTTAACTATTGATGTTTTATGAAATTGCTAAGTGAAATAGTGCAGGGAAAGAAAAGAATAGGTAAATGACACAAAGAGCAAATTGCATAATTATTTCCTGTATATTTAGATAAGACAGAACATTTCTTCCAAAGTGTTAAAATAAATCCCTGTTTGTTCTAACTGCAACTTTGTGACCTGGTGAAAGGGAGGAATGATTAGTCAGTTTTATGGTGGGGGAAACCGAATATGGAATATCCCAGAAAACCTTGGCCCAATTATTCATTGCTTATTAATGTTGCTTCCTCCAATCACTGAATCATATTGTCTATTGGCTGATCCATTCTTTTATTTCCATTAGGCAAATATCTATTGAGCACCTTCTATGTGCCAGGCACTATTCTACATGTTAGGGATAGAGAAGTGAGCAAAGCAGAACAAAACCCCTGCCTTCGGGGAGCTGACAAAATAAGTAATTAAACTGCCTATTATGTTATATGGTGATACATTCTATAAAGCACATTAAAACAGGAAAGCAGGATGGGGAGTAGGGTTACAATTTTAATGAGAGTGGTGATTAGCAAGGTGCTCCCTGATAGCATGACATTTGATTCAAGGCTTGAAAGAGATGAGGGAGAGAGTCATACGGGTATCTGGGGGATTTGCCTTCCAAGCAAAGGTAACAGCATGTGCAAAGACTTTCAGTAGAAGGATACATACACATTTAGGAACAAACTGTCCAGGATTGAGTGGACAAAGGAAAGAGTAAAGGAGGCAGGGGGAGTGTCAAGAGTTACAGGGTCTGGCAGGCCATTCCGACGACTTTGGGTGTGAATGGGACTAAGCTGCGAGGGCACTTGGAGGTTTCTAAACAGAGGAATGGCATGGTCCAACTTCAGTTTTATTGGAATCACTCTCTCCTGGGTGGAGAATAGACACTGGGAACGAGGACTGAAGCAGGAAACCAGCTAGGAAGATAGCGGAATAATCTGCACAAGGCTCTAGCAAAGGAGGTGGTGAGAAGCAGCAAGGGCTGACAGAATTGGCAGAATATATTGGATGAGGTCTGTGAAAGAAAGAGAAGAGCTGAGAATGACTCCCGGGTTTTTGGCCTGAAAAACCGGAAGGGTTGAGTGGACACCATTATCTGAAAAATTCAATGTCTTTGGTTCAGAAATAAAGCTGCAAATTCAATCAATGGTAAAATCATTTTATTTGCACTGTACTCATTGTAAATGTGTAAATTTAATTTAAGTAGGGGTCGACATAACATCTACCGTTGCTTTTTCTGGAAATAATAGGTGGTCTAAAGAAATAAATCGTATAAACAAGACTCCAGAAAATGCTCTTTGGACAGGAGTCTGTTTCAAAACTTAACAAACAGATTTTTAAGCAAGAATATTCTCCTGCTTCCATCGCAGACTTAGGCAAAGATAATGGACAGGGTGGGTCCCAGGTTTGGGTATTTTTAGAAGTCTCCCTAGATGATTCCACGCGCCAGCCTCCTCCTTCTCTTTGCCACCCCTTCCCTTTAGTCTGGTAAGAACTACTGTATTCTATGAAGTTAGCTGATGTTTTAAGTACGTGCAAAGCAACTTGGAAAGGGTTTGTAGATTATAAACCATATATTAGTTACGTTTTTGCATTCCTTAAAGTGGGTTCCTTCGGAGCTCTATCTACATTTTGGAATTACAGTGCTCCAAGAATCTTTGAAACCATCTTAGTACCATCCTAGACTTAATGGTGTATGCTGAGGCTGAGAGATTGATGAATGTTTCCTGGAACTCTATGCTAAGACACATTCTGAGGCTGCTTCTGGGCCTAATAGAAAGTTAACTGAGACAGATCAGTAAAATTGGCCATGGCAGAAGGATGGAAAGTTACTCTGCACATACCACGTATCTGCCATCCTGCCTTGGCCCAATCTCTCATTTCAGGGAACTTTGCCTGAGGTCCAGAGACTGTTAGGGGTCCCAGTGCCCCGTCCAGCACAATCCACATGCTAGGCCATCTGTGTTACCCTAGAAAAGGAATGCCCCCATACACACACGTGCACCTATCTCTAAGAACCTAAATGTTGAAACTCTAGAGCCTGCAATCCAGACTTTTCACTAATCTAGACAGATCTGAATCACTGAACTTTTATTGTACATGAAGGGCAATTTCCTTGAAAGAGCCTTTCTGTTGTTTATATTTGTTTCTTCCTTTCATTTTGTTTTATTTTCTAAAATTTTATGATTTGGCATGAAGTGGAAACAATGAAATAAAAACAATATCTTATAGACTACAGTGGATTTACAGCTAACACTATGATCCACAAAACCGGGCATAAAGAATTTGTTCTTTCTGTCTGCCGGGCCATGGAATGTAAAGGAAATGGCTGAAGAGCAGCTGCAAACAATTATTAAGCATTTTCAATGGTCTTGCGAAATGCCCTGAATTCAGAGCATCCCTTCGGAAGCCCGGATTGCACTCCTCTGAAGAAGTCCCCCGCCATTGGCCAAATCCATATTCTGCCCCTCCTTGGCAGGGTTTCCTCATCAGACTTTATGGAGGCTCTGCCCCCTGACACCCTGAAATAAAGAGCCCCTCTCTCCTTTTCTTCTTGAACTCCCTCTCCTTGCCTTGCCTTCATTCTGTCTTCCAGAATGTATTTCTTATGATTCCTTTAGTTTCAGCACATCACAATTGCAGACACTGGCTGCTGGAGAGACACGATCCACCCTGCACGCAGGAGGAAATTTTCCTTTCGTCCTGTCCAACACAAGTGAGCTAATCATGAAAGACTGCCCGCATGAACTTTCTTATTATTGCACTGGGGATTCCTGAGTTTTAGTCAACTAGAAAAGAGACTTTTCTGAAGAAACTTAACTCCTTAGACTGACATGTGAAATCCACAACATAAAACGCAACTAGAATGTGCATGGTAAACTGTGGTTGCCATAGCCAACTTTCACTTGTGTCCAGAGAGAGAATACACTGGGTGATTGGTAGGAAGGGTAGCTGAAAGAAATTTCAGTAACTTAAACGAAGAGCTGGATGGGAAGACTGGATGTACTGATGGCATTTCAGCCCTGTTTATAACCGTCACACCAGGCTCTTGATTACACGGTGGCCTCAGTTGACATCATAGAGACCCGAGAATGTCAGCAGTTATGGACTCACCTGGTCTTTTGTTAACAATTTACCTCTCTGTTGTGGCCACAGTGAAAGAATAACTTTGCACTGCAGTCATTCAACCCAACTAGGTCAGGATACGGATGACCAGAAAACTGGCAGAGGCTTTAGAAAAGACACTTTGATCTCTCTTTTTCTATATTTTAAAGGAGTAAATAATTGGATGAAATAGAAAGAGTTTTCTGACTACCATACACTCAGGTGTTCTACATGTAGGAAATAGGAAGAAAGGGCTGACTTTGTGCACTAGTCCATCTGGCAGGATGTGGTAACTGTGTCCCCTGTCCTGGGTCACAGCATGAGGTGCAGGGGGAGGAAACGAGCAGAACAGCTCCCTTTACGGGCCTCCTCGCCACCTCTCTGCCCGCACGTCTTGCCCCCTTGGCATAGATGTTCTTAACCAACTTCAGGCATAGGCTCAAGGGGAGGGGAGTAGAGACAGCAAAACTCTAGAATCCTTGTCACTTCAACACTGGGTGGTCTCAGACCTCAGAGTGAAACCGTGTTAAGGAAAATGATTCTCTTGGTGAGTCCAAAGCAAAATAACATGTTCTAATGGTCTGTCCTCAAGTATGGAAAATATTCCTGAGAACGTCATATATGAAGCTTGAACAAAAGAATGTTTGCTGGTAAGGTGTCAAAGTTGAACTTCGGGACGCAATTGAGAAAGCGTAACAAAGGTGTTTAAATCGTGTAACGAAAAGCACATAGTCTAGATTTAGGATTAGAAAGAAAGTATTCCCATAACTTTGGATAAATTATTAGGAAACAAACATTTTAAATTGCAGCCATCTGAAGCAAAGTTTTAGTAGCTGTTTTTTCCCTTTTTCTGCCCCCGCTCCCATATTTTTAGTAAAGAAACGATGTTTTGTCCACACGTGGTGTTACTGTCCACTGGGCCACATGACAGGATCATCACCTGCATGTGCTGGGGGATCAACAGTCTGCATAGCATGACAAATCCATTCTCAAATAAGGAGTTTTGGTAATCGATGACCTCTGTGTTTATTTTTTTTTGAGCAGTTCACATTAAAATTTTTTTAAATTTAATAGGCAATCTTTGTAAAGAGAAAATAAACATCCACCCTATGGTTGTAGATGTTACAAAGATTGGCAGGAAGTGAACCAAAAAACTAATTGGAGAACTATAAGAAGTCCTACAACTGCTGAGATTTACAGGGACCCGGCCAAAAACTGGGACTGTTTAAGCTCAAGTAGCTAAGGCTGAGGATACTGCATTATTACTGAAAGAAACTGAAGTCATATATATATATATATATATATATATATATATATATATATATATATTGTCCATTTCCATTTTCTATGGAGGTAGATTAAACAGGAGCACAGAGGAATTAGGTAAACTAGTCGACATAATAGATTGTTGATGAAAAATTTAAAAGAACTAACAAACTAGGGATGTATGTTAGTGTTCAGATGGGTGAATCATATGCAGGAATTGAAGAGAGTGAGCCCTTCACTCTTTAGAGACCCATTCAGTTGATTCTCTGGCATTGTTACTGGCTTCACAGACTTTTTCAGAGAAGTTACTCATTATGTTAATATTTATAACTTGTTTAACCATTTCAACCAAGGTGACCAGTCACTCTCGGTACAGTTTTACATGTAGAGCCAGTTTAGATCTCTGAATTCCTTCCCAAAGAAAATAAAAGTAAAAATTTAAAAAAGGAATGTTTTTGGCTCATAGTTTGCCTTGTTCTGGGAAATGAATATGCTCCTAATCGTAGAGGTTAGTTTCCTAATTTTGGAATCTTCCTACATCACACTTTGACTCCCAAATGTCTGTCATTTCCACTCCAACCAAGCATTTGATTCTTCAGTAGAGATTCTAATTTTCAGACATCAAGCTGCTAGTCTTTTTAAAAAGTTTCTTTCTTTTAAACTTTAAATTCTGCAACTGTGAAATATAATGTACATTCAGAAAAACAAAATCTAAAACTAGGGTTTAACAAAGTGGTTATAAAGAGAAAATCCATGCCACTATCACCCAGAACAGAAATTCCCTCTGCACTTTCCTCATATAACATCCTCTCTCCTTCACTATAATAACTTTTATGATATTACTTTCCTTGGTTTTCTTTATAGTTTTACTACCACTATACACATGCTTAAATAATATAGTCTTATTTGTCCTATTTTTGAACTTTATATCAAGGGACCCATACTATAAATATTCATTTACTCAATATTGTGATTTATTCATGCTGGTTAGTTAGAGCCTTTTCATTTGCTTTGCAGTATAGTATTCCAGTGTATAAAGACGACCCATGCTACTGTTGGTTAATATTTGTGTTGTTTCCAGACTGGGGCTATTATGAGCATGCTATGAGCATTCTTGT
Organism: Lipotes vexillifer; assembly: GCF_000442215.2. NCBI lineage: Eukaryota > Metazoa > Chordata > Mammalia > Artiodactyla > Lipotidae > Lipotes > Lipotes vexillifer. The sequence goes on from NW_006788081.1 coordinate 420,345, forward strand.
TCATGTGCCTTGGAAAAAACGTCCCGCATTTCTGGGTCATAGTGCTATATCACAGGCTTCAACTTTACCATATGATGTAGAACTGTTTTCCAGAGTCATACACATTTATCTTCCCACCTACGGTGCATGAACGTTTCTCTTTCTCCACACCCTCACCATCACTTGAACTCGTGACACTTTTTAACCTTGCTCATCTATGTATTCCTCATCATGGTTTTAATTCGCATTTTCCTGGTTATCAAAGATGAGCATCTTTTCATATGTTTATTGCTGATGTAGTTGCCCCTCTTCTGTGATATGACTCTTCAAGTCTTGACCATTTTTCTGTAAGCTTGTCCTTTTTTCCTTATTGATTTGTAGGTCTTTACATACTTTGAAATCTAGTGCTTTGTCGCAGTTTTTATATATATTATAAAATTATATATATATATATATATACACACATTGTATATATATAAAATCTCCCACAATGTACTAGAATATATTCTGTTTTATTCATATATATATTCTCCAATCTTTTCTTCAGTGAGCCTTAAGAATAGAGGGTGGGCTGTGTGCTAATATAATGATTGATATGGATTTAGAAGACAAAAGAGTGTTAAGATTTACACTGGCTTGATGTTAATATTGTACTGCCTTCTTATTCACTATTATACTATCAAATTCAGAGTGTATGAAATCATTAGCAGAATAGAATCATGCACCAAAAGAACAAAAGAAGACTCTAAACCTAGAAAGGATCCTAAAGGTAATTATTAATATATCCCATCCAAAAATTCATGTTGCTGATTTAAAAATGTGGCTCAGCCGTGGTTCATGAAGTGCCCGAGAACTCAAAGTAGTAAATCCTAGGTCTTGACTCCTCCTCCAGTGCTCTTAAGAGTTGTTAAGTGTTAGGAAGAAATCTTCCTCCCACAATTCCAGTTAGCATAGGTCTCCTCTTTGGGGCTTGTTCCCTAAAAAACTGTTTTTAATATTAAACAAAAAGAATCAGAGTCTTAAGGAGATGGCAGCAAATTTAGTTGTTTTGTTACTTCTTCTTTAAAACAGGAAATACTTGGGGAGAAAATGTCCCTTATTTATTTCCTACAGAACGCTGGCTTTTCAAGCTTTCCGATCAGGCTTCCTGCCTAGAGGGCTGGGGATCTTAATTCCAGAAATCTGCATTGTCGCTCAGATCCAGAATCCATCTGTGGTCTATGGCTGCTGGGAGGCCCAGTGCCCCTGACCTATACAAGCATCATCCCTTCTTGATTCCCAAGGCTCCAGGCAGTATGTTTATTCAGGACTTTGGCATGTATGTTTGCTTGGCACATTTAGTCCAATGGAATCTTTAATGGCCACTCTGACTGTTCAGTGCCAATTTCAAAGCTGGGCCTCAAAGGAAAGAAATAGGGAAATAGGAATAGAACTTGGTAGGGAGGAAGACAGCTTAGAGAAATGGCAATTAAAATTTTGTTTTTTCATGTTATGCTTTCAGGAGTTATTCTGTTTTCTTGATGGCATTAATAGAAGCATTTGTTGGCTTATGCTTGAGTCTTTATACACTGTATTTTATATGACTCTAAAAATGAAACAGAGCAAAAAAACTAATTTTAAACTTGCTGTATCTCCCCAGAGCAGAAAAAGGATGTGGCAGTGTATAAGTGAAGCCCAAACTGACCATGACAAAATGATACAGCAGTGTCATTTTAAAAAGGAAGCTCACTATTGGGATATAAAAATAGACATAAACCAGCAGTTCTCTACGTGTGGTCTGATGACCACTGGTGGCCCTTATGGATCCTCCAGGTGGCCTCTGGGCTGGTCTCTTATAATTTTAGTATTTAAATACAACTACCTTAATACTTTCTCTGTAGTCTAGAATAAATCAGTTTATAGCCCTTATCACTGTCTCTTTAAAAACAGCATCTCTCAGTCATTTTGGTCAGGATATGTGGTCTCTGATGCCCTGTGCCATATGGAAATGGTCTGTGGGCCAGAAATATATAAGATGCCCTGGAATCATATAAATAGACCCTTTAAATAAGCTAACATTTATTGCATGCCCAATATGTGAGAGGAATTGCACCAGGTAGTCCTAAAAAAGGATTTACTGCCCCCAGCTACTTATTGCTCTATCCTAGCTTATGATGGAAGGGAATGAGTTCTAGAAGGGTTAGGAGTGTAGACTTTAATTCTTTTATAATCTTCTGAGTGCTCAAATTTCTTCCAGAAAATGGGCATCTATCCACTTACAAAAATCTTTTAAAAATATAATGTTATCTAAAATTAATCGAGTGATTAGCCAGTGACAGGCACTAGTCTAAAGCCTTACGTATATTAACTAATTTATTCTAAGTTTAAAAATGCTAAGTTTGGTGTATTATTTTCCCCATTTTATAGCTAAGGAAACTGAGGTACATGGACATTTCTTATGGTCACACAATTAGTAAGTGATGGAGTCAGAGTTTAATCTCAAAAGTCTAACTCTAGATTCTCACACTCATCTGAAACTTTGTACTGACTTGATTCCCTAAGGATTTTATATTTTGGGGAAAAATCAGCAACACAGAAATTCAAGAAATAACAACAAATACAGAAGTCTACCATAATCAGCATTGGGTTCAGGGATGTTTGTGCAGACTCTAGCTGGTAATAGAGAACCGTTGATTATACACTCTTACGAGCCCATTTGGATAAAAGACTATGTGTCCAAAAGCTTACATCAAAATCTCACCCTGACATGGTTGCATCAACATGTCTTACTTGGGGGAGCACACTGCTAGGGTTCCATTTAGCAGCCTGGAGCTAAGTGGCATTTTAGTACCTCTGGGAGGCCCTGGCTTCATGTCACTAGCACAGGAAGCAGTGAGTAGCGGGTGCAGCAAAAGTATGGGCAGAACCCCTGAGAAAACAGGCAGCCACACCCACAGAAGGCTGGCCGGTCCAGGGCTGCCCCTGAGTCGAAGGTCCATGAACAGCGAGGCCTCCAGTCAAGCACCGAGGCTGCACCAGGGGAGGCTGCTGCAGGTACAGAGGTTATCATGGAGGTTGCTTGTTCCTTGGGGCTCTCCTCTCTTCCCACCACTTCTCAGGTGGCTAGGAACACACATATGTCAGTCCTCTAGCTTAATATCTGAGAAAGGGTATTTAAGAGCAACCTAGGAACACGGGAACATGTGCGCATGCAGTTTGGAGAAATTCCCTAATGCACATTTTCTTATTCATATATGAGTAACAGGACAAAACATCATGGGGCCCATTAAAAGCTTTCATAAGATGGAAGACGAGATTTAACTAAAGGTGTTGTGGGAACCACAAGCATTTGCAGAAATGAAAAATAATTTTACAAGTACCTGCTTTGATTCTTAATAAAAAGCAAGAGCATGTGGACTTGTGAACTAAATATAAGGTGATATGACAGCAGACTGGGATTTCAAAACAAAACTTTTCTGGCTGGGAGGCAAGCAGAAATAAATAGGAAACTGTAAAGGGGATAGAGAAAGAATATGAGAAAACCAGACTATGATAACAGGATTACATTTACATTAGAAGAAGAACTGGTACAATGGAAACTGTAGGAGATAAATGGAGTGAATAGGAAGACACAGGTGAAAATGTGTTCCAGAATCAGAAGGGACAAAGACACAAAAATGATTTCAGAAGACATTCCATATAAAAGGCATAGAAGGAATCTCCAAATATGAATAACATATGTCCCAAAGGAAGAGATCAGAATAAATAAGAGGGAAGGAACAACAACAAATATAATAGAAGGAAAATGTGCTGAAGACAAATCTGATCCTGTAGGTTGAGTTTCTTATCCCATCTCTGGTAAAATCAGTTTAAACACCAACACTTTAAAGGGCTTCTGCTGCACAGGACACATACCCCTCCTTGAATTCGTCTTAACGTGGGAGGACCTCTTAGTAGGATTAAGGGAGTGGAAATCAGATACAAATAGAAAGATAGATGTGAGCTCTCAGACATGGCTTGTGCTCCAAGATACTAAAGAGGGATATAATTAACATATAAAATAGATGGAACCTCATGTGCTTGTGGGTATATTAATAATCTAAGCACAAAAGTTAATTAAATCTTCCATTTAGCTAAGAGTACAGGCCACACACTCAGAAGGTTGGAGCATGTAGTCTGAGCCCACCGCCAATTCAATGCGCAGCTACACATTTCATTTATCCTCTCTTACCCCACTTTCCCCCCCTGTGAACCCACTGCAAGATGGCGTTATAAGTAGGTGAACAAAACCACACACACAAAACTTTCCCATAAATGTGATGTTACTAGGAGCACAGGGACCGCTATGTCAAACCTGGTGACTGGACTGCATCTCTCAAGGTGAAGGAGCCATACCAGGTGATTCTCTAAGAAGAATGTAAGTTGAAAAGCAAGATCTCTGATTTGTGGATAAAAACATCTTCACTTGTTAAGAAAGACATGTACACTAACCTAAGCAAACAAACATCAATCATGTGGAATAATAGAAACAGTCACAATAGTGGAAAGTTATTACAGGATCCACGTCTCTTGCTTTGAAAATAAGCTTGTCAGCTTTGCTTTATCATTTATTTTCCATAATGTTTCCACTTTGCTTGATCAGTGTTCATATACCAGCAGGAGACTTCTATCTCAGAATAAATAATATGTGTCTAAAGATATCCTCTTCACTGTACTTTAGAATTTTATACTTATTATAAGAGCACCTCACAGCAAAACTCAATACAAGAACAAAGAAATAATGTTATAGAGAATGTGTCTTTAGGCTGTACTCAAATGTTTTCCAGAACATTTCTAGAAGGATTCCATAGAAACACAGCTGCAGGAAGAGGTAGGCATGCTATTGTCTTTCTGGATTCCAGCACTACTGACTCTGGTACAAGGGAGTTTATTATTAGAACCTCATGTTTTCATGGATATATTAGTACTTCCAAAGAGCTTTGGCTGTTGGGGCCATGACAGAGGGAGGGCAATCGTTGTCCAATCCCTGAGTGTAACCCTGCTGATCAGAGCCAGCACTAGGGCAAGGCCATGGAGTCACTTGCTTTGGGAACAGAATGTAGAGAGTGCCAAAAAACTCAGTCATCAAGACAAATAATATTTGAATGCAACATTTTGAAAAAGAAAATAAGTGCAAAAAACTCCACGGTGAACAAAATCTGGAGGGAATCATTGTATCAAAATTTCAAATGAAGACAAGATCAGAACATCCTTTATGGAGCTGAAATCAGATTACAGTGAGCACAAGGACTGTCTTAAAGAGAGTGTAAAATTAGGAAAGGACAGACCAAGGAAAATGTACTGAAGAGGGCAGAAAACACTTCTGACTGAGTGATGGTGAAGGGGTTTTAAGATTGATTATTGGCACGCTCATCTCAGGAATGTTTTTTTATCCCTGGCTAGAGAGAGCCACGGCCCAGTTACCAGCAAAACTCTTGCAAAGCCTAGAATTTAAGCGGAGGTGTAGGGGGCACCAGGCTTCCTCTGCTTTCAACGCAATTTATACAGATTCATTTGGAAGCAGCAATGTGCTCTTCCGTTTGAGGGACTGGGGTGGATATTTAAGTGGATGTTAACCCAAGAGGATAAACGTTTATTCTAAAAGAAGAAACCGCCCTTAGCCACACTTTTTTCAATACTTGATACACAGACGCTGGCCAGTGAGCGTGGGTGGAGCAATGTTCTTCTCCAGAGGGGACAGTGAGCTCCTCTGGGGGTAACTCTGCTGCCCTCGTGCATGGTTGCTGGCTGCACCGCAGGCTATTTGGATAATGTATGCGTGGCGCACTGCCACAGCCCAGCAGGTCAACTGCCCGGTCACAGAGGGGGAGCCATTCTCCCACCCACTGCCAACCTAGAACAGTTATGGTTGTCCGGGGTATTGATTCCATCCCTTTCCCTCAGCAAAGAGGAGGGAGGTGGAGAGGAATATGATTAGTAAAAAAAAAAAAAAAAGACATCTCAAGCTGAGAAGTGAATAGATGATTCAACAGTCTTCCACATTCTTTCTACTGCCTTGTTCAAAGTAAATGGCAGGGATTTATTTTTCTTCTGTTAAATTCAAGTGTGGGTTACATGGCTTTCTGGGTGGGCAGTTTATTCTTTGGTCCACTTTCAGCTTTAGTTCATATCTTAGTACTGGAATACATATGTGTGCTCCTAAATTAACATCGATTCTAAATATCCGCCCAGACTGAAAGGTTTGGGATCAAACTCGGTGGCAAGAGCCACAGTGATATGCAAATCACTATTCCAGCAGGTGAAGGATGAGTGGTAGAATTTGAAACTTGTTCCTGGGGCCTTAGCCATAGGGAAGTCTGTGCTGGCCTTGCATGCACTGGAAGCACACCCCTGCCGCACTACACTCCAAGTATCAGAGGAGGCAGCAAACTTGAACATGCACAGTCACTGAAGCTCAGTTTATCATTCTTTCTTTTCTATCAGCATGATGAAATAGACATGTCAGAGTTGAACAACTCTCTAAAGTAGATTGAGAAAAAGAATTTTTATAATCTTAGGTTAGGAAGGGCTTATAGCTACTGTTCCTCACTCTGTATATGGAATGCTTCTTTCTCTTTAAAGAAGTTTCCCTGCCATAGTTGATGCCACATGAAAGATGCCATTTTTCACATGGCATTTTTATACTGCCTTGTATTGCAATTACCTGTGAATATGTCATCTATTCACATACACGTATATGAATTTCTGAAGGGAATCACTGTATCCTATTCATCCTGGAATTCCTGGAATTCCTTGCATAGTGCCTTGAATATACTAAGTGTTTACTAAGTGTGTTAAATGAATGACTGAATAAAACTATAAAAGTTTCATAAATTCAAGTTGGTCACCATGCCATTAGGCAAATATATTTTTAAAAACTTGGGACCTGTAGCTTGTAATACTCCCCCAATTGATCTACATACTCAATATAATCCCTATCAAAATCCTGGATAGTTTTTGCAGAAATCAACAAAGTGGTCATAAAATTCATATGGAAAGGAGCTGGATAGCTAAAATAGTCTTGAAAAGGAATAAATTTAAGGGACTCACACTTCCTAATTTCCTAAACTTGCTGCAAGTTTACATCAGTCAAGACTGTGCAACACAGGCAAAAAGACTGACATACAGGTCAATGGAATAGAATTGATAATCCAGAAATAAACCACAGGCAACTGATTTTTGACAAAAGTACCAGACAATTCAATGGAGGAAAGAATAGTCTTTTCAACAAATGGAGTTGGGACAGTTGGATACTCACTTGTAAAAGAGTGAAGCTGGACTCCTATCTCACACCATACACAAAATTACAAAATGGATCAATGACCTAAATGTAAGACTAAAACCATAAAATTCTTTAAAGAAAACATAGGCTAAATCTTTTTGACCTTGGATTAAGCAATGGTTTCTTAGATAGGATACAAAAAACATAAGCAACAAAAGAAAACGATAAATTAGACTTCTTCAAAATTAAACACTTTTGTGCTTCAAAAAAGTGAAAAGACAGCGCATAGAATGGCTTTTCAAATCTTCTAACAAAGAAATGAATCTTGAAGCAAAATACCCCTTTCTAACTAGAACAAAAGTATTTGAGCAGTGATACAGTTCAGATTTGGTGACTGTGGGAACATAGGTGCTCTCATTCTCTGCTGCCTTTTAAAAGAGTGCTTTGGCAGTACCTAGCAAAACAAAACTCTAATGTTCCTTGCTTTTTATTCAGAAAGTCTACCTCTATGAATCTACTTTACCAAAATGCTCACAAAAATACACAACAATTAAGGTACAAGGATGGCTATAGATGGATCATTTATGGTAGCAAATACGGAAAAAACCAAAGCCTATCAATGGGCAGAGGCTTAATAAATCATGGTAGAGTCTTCATTTATATGATGGCCGTTATCCCATTTCCACAGGAATGAAGTAAATCTGTATAAACTGACGTGCAAACTTGTGCACAATAAATACAGTGAAAAAAATTCATGATACATGACAATATGTACAATCACTTATTTCATAATAAACGTAAAACAAAGCTATTGTGTCCATTTTTTTCTGAAAAGACACCTAAATATTATTAATTAAACAAATACCTGCTGTAACTTATCTTGGCTTATGCTGTAGATCAGTGCTCACATGAGAAGCAGCTTAATTCCAAATAAAAATACATAGAATTCAAATATTTGCCCTTTTCATGTTCAATGTGGAGTAATATTGGAAACTGCTCTTGTTTATTTTATTTAAGATGTCTTCAAGTATATACTCGAAATTTGGTGACTATTCACTGAGCCAGTTTCACGTGATATAGTAAAAGACCGATAGGCAGAAATATGATTCAAATTTAAAGACATGCACATAAAAAAGCCTGGAAATATTTACACCAAACAATTTTCAGTGGCAACGTCTTATATAGAGTATAGATAGAAAAAAAGGAAGAAATGAACAGGGCGGGGGGCATATTTTACCTTTCATTCTCTCCTTTTCTAAATATATTTGAATTTAATACTGGCATTTAATACTATTCTTTCATAATTAAAAAATAAAGAAAAAGTGAGCTAAATTATACATAAATTAAAATTACTAAAGGATTAAAATGCAACTACATTTGGAAGATAACTTTTTGTTTTTAAATAGTGTAGTTTGCTTTTTTTTTTTTTTTTATTTTACCCTTCTTTTTTTCTCTATTCCTGGAGCAGTAAAAAACTGTCCACTTCCTTGAGTCCAGTTTTTCTCTCTCTATAGATTCGTCTCTTCCTAGTTAAGTAGTATTGAGACAGACTAGCTTAAACTTATCATATTTAAAAGCCCCAGCATTTTACAGTCTCTAATATGCCTTGCATTCTGTCTCTCTACCAGGATAAGGTCTCATTTTTGTTCAACTGTTAATATTCACTTTTTGTTATTCTCGGCCTGACTTTGTTTAAGATTGCATGAAAAGATTTTGCCAAATGGCATGACCCATTATTAAGAATCTAGAGTGTTCCAAGTTTTGAGACTTGCACCAAGTGTTTTCAGTATCACTTACTGTTTTATGTGTATGCTTGTCAAAAGCAATTTCTCCTGATTCAGCAAAATTCAATGCTTTCTAACAAATGATCGGGAGGGTAAACAACTCATTTACATGGGGAGGTTTATATTTTCAGAAATGCCTCAAGGGAACCTTTCCAAGAGGCCAGAAAGGAATTCAGCGAAAAAGAAACAGCAGGAGGATCCTGTATTTCTCAGCAATTCAGCAGTACTGGTTGCCAATACCAACATCATAACATTTCAGAGCTCAATTTTCCATATTTTGAAACTTCATACAGAGATTCCATCAAGCAAGTCAATCTGCTATCAAACTCGACTTTGTCTGTTAGTTGCTGAACTTTCTACTTCATGGCTCCTGAGCTAAGCTGCAAAAGTTTTACATCCTGAGAATAAATCAGAAATGATGGGGACTTGTATTATTAACTCAGTGATTCTCAGACTTTGGCTCGCAGCAGAATTGCCTGGAGGGTCTGGTAAAATGTAGATTTCTGGGCTCAGCCACAGAGCTACTGATTCATTGAGTTTGGGAGAGAGCTTGAGAATTTGTATTACTAGCAAGTTTTTAGGCGATGCTGCTGTGATTCTGGGCACCATGCTTTGAGAACTGCCACATTAATTCTTTAGGCTACTGGGGCCGCAATAACTAGGTATTTTAGCTCACTAAAAGGTATCCTTCTGGCTTTCAAATTTTAAGGAACCCAGATATTAGTGACATGGTCTCTGAATCTGGTTATTCTAAGAGAAGAGGATGGTACATGTGGCTACAGATTTTCTAAAAGAACTCATCTGGGATCTGGTGAAAATGATTCATCAGTGTTGAGATGCAGATTGTCTTTTACAAGGGTGCTGATTATTTCAATGTAAACAACTTCTCTGACCTTTGTTTGACACTGTTGAACTAACTGGGGGAAGTGGAGACTCTGGGCTTAAAGGTAAGTATGGTGCTTTAAGATTTCATAATTTTAACATTCCAAAATAATGGCCTCTAACCCTGTGCCAGTCCTTGCTGGAATTATCCATAGCCCCCAGGGACAGAATATTGAGGAGTGACAGATGCTTCTAAGTCACTTCATTAGGCTTCTGATCACATAGATAGTTTTGTTAGTCTTTAAAGCAAAATCTATGTAGTTCTGCTGTGTCATTCAGCAAAATCACCATACTTGGGATTGGTTTCTTCTGATGTGGAAACTCTGCTAGTTAATTAATAATTCTATTATTAATTAAAAGTGAAATCTATTAGTATTACAGCAAAAACTGGATCTGTGCCAGGAAAACTGGGACCACATAAATATCCAACTGAATCAGCAAATCCAGTGTGTCCCAGATGCAGTGTTAATTGTTTAACGTATACTTCAATGTTTTCTTTTTACTGTGTTCTATTGAAATGGGCAGAACTTTTATTTTACCACCGATTGAGTCAAATTGATTTTCAACTGAATCATACTCATTGGCACAGTTTTCCAGAAAGCTGAGGTTTGCCTTATGAGAAGCCAAAGGCAACTCCAATTTTTGTTTAAACCATCACTTAGAGTGGGAGGAGGCTGTATGAGCCTTCACTCCACACACACTTAGCATGCAAGAGGACTACGAATTCATCTTCACTGGGAATTTGGGAGAATTATAAAATTGGAGCACATTATGAAATTAATAATGATATTTAGTATTTATAGATGTTTTCACCATTTAAGCATTCCTATAAAAGTGCAATTATCATTTCCACTTTACAGTTAAGAAAGATGAAACATAAAGGGGTAAAGGGGTTTCCTTAGGCTCTAAAACAGCTACCTTGTAATACAGAGGGGGCAGCATGGGGAGACTGCTGGGACTGGAGTCAAGGTTCCCTCACTCCTATTTTATAGTTAATAATATGAAGGAGAGAATGGACTTTCTAGTCAAAATCAGCTGCTTTTGATTCCAGCTTTTGTCCTTATTAGCCACATGACAGTGAACAAATTACATAACCTCTCTGAGCCTCAGTTTAGTTATCTGTAAAGTGGGGCTATTGTCTTCTTACTTCACACAGTTGTTGTAAAGATTAGAGCTAATTTATGTAAAGTACTGAGTGCATAAGTATTCAAAGAATATGGTGATTATTAGCACATATCGGGTATTGGGATTCCAAATAGTAGACTCTGTGAGGCCAAGAAACAAGTCTCCCTTGCTCACTGTATGCCCAGAATCTAGCACAGTGCCTGGCAGAGAAGGCATTCATTGAATATGTGTTGAATGATTAAAGCACCACAAATAGTAGCTAGTTGTCATTTAATTAATCACACGCTTGACATGGCCATCCTTATCCAGACTGTAAAATGTGCGAGAGGCCATTCCTGTGGCCAGATCACATCTGATTGCAAATAAAACCAGGGAATCATGATAAAGACCTTTTACCATTTGCGATGCTCTCTCCTAAAGAAAGAGAATAACAAATTGCAGTTTTTACTCAGAAACCTGGTGGAGATGGAAGTAGAAAAACTTGGAGGGTGGGGGGGTGGAATTCCTGAGCTATTATTGAAAACCCAAATAGACTCCTGATCCTGGGACGGGAATGCATAGCCCAGAGTTAATTGCTATGGAATAGACCCTCGTGTCAAGACTTATGAGGCCCAGACCGGTAAGGGCAAGCCATGTCTTCAGCTTGTACACAAATGTGTGTATGCACACAAAGTATTCAGAGTAGTATGTGGGGAGGAACCTCTCCTTAGATAGATTTTGGGATGTGCCACCTCCCCTAAACTGGTAGCCAAAATTGATCATGTATGAGGTAAGTCTATGGGCCAGACAAGTCTGGATCTGAAACCCAGCTCTTCTAGCTCTTTACCCTGTGCAAGTTGCCTAACCTTCCTGAGCCTCAATGTACCCATCAATTAAATGTGGATGATAATAAAACCTAGACACCTAATAGGGCTGTGGGTGTTCAATGTGATAACGCATGTAATATGCCTGCACAGAGAAAACACTAGATAGATACTGGCAATGATGATGATGATGATGATGATGATGATGTATGAAGTTGGAAAGGGTCCCAAACATGATACAATGGTCAGGGAGGCTTGGATAGAGCTCAGGATACAGGATTTTCAGGTGGGTGAACAAAGGGGAATTGGTGGGTGCCAAAAGCAGAGATAAGGGCAATCCAAACCCATTTTCATCTATTTAACAATTTTACTTGATGATAACTCTGAAAGTTGTGAATATCAGTGAAAACTGCCATAGTTATTGCACTTGACAGGTCAGCATTATCTAGTGTTTTACTCTTCTGCAGATTCAAGATTGGTTTGAAATCTGAGTTTTTTTGCATACCTTTGCAATGACAGAATAAGAAAAATGCCAGAATATGTTCAGAGATAACACTCCTATTGGGATCCAGCAGACCAGTTTACCATCACCATCCATCTCACTGATGATGTTGCAACTTGTGTTTTTTCACGTTCTCTGTTTGACCACAGACAAACTTAGAGTTTATTAGTTCAGTCCTTCTCACCTCCAGGCATCTTGTAATCCCAATGTGACATTCTTTCCCCTCATCCAGGAAAAGTAGGCTGATAGCCTCAACCACACAAAGGTGTTAATGATGTATATATTATTTCTCTCAAACCATTTGCAATTTGAAAAAAAAGAGAAAAACCTGGAGAGTCTAATCCTTACATCAAAGGGATTAATATTTAATGATGGAATTGCAGGTTTTGTAGTACATGGGAATGAGCACGCACTGAGGTAGAAACAGGATATACATTGGGGAAAAAAAAAGAAACTAGGATGGCTTCTTCTCATCCCTACTATATTCCCCCAATTCTGTATGTCTCTGTCATCCACTATTCTAGATTTCACACTCAACTATCGAAGGGAAAATTCACAAACACACAGAATTTGGAATGGTCGTGTGGTCAAATACATTTAAGAAATACTGACTTCTGTAATTGTTCAATCCAATGTATTAAAATTAAAAGATTAGGGCAGAACACAGGCAGGATCATTTTATATAGTTGTGTGCAGATTCTAATAAGTAAATGACAGCAAACTCAGTCCCCAAATAGACACTTTCAAGTAAGATCCAAAGTAATCATTTCCTTAACCATTAGCAGTGGGCAACATGTCTCTAGTGAAGGGAGCCTCATTATCAGGCAGTATTTTCAAGGGTATTAATACACTGTACAATATAATCCATGAGTGTATAGACTTTGGTTGTCTCCTGTAGAGTCTACAGTATGGGACACGGTGCCTGACACATAGTAAAGTCTCAGTAAAGATTTGTTCAATAAATGAGTGAACAAATGTGATGCACAAACTTTGGTTATGATGACACTTTTATTAATTAAAAAATTTTAAATTGTGGTTAAAAAAAACATAAGAGTCACCATCTTAATCACCTTAAGGGTGCAGTTCAGCAGTGTTATGTATATTCACATTGTTGTGCCACAGATCTCTAGAACTTTTTCATTTTGCAAAACTGAAACTCTATATCCTTAAACAACAACTCCACATTCCTTTTCCCTCCAGCCCCTGACAACGGCTGTTACTCTCTGTTGTTAAATTTTGACTACTTTAGATACCTCATATAATGGAATCATAGAGTATTTGTCTTTCTGTGGCTGGCTTATTTCACTTAACATAGTGTCCTCAAGGTTCATCCACATTGTAGCATATGTCAGAATTTCCTTCTTCTTTTTGAAAGGTTGAATAATATTCCATTGTACATATATAACACATTTTGTTTATCCATTCATCCACTGATGGACACTTGGGTTGCTTCCAACTCTTGGTTATTGTGAAGATAACCACCACTTGGTTCATGTGCAATGAACACAGGTGTGCAAAGATCTCTTTGAAATCCAGCTTTTAATTCTTCGGGATATATAGCCAGAAGTGGAATTGCTGGATCGTACGGTAGTTCTATTTAAAATCTTTTGAGGAAGCTTTGTATTGTTTTCCATAGTGGCTGAACCATTTTATATTCCCACCAATAGTGTACAAGTGTTCCAATTTCTCCACATCCTTGATGAGGCCTTTATTGATGGAGAGTGGTGGGCATTAGAATGTGTTGTTCAAGTCAACTCCTGTTAGGGAGCATAACTGACAGAGGGTCTCAGCTGCCACCCCTCTGAATCCATCACTGTGTCTGTGCTGTGGTCATGTTTCCCAAGGACTGCTCCTAGCCATGACTGAGTACAGGGTGTGAGCTGGGGATGGGGGAGACTAACACAGGCCAATTGCTGTGAGATGCAGGACTTTCCACCAGACCCAAGGAATTCCTGTTGGCCTGGCCAAAACTTTTTGAAATTTCATTGTCGCCTGCAACTCTTCCACCCACCCTCCTTTTCCTCTCTCCTCCTACTGGTAGAAGACCTGCAGCCCCATATCAAGGATCTCTTTGCCTTTTTCTGCTTCCTCCCAATAATCTCTTGCATATCTAATCCTGTCTTGGCATCTACTTCTAAGCAATCCTGAAATAACACACAGATATATAATGGCTAAGAGAGAGAGACTGGAAAGTTCTACACTATGATCAGTTTAAATTTAACCTGTGCAAATCCAGCCATGTAATTTGTTTTTTAAAAAATGAATAAGTAAATACATTTCATCATATCAAAATTATCATTAGTCTTACTCAAGTAGACTCAGAGTCAACCTTTTTTCTTAGAAACATCCTCTCTCCCTCTATCACAAGAAGGTCACCCAATAGATATGAAATGAGAAAACTATTGATCAGAATATACATTGAGAAGCAACAAATGCATTTATAGAACACCCACAATTTCAGATTTAGATGAAAATCCATCCATGTGTGTTAAAAAATCAGGGACAGAATTACTTACATGTTAAACTTACTGCTTAATATCCCTTCACAGAATCCAGCATCATCTGAAACCCTGGCATGTGAACCAAAGCTTAATTTTACAGCTGGGCTTAAAATCTCCACTTTGGGTAATTTCTGACATAGTGACACCTTATGTGCCTAATACACTTACAAATGAGAATATTGCTTGGAATTTGAATGTCTACCTAATTTTGACACTTAATCATATATCTAATCTTACATGAACCAAGAATTTTTGGCTCTGTTTAAGTTTTTTAGTTCCTATAGAATGCTCATTCCAGATAATGTTTGTGCAATGCACAGAAGAAGGTAGGTATTCAATATCAACTTGTCAATGAATACATGAAAAAAATCGATTACTAAGATATGGAAACATTCAAATGGACATTTTAGTATTAAGGTCAAGATGTCTTCAGCAGGCACAGTTGGTTAATAAAACCCAACAACTGAAATGCAAAAGACGATATTTGTTCTTGAACTTAAAAATGATTCTTTCCAGCAGGCAGGGAAGGCCATTACCCTGAGGACCCATCTTGCCAGGTCCAAGCCGTTCCCAGGGATCTCGCAGCAGCCAGCAAGCACAGTCATGAACTGATATAACATTTACTGGAATGGGATGGAGAGGCCTCGAGGGTGACTCGAGGGTGATTCACAGGAATAATTTATAAAATTTTCACAGGGTCTCAAATTCTTTCTTGTTTTGAAAAATGTAAGTATTTCTACACACAGGGCAAAGGAAGATAAAGAGGGAAGGGTGCATTCCCTGGCGATTTCAGTGCAGACCCTGTGGTTGCTCTTTTTTTATTTTTTCTAATGTAATCCAAAAGGCTAAAGGAAACACAATCCATCAGCTGTGAAAAATGACTAAGTGCTAGCTGTTTGCAAAGGTATTACCCATGTGACTCCTACACTTTGATGGTTAAAAAAAGCCAGCGTGGGTTTCTTTTTCACGCCTGTGTGTTTGCTCACGTGTATGTCTCAGGCTGGGTCGGGTTTGCTCTTGGCCTGGGTCTGTCCAGCTCTGGTTTCAGTTGTAGGCAGCCATGGACAACTTGCCTTTTAATTCTCTTTGGAAGCTCTGCTCACAGAGCTGTTTAAAGGGCTCAGGTGCTGACAAACTGGGCGCGGTCAGTATCTGGGATTACAGGAGGTCCATCAAATCTCAGAGCTGCTCTCCACACACGGCAGCAAAGAGATGAGCATGTCGTTGTACTCTTTCCTTGTCTGTCTGTCACTGGCAGCCCGAGCCCCTTCTTCCAACTCTGATTCAATATTAATTCTATATTCATGATGTTTTAGCAAATACATCATGCCGTTACTATAAATAAATAATAATCCCTTGAGGGCTTCCCTGGTGGCGCGGTGGTTGGGAGTCCGCCTGCCGATGCAGGGGATACGGGTTCGTGCCCTGGTCCGGGAGGACCCCGCATGCTGCGGAGCGGCTGGGCCCGTGAGCCATGGCCGCTGAGCCTGCACGTCCGGAGCCTGTGCTCCGCAATGGGAGAGGCCACAACAGTGAGAGGCCCACGTACCGCAAAAAAAAAAAAAAATAATAATAATAATCCTTTGAATGTTTTTCCTTTAAATTTTACAAATTTAAGGTTTTATTTTGAGAATCATATACTCCCTTCCCCTAGCATCTTGAGTGCAGCACAAACACATACCTACACATAGGCCGCAAAAGCCTGGAAGACAAAGTGGGTCTTTATCATATTCACATGCAGTAATGAGTCTCAGAATCATGAGGTGAGGTGGGTGTTGGTAAAAAACATAGACTTCCGGGTCTTTACTACAAAGGCTCCGATTGGCATCCTTAGGACTGAATATCTATATCTTACACACCGAAGTCTAAGAACAATTGATATGTTAATTCTCTAACGTGGTCTCTACCCAGTACAGTAAGACTTTCACCTTTCTTTTTTTTTTTTTGCGGTACGCGGGCCTCTCACTGTTGTGGCCGCTCCCGTTGCGGAGCACAGGCTCCGGACGCTCAGGCTCAGTGGCCATGGCTCACGGGCCCAGCCGCTCCACGGCACGTGGGATCTTCCTAGGCCGGGGCACGAACCCGTGTCCCCTGCATCGGCAGGCGGACTCTCAACCACTGCGCCACCAGGGAAGCCCCCACCTTTCTTTTAAAGCTCCTTCTCCGATCACTCTGCCACGAGCTATTTCAAGAGCGCAGTCTCACTTATCCATCTTAGCTATCCGTCTTAGCTATCCTGTGGCTCTGGGGTATTTTTCTTGCCCACCTCAGCTCCCTTTGGGCACAGTTTGCTGAGGTCTCTGCTGTAAACACATTCTCTGGCTGGTTCCATTCCCATACCTGTGCCCAGAGTATTCATTTACTCTCCCACTCCTGTCCAAGCCTTTGCTGCTGGCTCCCTTCTGTAGAACCTGCTGCCCACCCAAGTACAGCAAGTCCTACCAGGTACAGTGCAAACCGCCGGCTCTTTGAATTGCAAGCTCTCTGAGTATGATGAAATTGCTGATCTGTTTCCCGATCTGTATAATAAGAGTTGTATGAGGTACATCTCTAAAATTCTCTGCTTCTGGACAGCCAGTAATTTTCTGTACTAGCATCGTATTGAACTGTTAGCATGTCCCACAGCAGCTGTTCTGGCTCATATGATTTCCCAATCTGTCTGCTGGCCGCCTGTTTGGGAGGTGTCCTGTCCCACTGGACAGAACTTAGCAGAAATAGTCTCTGGGGGTGTGACTAGTCCATTACAGGAGGTCAAAGAGAAGGATACACTAACCAGAGATGGGAGGGTGGAGGTCAGAAAGGAGCCCCGAAGGCAAATGGGGTAATCGTGAACAGAGGGTGAACATTCGGGTAGTCTAAGCTAGTGGCAGGTATGCACAGATCTTAAACCGAAAAGCAAAGCCCATTTAAGAACCAAAGGAAATTCAAGTATTATAAACAAATATTGGGGTTGGCATTTATAAGAGAGATGTTTGGGGAACCTAGGCTACTGGCAGGTAAAGACTCAGGTTTAAATCCCCAAAGCCATTTAAGTGGCTTTGGGGATTTAAATTTAAATCCCAAACCCATTTAAGAACCAAAGGGATGTTAGGTATCATAGAAAAAATCTGTGGGAGGGTTGTAAGAGCGTGTCAGGAAAAGAACTGCGAATTCCGAGTTGGCGGGCAACGACCTCTGATTCAGCCTCTCTATGAGGCATCAGCTGTGCCTGCTTGCTATCTTTCCCT
>NW_006788081.1:438397-445929 GCF_000442215.2 Lipotes vexillifer
GAATTTCAGCCCTTTTGTTCTCGACCCACTCAGACCTTGGACTGGCCAAAGCATTGGGGTGTAAGGGGAGGCTTGGGCCCCCAGTGGGTAGTGTGTGAGATCGGGCTTGCTCTCTTTCCAGTGCATGGATTTGGGGGTGGTGGTGGGAACTGAGGTGGCATGGACAAGTTGTAGCCATCCCCTCCTTACTTCTGCCACATGTGCCTAGTGCCTGTGACTGCCCTTCTACCTTATGTCCCAAGTGTTGCTTGGTGCCCCAGCTCCCTGGAGCTTTGCCAATTGACTTGACTGGGGGTTTATATTAGTTTACTGGGGCTGCCCTAACAATATACCACAAAACCAGTGGCTTCAAACAACAGAAATGTATTGTCTTCTAGTTCTGGAGCTGGATGTCTGAGATCAAGGTGTCAGTTGAATTGGTTTCTTCTGAGGGCTTGTGAGGGCTGTTCCATGCCTCTGTCCTAGCTTCTGGTAGTTTGCTGACAATTTTTGGTGTTCTGTGGCTTCTGCCATACTACTCCACTCTTTCTATAGTGTTCTCCCTGTGTGTGTGTGTGTGTGTGTGTGTGTGTGTGTGTGTGTCTGCATCCAAATTTCCCCTTTTCATAAGGACACCAGTCATATTGGATTAGGTGCCCACCCTGTTCCAGTACGTCCTCATTTTAACTAATTACATCTACAATGACCCTATTTCCAAATAACGTCACGTTCTCAGATACTGGGGGTAGGACTTCAATATACGAACAGGGGTGGGACACAATCCAACCTATAACAGGATTCTTGCCCAGTTTTTTACCAATGTATTTTTCTTATCTCTGCAACTTCCCATCTGCATCCCTAGTTGTTCATAGGAGTTGAGCTCTAAGCCAGATGGACCACTTGGAATCACGATACTGATCACTGGTCACCTGATTCACAAAGCACCCCAGCCTAGAATCTTGCCATTATGTTCTGTCTACCAGATCAGACCCCTCTGGAAAGCAATGCTGATCCAGGAAAAGATCTGGCATGCCTTGAAAGTTATTTTCAGTGCTTTGACCTCTTTCCTCTCCCCTGTTTTGAAGCCCATTCTGTAGACAGGTTAGTGCTCTGCATCTTTCTCTGTTTCTCAATGTCTTCTTTACTTATTCATATACTCTTTCTTCAGACAGCTCTGTGCAGGCAGTATCTCCGCAGCCGCATAGCTGACGTCTCTAAACAGCAATAGTGCTTCCACAGGCTATATGCGTTATTAATTAAACTAATAAATCATATGGGTTAAAGCAACACTTTGTGCTTTAGAATTCACAAAGTACAACGAATAACACCACCAAAGGAGTCACATATGACCTACAAGTGCTTCAATTATGAGTACTTTACGGGAAATCTCTAGGTAGTGCGACAACCATGTGTTGAATTACCAGAAAGTTACTGGATATCTACATATCTACTTTACCTTTACATGTAACTCACTGGAATATTCCTGAATTCTTGTGAATCATTCATTTGGCAAACCTTCTGTTTTGAGCATTGCTCAGCACCATGATGTTAGATTTGTGGGGGGGGGTACAAAAATGAATGAGAGTCTATAAGAAGAGTGTGGAAAAACTGATTGTTATATCTGGGGGTGAAAAATGAGTGTAGGAGGTGGGGAATTCGGCCTGTGTTTTTTGCTCAAACACTTAGACCATCGCATTCTCTAGAGATGGGTTGTTATCAGAAGCTAATTGATTCTCTTGGAGTGAACTTGGACAATTTCTTCCTTCTGACATTAACTGTGAATCCTCTCCAGGCTGGAGTACATCAGGGCCAATTCCTGTAGTTGGTTGATATGTCAAAGAATATTTCCAAGAAAAATAATGAGTCCAGAGAAGGAGCAGGGGTGGGGATAGGTGGCAGGAGTGTGAGGGTGGGAAGTTATAGGGGGGTGCTAAAATAAAAGGGATTGAGAAGCTGCTAGATTTTCATAAAAACACAGCAGTAATAGATTCTGCCAACACAGCTGCCCTGAGCTCTCTTCTGTTTACAGTAATATGGCAGTTAAGGGAAATTGTAGATGGATATTACCCAAGGAATGAGTTTTTTCTCAGAAGTGTAAATTGGCCTTTAGGCAAGTTAAGAAACAAGGCAAAGAGAAAAGTTCCTATATGGGACACAAGACAATTTTCTGTCAGGTCAGGCTGCAGAGCTGGATCCACCTCAGCTGCCTGGGTGGACTTTCCCCAACACTTGCTCCATTACCTGAGGCTTGGGTGGTCCACGGCTACGAGCTTCCCATATGGCACTAGAGTCTGCCCTGTAGCAAATCATTAGGCCACCAACATGAGATCAGCACAGTCATGTTAAGTAAGTGAGAGAGAGAGACTGTGGACCAATGTGTTCAACCCAGCTCCATAGGCTAGACAGAGATTTTGGACATCACTGCAATGGAATTCCCTTGTTCTGGGGAGCTCTGGGTATTATATTCTAATTTTAATCCAAACTTTATAGCTGAGGTTCCTCAAGTGTTCTGATTTGAGCTGAGCTAGTCGTCCCTCGGCGTCATAGAGTTCTAGTCTTCTGAACCAATAGGTTTTCCTCTTTCTCTTCTTCACTTTCCTCTTCTTTCACATTCTAATTTAATTCCTCATCTGTTTTTGTTCTCATAATGGTTCTTCCCTCTGTGCTTCTTAAGCTGTTCATGACTAGCACTCTTACTGCATGTCTTGCCTTTAGGACAGTTATATCTATGCAACACTTCCACCACCCGTCTTCTTTCCTGCCACCACCTGGACTTTCCTGGGGGCAAAGGCTGTGTCTCAGTCACCCAAGTCTCTGGCACAATGCCTGGCAATTTGTCCTAACCTGGAGGTGACAGAGGGGCAATTCTGATTTCCTCACAAACACTTCCTGGTGACACCACTAGCATTTCACATCAAATCCCACTTTATTTCTTGAGCATCTATGGAGTGAAAGACACCATGTGCAGGAGAGTACGTAAAGAACAGGGTCACAGCTCCTGACCTCAGTGAGCTTGCTATCCAGTTAGAGTGACAGGGCACAGATAAAGGAATGGTCCTTTAATAACCTATAGATAAGTTAGTTGGATGATGTGGGTTAGTGCACAGAGCTCAAGATCAAGAAACTCGAAGACTTGTCTCACTTTGTCAGAAGCAAGGTAAGAACCCATTTTCTCTGGGGCTGAATTCTTGAGCAAAGTGAAGGGAAAACTTCCAACAGTGTTTCTCAAAGTATGATGCATAATATATATATATTTTTTGGTGACATGTAGACTCAGAATTAAGTATGATTAAATCACAAGCAGAGAAGGTCATTTCTTTTAAAATTTTCCTTTTGATAACAAAGAAATGGGGCAAGAAACAGTCTGAAGCTCGGAGTCTGCCTACTCTAGCAACTAGGACTGAACAATGTCTTGTTTTCATTTTATTTATTCTCAAGCAAATTATTTTGCAAGTTTTTCTCCATTTATGTTAATAAGATTTACTTAAAGAATATTGTATTTTAGTAAAATAAATGAGTTGATTTAAAGAAGTTATCAAGAAAATAATAGACTATGACATGTGAGTATAACAAAAGTTGTAAATATATTAAAAATATTTGCTGAAATATTAAAAGTTTAGGAAATACCAAATAAGTCAATTCTGAGATTCTTTTCAGCCCTACACTTCCTCTGATTTTGCAATCTTTCCAAAGGAATGGTGTGGCTAATAGGAGATAATAAGTGCATCAAGATGATTTGCTGACAACACAATATGGCAAGTGATCCTTTAGGATATAATCTGTGATACAGGTAGCTATGGAGAGAGAGATACAGATAGATAATAGAGATGTAGATATAGCTATAGATTGATATATAGAAAGATTCAGATAGTTAATATATAGAAGTAGATGAGTAGACATTGACAATAGCTATAAATATAAATAATTATCTGTGATATAGAAAAAAGATGTGATATGTTTTCATTTCCCTCCCAAGAGGAGAGAGAAGCTTTTGAATTCTTTAGTCTGGATTTTTCTCAATTCAGGGAAAACATTATTTTTTTCTTTATTTTTTCAAGTTTTAACCTGCAGAGATGTTTAAACTGCCTTGTCTAAAATGGAGAGGATTCTTGAGGATATAAAGAGGAGTGTTCTCACCTCAAGAAGGTGGTTGGATGGTGGGGACTAGAGAAAGAAAGGGTTGCAACTTTCTCTCTCTCAAATGTGGCAGACTCTCAGGTTCGGGGGTGGGATCTGTACTAAAAAACTTGGCATTAAGACCAGAGGTTCCCACCATTATACACTATTGGTGGGAATGTAAATTGGTGCAACCACTATGGAAAACAGTATGGAGTTTCCTTAAAAAACAAAAAATAGAACTACCATATGATCCAACAATTCTTCTCCTGTATGTATATTAATAAAACAAAACCACTAATATGAAAAGATACATGCACCCCATGTTCACAGCAGCACTATTTACAATAGCCAAGACATGGAAGCAACCCAAGTGTCCACCAACAGATGAATAGATTAAGAAGATGTGGTATATATATACACAATGGACTATTACTCAGACATAAAAAAGAATGAAATACTTCCATTTGCAGCAACATGGATGGACCTAGAGGATATTATGCTTAGTAAAATAAGTCAGACAGAGAAAGACAAATACTGTATGATATCACTTATATGTGGAATCTAAAAAATAATACAAATGAATGTACATGCAAAAGAGGAACAGACTCACAGATATAGAAAACAAACTTGTGGTTACCAAAGGGGAGAGGGAAGGTGGGAGGGACAAATTAGGGGTATGGAATTAACAGATACAGAATACTATATATAAAATAGATAAGCAACAAGGATATACTGTATAGCACAGGGAATTATACCCATTATCTTGTAATAATTGATAATGGAATATAATCTGCAAAAAACTCTGAATCACTATGCTGTACACCTGAAACTAACACAATATTGTAAATCAACTATACGTAAAAAAAAAAAGCCTAGAGGTTCCCATGATACCCATGGACCACCCCTGCCACCCTCACCAACACACAGCCCATCCAAAGTGTCCTGGGCAAACATCTGCACAAGTGTCCACGGTGTGAGACCCCTGATGGAGTGCCACACCTAACCAGCTTCAAGGTCATAGAAGGAGAAAACATAGAAGGTTGGATGGGGACAGAAAGTCCTCTTTCTGGACATCTATGAGACTTCAGACCCCAAGAACAACTGATAAAAAACTTCTTATCAACCTTGCTGAGTGAGGCACTGAAATTAGGTTTATTGAAGAAAGAGTAATGTGACATTTGTGGCTTAATTTGTAGAAAACTGCATTCTCTTGACAGAGTAAGGAGGAATGGAAACATCTGGAAAACACAGGCTCTCTTTCTTCTCACAGTCTCTTCCCTTCTTTCCTTCCTCCATCCCCCACCCTGTCTTTATTTTCTTTGTACCTACTCATCACACATATGTGCACATAAATTAAATGTGATTTTATATAATATATGCAACATATTATTATAATAATAAACCATATACCAATTTTACATGAATAAAAGATATAAAAATAATAACATTGAGACATGATGTCTTGGAAGTAAAATAGATGGTTTATTCCATATCCACACTTGGAAAAGACATGGCCACAACACTGATGGAATACCATTAGCATGTGCTATGACGGTTATCATCATCATCTTATGAACACATATTTAATTAAGCCCAGTCTAGGGCTGTGTTCTCACAGGTTAGGTCATTTCTGTGTTAATCTCCAGAAGCATCATGCACATCCATTGGAATGTGTCAACTAAGTTTAACTTGTAACTGTACAAAATTACTTTTCAGAAGTTTCCCCATAGCACCCAGCAGAGTGCCACGTAGATAATGACTATTTGTGAAATAGACAGGTGAATACTGAATAAATTATTTTTAGGCTGATTTTCCCTAGAGTTAAAATCTTCCACCCCATAAAAACTTGAGGAAGGCTTTCCTGTGACGTTTAGCTTCCAGCTCTGTGAAGTGGAAAACCATGATGAATATGGTACCATATTTTACCATGAGTCCTCCTCCCAAAACTGTGGCTTTTAGAAATGTGGTGTCATTTTCAGACACACAACCAATTACAGTGAGTGCGAGTTAGAGACTCCAGAAAGAGAAAGACCCCAGGAAAAGTGTCTAGCCAGGAGAAAAAGGGAAAATGGGCTCTTTTACCTCACTGTCTGGTCATTGAGCTTTCTGGTTGATAGCACATGAGCCCTCCTTTATTTCTGAGGATGAAACAGGAATATTTAGAGTTGCCAAGAGAAAGGATGCACGGTTATTTCCATGAGAATTCTGGCTAAGGGGACATTTTGATAAAATGGATTCATAGATCCTGGTTCTTGCCTGGTTTCTATTAAATATTCTAGCCTTTCCTCTGAAAAATGGGAGCGATTTCATGCTTTCATTATTCCAACTGATCTGATTTCACTGGACACTTCATGGCTATAGTCAATTCAAAGAGATGAAATATGCTTCCTCAATTTTACATGAAGTTAGGAGAAAAGACTGCTCGGTATTAGACCCACTGTAGGGGCCATTCTAAGGGGTACTTGATGGCAGAAACAGGGGACAACAGAAACCCAAAGATTATTTACTTGTACTGAGAATATTGAACTTTGCCTTAATTTTATCCAATTGAGTTCAATGAGTTTTATCCAATTGAGAATAGGTGCTTAAAAGTCTTCAGTTTCCCCAATGTCCCTACAACATCTACAATTCCATTATAAGGAATTATTTATATTAAAAATTAACAATGTCATCACCATTCTAATTTTTCTGCCCCATTTCCACCCAGTGTTGCCTGGAACCTCGTGTCCTAAGACTGCCGTCCGTTCCCTGTCTCCTCATTATTCCCTCATAGCCTCTCCGTCTGGGTGCCCTCAGGGGTAATGAGCACTGATTATGAGTTCATTCTGACTGAAGGTTAGAATTAAAAATAGAGCAAGGTTCTAAACTCTTCCAGAATGAAAGAATACTGGATTCTTCCTGTTGAAAATAACATTAACCCAATATCCTTAGCTCATGCATGGAATGAGCCTACCTAAGCCACAGTTTCCCCAACTTTAAAATAGAAATAATAATGCCATCCTCATGGGGCTGTTTTGAGAATTAAGCAAGCTGTATGCAGAGTGCCTAGCATATTGTGTGTGACATAATATAATATGTCCTTAATAAATGAGTTATTAATTTTTTGTTGAAAACAATAGTGTCTCTCTGTGTATGCTGTTAAACCTACCCTCTTCTGTACTTCTTAACTAAGAATCACTTGAAGGCTCTTCGTTGCAAAAAAACAAAAATAAACAAAAGTGCAAAAAGCACAAATATTCCTTCAAAGATGCTGAGAGACATATGGATAAATCATTGGTAAGTGTATCTGATGAAAAGAGAAGCCAATGGCTAAGTGTGGCAGAAAGAGATTCTAATGTAGGTTTTTTTGCTTATCCTGGGACTATTTTAACAGGCTCTGAATAAATTCTGTGCCATAAGTTTGTCTCCTGCTCTGTCCTTTCTATACATTCCTG
>NW_006788081.1:445975-479083 GCF_000442215.2 Lipotes vexillifer
CCTGCTGGGTGAATACAGTTTTGTCCAACTGTGAAAATTCCTTGCTCAGAAACCCTCATTGACTTCCTGATCTTTACTGGATTACATCTCAAACCCACATGATCAGTTTCCAAATTCCTTTAAAACCTCAGCTCTTCCAGCTCCTTTTCATAAACTCCAGCCAGATCAGACATGTTTTATTCCCATGGCATGCCCTGTTCTTTCCTGAGCCACGACTTCTGTCTGTAGCTTCCTTCTCAATAAATCTCGCAAGGAGGCCAGTTCAAAATACGATATTCTCCTTAATATTCTTCCCTGTTACTCCCAGTAAGAAGAAATCTCTCGGACCTTTGAATTTCTAAGTTCTTTTTATGTACATCTGTAATGCCTGTTAAAACATTCTATACTGCATTATGGTTATTTTTCTGAATTTTATCTCCTAGTCACTTAAGGCACCGAAGACATTTTAATTATTTACTATGTAAGACCTAACACACAGCGCTGGTGATCGATAAATGTTTGCTGAATAAATGAATGAATGGCAGTGATCGTATGAAAATTTCTCAGTGTGGCTGAGAGGCAAGATAAAAGCCTAAACATAAATGACAGTGAAATCACAGGTAGTGCTAGTACCAGGTAGGGGTCTGAGCAACTGGTTGCAAATTTCAGAGGAGAACAAAGTAATGAAATTGACAGGGAGATTTAATCTTGGCCACTGAAGATTTTAGTCCTCTCTCCACAGCGTATTAACAGTTGAGAATAATGCCAACACCTTCTCATTACGCACAAAGTAAATTAAAGCCAAAAAGCGGAATTATTTTGCTCCATATATCAAAAATTGCTGTATTTTCTGCATATAAATATTACTGTTTAAAATATATTAAAAGTTTTTTCCCCCCCTTGGGACAAAGAAACATTCTAGAACTCACAGGTCGAACTCATATACTATCTTTGTTGAAAATGTGCAAACTCTTTTTAGGCCATGATTTGGGTTAAAAAAACCTACAACTTCTCCTTCATGAGGAGAAATCTATAGCAATGACTTAAACCTTAGTCGTTTCTAAAAAGCATAAGGATGATGATGTTTGAATGAATTATAACACACAGATTTATGTTTCTCTTATGGAAATCATTAGTATTAAAATAATGAGGGTTTTTTCACATATCTGGAGTTTCCTGAAGCCTCAGAAAAACATTCAAGAACTGAATGAATGAACCCATAAGACAGTGAGTGGGAATGTACTTATTTGCAATTTTAATGTGTTCATTTGGGTTTATAATGGAGTGAGGAAGATTGAGAAAAGGGAAAAGAATGCTTCTTCTCATGGCCTAGGTCAAATGTCAAGATTCAGGAACCCAGAGGTGGACATTGATAGTGCATAGGGATCTGAGGGCTTAAGGTCCGTCTTTTCTGGATGGTGTTCCCCATCCACAGTGAGGAGATCAGTAGCGCCATCTGAAGACACACGCAACATCTTCTGTGATCACATGGCGGGTGGAAAGCCAGCACAGGATGCACTCCAGGCCCACAAAAGAGGAAAATACTCACTGACCTCTCTGCAGAGGGGCCCAATGCACTAGTCCTACAGCTAGTGTGACCAAGCTATCCTGATATGCCTGTGACCTGCTTAGTTTTAGCACTGAAAATTCCATGTCCCAAGCAGCCCTTAGCCCTGAGTCAACAAGGACAGTTGGCCACCCCACCTCCAGTCAAGGGTGTCATTTAACACGGTGCTTCTCATCCTTCAGGATGCACCCCCAGCATCTGCAGTAGTTGTTAAAATTCACATCCACAATTGGTAAGTCCCGGGTAGGGCCTAAGATTCTGCATGTCTAACACGTTCTTAGATGATACTGATGCTGGGGCTGGCCTGGGGACCACACTTTGAGTATCAGGGTTTAGAGCACACTTTGTGGACTTCGAGGTAGGCAGAGACCTTGCTTCACCATTTACGAATTGAATATCCTTGGTGAAGTGACTTAACCTCACTGAGCCCCAATTTCCTCATCTCTAATAGAGATTGATAGAACTATCTTCCTCACAGTGCTGTTAATTAATCAACATAATTGTGAGCACAGACAAAGCACTCAATAAGTACTAACTTTTTTTTATTATTGGCATTTTTATTGTGTGTCACTGAAGTAATCAAAGAGGTGGTTGAGTCTAAAAACACAAATAAGTTGAAGAAAGTTTCAGGTAAACTCATGGTTGAAGGAGTCACAAGCACTGGTGTTTTCAAGGCAAATTAGAACGTTTGAGGCAGAGGCGTTATCGCCAGGTTGGATGGAAAATAGGTTTGACCGATAAGGTAAAACTTAAAATGTATGTTCACCATAAAATAGTAGTCTTTTACACTTTGCTGTACAATCTGCCTCCCTATTCTGAGTTCCCTGGAACAGTAGGCAGATTACAAAAGTCTGAATATCTGACTAATGCAGAGGAAACTGGACCCACTAAGCAGTTATGCCCAAGGCTCAACCTCAAGTCCAGCTGGACTTCATGGACTTCACGGCCTGCACTGTCATTTACTCTGCAAACTTGGAGAAGTTACATAACAACTTTGAACTTCAGCGTTCTTACAGCCCACAAGGATAATAATGCCTACGTCATAGACCCATATGAGGATCAAATATGAGGTACAGGTCTGGCCCATGTTAAGTGCTCAGTAAATACTGACTAGTGTCATAATTATCCTTTTGGTGCTATAACAGGACTATTTATTATATAGTATTTATTATATATATAATATTTATATAATATAAATATTATATATATAATATAAATTAATAATAATAATATAATTATAATGTTTATTATATGTTTATATTATATAAATAATATTTATTATATATAATATTAATTCTTAATATTCATTAAGAAAGGAGATCCATTGGATCAAGTGCTTCTTGGATGTACTGGTTCTCACAGTGAATAAAGCCTTCAGACCTTGATTGCCAGATCCTGCTGGTACCTGACCAAAAGGTGAGAAGCCATCTAACCTAAATTCCCTACTCTGTTATGAGACCCCTTGAAGCATAACCCATTTTCATTCTTACTCACTGGAGCAGGGATAGAGTTTGATTACTTTCTTTCCAAAGAAAACTGTTGTTGGAGCAATGGGCTGTACCTGAAGATCATCACTTTCCAAGCCCTGGCTGATTTGACCTGTTTTATTACAGGGGCTGAACCGGTGGATTTGAGAATGAAAATTTATGAAACCAGTGTTAGGGAGTGGCAGTTCCTGGTGGTGATGGGCCAGGGAAGATGCAGACAATTTTTAGATTTGAGAGCTGTGAGGCAGTGATGGTCGTGTCAGCAGTTGGGATAAGTACTCATTTATATATAAATCCTCCCTTTTACGTACGAGACATATTTTCTGAAGCAAAGCCACATTTCTGATGTTGCAAGAAAGAGGATCAGAAATACTTAATCCCAAATCTAAGAATCAAGACTATTGTCCTGTCCAAAACTTGGCAAGGCCATGTCTCAGAAAATTAAAACAGACGCTCACAGACTCTTCTTTGGAATTACTTGACCAAACCCACACATGCTGTTTTGCTTTTCATACCTGGATGCCCTCATTGGATACAGAACTGGGTTATGAACTCAAGGCTCAGTTCAGTGGGAGGAGATTTGGTTTGGAATGAGTTCAAATTCTGGCTTCTCCACTGAGACACAGTGTAATTTTGAGGAACTTATTTAAACTCTCTGACCCTCATTTTCCTTCTTTGTGAAACAGCTATAATCCCTTCCTCAAAGGGTATTGGGAAACTTAAATGATATAATGTTCCAAGTGACTCCCATGGAGCTCAGCTCATAGAAAGTATTTAATACATACTCATTTTCTTCCCGTCTTCCCTCGTGCTTTGCACCTTAATGCACATTTGCCTGTTCCTCACATTGCTGTCTGCCATTTGCTCCACCTTTGAGTTATAGACAAAGTTTATGCCTACCTGTAGGTGTTCATGATCTGATCTGGGGCATCTCTGGTTTCTATGTCCTTCAGGTCACTACTGAGCATTGGGCACCATAGGCCCTCGATCCAGCTACCCTAGAGAATGACATCATCAGCATTCCTTACCTAATATTGATTTGCATTAGTGGGCATAAAATCTAAATATCTCCTGTATATCATTCTCTGGTGGCCAGGACATGTTGACATGGCAATGGTGCCATTGGGAGGTCAGTGATCTTTTGTCCTACCACTTACCAGCTGGAACAGAGCAGCTATCAGTGGAAAACCCTGTTGTATTTCAGAAGATTTCTCAGTTTGGCTAAAGAATAAAATTGAGGGTCTCAATTTTGAAATGGCCACACTCTTCTTCGAGTACCTATAATGCCCTTTGGCTATAACCTTATGGGAGACTTCAGTGCGTAATTGCAATTGTTTCCTACAGTTTTAAAAACAGATGAATCTAGAAGTCCAATCACAGCCTGAGAACCAAGATCTATATTCATGTTTTTCCCAAATTCCTCTAAATCTTGGCAAAGTGGGGCACACAGTTTCCTGCTATTTAGTCTTCCATTTTTCATATTTTAGAGCTACTAAAACATGAAATGTATAGGTTATGAAGCTCATTCTGTTGGAAGCTTGGATCAATGAGGATAATTCGGTCCTAGATGAATATTCAATAAAATGGACTCATATAATGATTGAATGAAAGCTTTAATTTATTTTTCCTTTATGTCTCCCTAAGAATCCAATTTCCTTCATACACAACAAACGTATGTGTCCCTGTGTGTTTCTGAATAGAAAGAGCAAAAACCATGGAATTAAGTAATTTGAATTTTAGTTAGAACCTTATCTTTTTGATTAAGCAGTTTTTTGAAAGTGGTTAACATCTTTGGGTTTAATTTTCTTTATCTGTATAATGACAGTTTGGACTAGTAAACTTTAATGGCAATCTCCAACCCTGACATTTTATAATTCTGTAAAAAAGTCCTCATTTTTTTAATCTAAATTGTGCAGTTGTTAATTTTGCTATCTGTTGTTCCTCCTTTGTAGAAATGTATGGAAATTATTCCTAAGAATGTATATACAGTTGTTCAATGTATTAGAAAGCAACATTCCTTATGGTAGAGCACAATGTCCTCCTAACTGAGTGGGCAATGACTTAACAGCCTGGGCAAATTAACTAGAAAGCTGAGCAACCATAGGTGACCCAACATAATTGAAATTAGGTCATTGGTGACTCAACATAACGGGGAAAGGGGGGAATGCTGAGATTACATTCTAACTAAACAAGTACTTTTTTTTTCTTTCTTCCCTCACTGACAAGTCATAGGGCACATTGATGGTTTTAGGTTTAAAGGAAAATCCATCTGTACTTTTCCTAGTCAAAAATGAAATATTAGATGGAAGCTGTGATTTTCAAAATCTGTAACAACATGTATGGCATGGGCTCCCACCAACAAGAATAGATGTCAACCACAAAGAATAACCATTCTGGATACAAGCCTTAAAACACTAAACCAAATCAAAGAAAAAACAACATAAAAGTACTTTTCCTGTCCCCATCCTCAATGAGAATAATTTATTTTTAACAAATATGTATATCTCCATTTTGAAAAGTAACAGTCAAATGGGGAAGCATGCATCTGATTCCTGCCTCCTTCCTATTCCATCTCACCCCACCTCCCCCTCACTCTCACCATCCATCCTCATGGGCCTCCTTCCCACCTCTGCCTTGACTGCTCTCCCTGCATCCCTGGACAACAGATTCTCAGCCATCACCTGTTCTGTGGAAGGTATCACACCATATCCCGAATAGGCTCTCTCGGCCATCTTAGCTAACGATCACTCCTAGTAATTTCCAGAACATTACCCTGTTTTGTTTTCTTCCCAGCATTTAGTGATAGCTGAAATTCTGTTTTATTTATGTTCAATATTTGTTTATTTTCTCTCCATTCCACTAGGGTCTGCATAGAACAGAAGACTTGGGCCATCTTACGAATGCCTGGCCAATAGTAGGCCATCAATTAATATTTCAATAATGATAACATTAATATTAATGATAAACCTAAAAATGTATGGGCATCTACTACATGTCACACTCTACCTAGATTATCTCCCTAAATCTCAAATCAACTCTGTGAGGTGGATTTTCATTTCAACAAAGGAGGAAAAAAGAGGCTTCTTAGAGGTTAGAGAAGATAACAGGCTCAAGATCTCAATGTTCTTAAGGGTGTTAACTGGGATTTTAATTTCGACATCTGAATGCATTCCTTGATGGACTGCCTCCTAATTAAATATGCCTCCATATTTAATAAATCAAGCAAAACCTGTGCCTTGCCTTGTATTATCAGAGACTATTGGATTGTACTACTCTTCACTGAGCAGTAATTCTTAACATTTTTATCTTCAAGTTCTTTGCACCCCCTTCCCTAATGAACCACATTTCTGGAAGAAATATGTTACCACGGTATATCATTTCTTACCATAAATAAAGGTTTTAAAATGTAACACCTTGAACACTCAGATCAATGTATCTAATATTTTTTTCAGACAGACATTTATAGAATTAATATTTGTGTCCTTCCAAAATTCATATATTGAAACCTCTTCCCCCAATGTGATGGTATTTGAAGGTGGGGGTCTTTCAGAGGTGTTTGGGGTCATAAGGGTGTGAAGCCCTCATGAACGGCATTAGTGCTCTTATAAAAGTGACCCAGAGAGGCCCCTCATCCCCTCTGCCACGTGAGGTTACAGCTAGAAGGCGTCATCTGTAAACCAGAGGGTGAGACCTCACCACACACAGAATCTGCTGGTGACTTGGTCTTGGACTTCCCAGCCTCCAGAACTGTGAGAAAAAAATTTCTGTTGTTTATAAGCCACCTATCTGTAATATTTTCATTATACATGGGCTAAGAGAAAGACGTTGGAACAATGCGAAAGGTCAGATACTGAAATAGTAATAAGATTTCAGATTTTAACAAAAGGATAGATTTCATGAAAATAATTCAGAAGCTAATAAGTTAGAAGAAAAATAACCAGGAATAGTAGATTTGGTGGCTGTTCACAGATATAGTCTTATTTTTGGCTTTTGTAAGGTTTCTTAAAAGTTCCTAAAGGTTTCATACTGGGTCCTGAGAAAGACTGGAGGTGATTCTTAAAAACAGAAATTCCAGAACCCAACCCCAGATCTACTGATTCAGAATCGCAGGGTGGGGTGGGGGGGAGGAAGGAAGAGGTATCCCAGAAGAATATTGGATTTAAGCAAATTTGGGAAGACTGAGCCAAAGAATGCTTATTATATGAGTAGTACAGGATGCACAGAGATGATTACATTAGGCAAGCAAGAAGACTTTACGAAACTCTTTACATAAAGAAAATTAAACTTACTGTTTACTCACTATCGTATTTTTGTCACTTTCCATTGCTCCTCATACATCTAAGATCAGAACTCAGTAACTACTTTAGATGAAAGATTTAAAAGTTTAAGCATTCAAAACTCCCATCATTAAGGTTTTTCGTGTTGTTGTTCGTTTGTTGACTCTAAGGGTCTATTTCTTTCTTTGACTTTTAACGTATGTATGCACGCCTGCGTGCGTTCATACACACACACACATGCACACACATTTGCACAGTTCCATGGCAGCAAAGAAATCCTCACATTCCAGATATGTCTTAGTGAAGCATGATGGTTAAGAATTCTCAATATTTTAACGTTACTTAGAGCACCAGTAGGTATGTTACCCTGGCTCCATTCCCAGAATTTAACAGTAGGGGCCTTGTGAAATGCTAAACGATGTGTATAGCAGTATTCAGACTCTCCAAGAGCCAATCCGTCAAAACATTTGCTGCTTTGAAAATGTGTTCTTCAAAAAAATGGGCATATGGAACTTATTACACTGCTTGGTGGAGTTCAGGCAGCAGGGTCCAAAATAAGCATAAAAACCTTTTGAGGACACAATCCTACCTAAAGGTAACAGGGTCTCTAAAACCGTCCTTCCCTGACCTAAGAGGTATAGAACTCTCACAGGAAATAGCAGAGTTCCAAATATTTTCCTGGGCTTCAAGTGTTAGAATAGCACAAAAGTTGGTAGAAGTTTTGAAAAGACCAAAAAAGTAATGTTTAAGTAAGAGTTTGTGAAATATTTGACCTGTTTCAGTAATGATCCCTCAGTTGGTATCACTTTATTCCTCATTTCTAGCACAGTTGTTGGCCCATAACTGTTGTTTAATAAATATTTGTGAACAAATAAATCTGACATTTTACTGCTATTTATTCAAGTAGAGATTAGAATGCATAGCTACATACGTGTGGAAATTTGATGGATGAAAGAGAATGCAAATCCTTTAATCTCCACGGAAATAAAAGAAACATTTTAACAAAGAAAATATTCAAAAGAAGGACCATGATTAGCTTACTCTTATTTCCCCCCCACTGCTGATTTCTATGACACCTGGATTTAAGAGGATAGACTTTTTAAAAAAATTTGCATGTCCTTATTTAATTGAAATATTGAAATATCAAAGGAAGCTAATTGATAGAATTTATGAAGGATTAACTTACTTTGAACCTGCATTAATGTAATGTGTGCTATGAGCTGTACTAGGTGTTAAAAGAATACCCTTGTTTCCTTTTCATTAGCAGCAAGGACAGAAAATGCTATTATCAGTCATTGCAGACAACAAGAACAGAGTTTAGGTTTTGAATCTGAAAAGCCTCAAACTCCTTGCTGTGTTTTATTATGCATAACTGAAATTCTTCACAGTTACAATAGTGTAAACTCCTCTTGATTACATCAATATGTACTTGGAACAGGGAGGTATGTAGACCACTCATTGTGAAGGAACTCTGCAGCTACATTTTGATTTGCTTTGAAGGAATAAAAGTAAATCAAGAAAGTGTGCTTTTTTGTGAAAGCCATGGGGGTATTTCATTTCTAACTTCTTGTGGATCATAAGGTGAATTCATTTGCCTTGTAAAGTCTCCCTCACTTGAAATTTCCTGACAGTTAGAGATATTCCCTTCCCAGCATGTGTCATCACCCAAAGAGCTTTGCAGGGACCACTCTTTGATGGTTTAGATTCTCCCAATGCAATGCTCACTTCTTCTCGTTACCTTATTTTTCACTATTTGCCTTTTATATTTTATCATTGTTTCCTCTGGGATTTTTTTTTTCCCAAGAAAAATGACAAGAATGATCCACATAAGTCCATAAGAGAGGTTGTAAAATAAACATTATACCATGTGTGGGGTAAAAAAAAATAACTACAAATGGCTGTTCTCACTTTCTGGCATTTACACACATGGCCATCTGTTTCAGGGCTGTTTTACTTGGCTTTTTCCCAACATTTATGTAACTGGCCAATTGAAAGGAAATGACATCACCAAGTTTCCTGAAGACTATCACTGGAGCCACAAAAAAGTTAGGAAACAAATTGCTTAGTAAAGAGAAAGATGTTTTTCAAACGTCTCTTTTCCATTTTTTTCTTCCTTTTTTTCTAGCATTTCTAATAATTTTTTTCCCTACTTCTGCACCTTCTGTGTTAATACTTAATATTTTCAATGTCTGCTTTAGGGCTTCTCCTCTTTGAATTGTGAGGAGTTAAGAGAAATAAAAAATGCTCTTTTTTGGATCCACAGGATATGATCACAACATGTGGAAAAGGAGCTCTCAGACCTACCTAACATACAGTAATAGACTTGGTTGCCTTCTTTCCCTCAAGTGACAGCAGACTTTGAACCTGTAGGTTCAAAGGAATTCTCACAAGATCTAAACTTTTCTGCTACCAAAGGGATGACTCAACTATCCCTTACAGCTAGGCCCACAGAGCATGATGGAATGAAGAGGAACATTTGGAAAGTATATCATATTTGTTGGCAACACCAAGATGTCAAAGCTAGGAATGGTAGATTTTTTATAGCATAGTTTATAGATCCTCTTATCCCAGTATCTCAGTAATTTGTACCACTGGACCAAGAAGGCCTTTCATCTGATTCCAAAATGAAGCCATCTCTAGGGGAAGTATAGCAGCTGTTTTTAAGGCTCACAATTGCATGGAAAAAGTATTAGTGTTAGAAGAAATTAAGTATACCTGCTTAATATTTTCTCAGGAGTTCAGAGAAAATAGAGGGTTTACCTAAACAGGAATCTCTTTAAGCGCCTATATTAAAAACTTTGAGATTTTAAATGCCTTATATATCATTCCAGTCTACTCATGGTCTCATAATACTGGATTGTTGCAGCCGCATCGTCCTGAATCAGCATTCTTCCAATCGGGGTGGGAGCATTACTTTGAAAGTGTGTGCCCTTTTGACACTACCTGGATTGGTTTGAAGCTCTCCTCACCTCCATTTCCTTCTCTTCTCTTTTCCACCTTCATCGTCATGGGTAATAGATTCTGTTGGTTCCTCACCCTGATTGCCTTTGCCAGCTGGTGCATCTGCCCCTCAAGTGTTTTGAGTTCTTTCTGGAGAACTGCCAATAGCTGATGGGAGCCAACTGCTGGAACAGTGACAGCATCACCATTCCCCCCACTGTCCTAAGTGGCCAATGACTGACAGGTTTAGATATATAAAATCCACAAGGCCACATATCCTCAAGGTGAGACAAGTCTGTGGTGGGATTTATGTTCCATTCTCCCATGCACCAGCCAAGGCTACACTTTACCTGAGTCCGCATCCTTCCTTAGCTCTTTCCAGCTTGATCTACTTCCTTTCAGGTTTTTCCTAAAAACTACTCCCTTAATAAGTCACATATATCTGAAGCCCTGTCCTAGCCTTGGTTTTTTAGGGCCTCCTATCCAAGACCCTCTGATTATCAACAACGATATCTGAATGATGAGAACACAAAGAGAAGCTCTATAGGAGTCTAAAATATGAGAAGGGTCCCTATCAGAGTTTATACAGCAAGACAAAGGGAGCAATTGGGAGACTGTCAGCAGCAGCATCTAAAGAAAACAAAATTTAAGGTAAGAATGTAAGAAAAAGAAAACATCAGTGATAGGTTACTTGACAGATTTTAAAGAAGTTGGTGGAGAGTGCAGAGATAGATAAAAGAAACGTTGTTTGGATTTAAAAAGATGTTAACACATATGGATGAAGAAAAGTTGGAAAACACAGAAAAGTAGAGAGATAATATCAAAATCACCTGTAATCCTACTATCCAAATATAATCACTTTTGATATATTTCATTCCAATTTCTTTTTTTCTATCATTTATCTATATTTGTATTTTATTCATTTACATACATACATTATATGCACTTATTTACATACATTTATACATGGGAATTGCTACATATACAACTTAATACCCTGCATTTTCTTCTTGAACATTACTAACTTTTCATGTCATTGAAAATTGTCTTTGAAAATCTAATTTTCAATGTCTACAGAACATAAATTCTATAGATTGACCATAATTTAAATATACACCTATTTTCAGAATTTGGGTTGCTACCAATCTTTTGCTGTTTATAACACTGCTGTAAGGAATAATAGACTTGCACATAAATCTTGATGTTCATTTTAGATTTTCATTTATAGACTACACTAATAGTAGTAGAACTACCAGGTCAAGTGCATGCAAATTTTCAATAAACCATCAACTTATGTTCCGATTTTTGCCAACATATTGGCAGTTATTTTCCAAAAAGGACGTGCCAATGTGTAATGACTCTAATAAGAATACCATTTTATAACGCCATTGCCAACATTCCATATTATTGTTAAAGTAAATTAAAGTAAATTCAGTAAATTAAAGCAAATTTTATAGTAAACACTGTATTCATTTTTTTTCTTTTTTTACATATGTGTGTGTGTGTGTGTGTGTGTGTGTGTGTGTGTGTGTGTGTGCATGTTGCTTGGACCTTGTTTCCTCTTATTTAAAGTTAAAGCTTTTGTTGCTGTTGTTGTTAACTTTAAAATAAGCATGTTCCTTGGAAGCAACCTAAGTGTCCATCGATGGATGAACAGATAAAGAAGATGTGGTATGTGTGTGTGTGTATATATATATATATATATATATATGCGCAATGGAATATTACTCAGCTATAAAAAAAGAATGAAATAATGCCATTTGCAGCAACATGGATAGACCTAGAGATTATCATTGTAAGTAAAATAAGTCAGACAGAAAAAGACAAACATCATATAACTTTGCTTATATGTGGAATCTAAAAAAATGATACAAGTGAATTTATTTGCAAAACAGAAATAGACTCACAGACATAGAAAGAAACTTATGGTAAAGGTAACCATAAGTGGGGACAGGATAAATTAGGAGTTTGGGATTAAAATATACACACTATGATATATAAAAGAGATGACCATAACCAACAAGGACCTACTGTATAGCACAGGGAACTATACTGAATATCTTATAATAACCTATGATGGAAAAGAATCTAAAAAAGCATATATGTATACCTAACTGAATCACTTTGCTCTATGCCTGAAGCTAACACAACATTGTAAGTCAACTATATTTCAATAAAAATTTAAAAACAGAAAGTATGTTCATAAAAAAATAAAATGAAAAAAGCATGTTCTTGGTTGTCTTTTTCCTCTTTAATATGCCTTATTCAGGTCTAGAGAAAGATACTCCCATGAAACCCTAGGTTTCAAAAACATGAAAACAACCTAAATTGTTGAGGGAGGAGGGAAGAAAAAGCTGGTCAATCAGCTCTTTGTTTTGAGGAACATGAGGCCAACACACATGAATTTCTTCACTCCACTACAGTAAATTGATCCTTTGCTCCACTTGAATTTTCTTGATATGCTGACCTACTATATCACAAACACAACTACTGTATGCTTTGTCCTGTGGACATCCATCCCCAAATGAACGTTACTTGTACCTGAATGATCGAGGAACTGTGAACGATATCATAGGACTTGGTAACAGTGAGAGCATATAAATCAGTATGGTATAAGCAAATTTAAAATAATGTGAAAATATCATGTGGCAAGAAGAATCAGGCCAAGGACTGAAAGAATCAGGCCAAGGCTTGTAGGACTGAAACAGGAAATGCGGAAGGAGAGGTGGGTACTAACGCTATGCGGTTCCGGCTGCCGATAGGAAAAGGGAATGAACCATCTTCCGATTTCTCCTCCATCTCCCCAAATGTCTCTTACGGAATTGGGTCTGGTATGTTCCTTATTTTATAAGGCACCAAGGGACACGCTAGGTAAAGTGTAATGCTGTAGTGGTTAATTCACTCATCTATTACGTATGCTATTAAAAACAGCCACAAATTTCTTTATGTGTTTGATTTACAACAGTAAGCAGACTGTACATGTGTGTGTTTGCTGTATGTATACATATGGATTTGTGGGCATATGATTTCAATAATAAAATGGCATTTCAGTGTCTAATGAATTATAGGTTTTGCCAACAGTATGGAGCATAGAGAAAGGAGAACAATGGAACAGGTAAGAGAAACAGATAAGGGAGGGGATCCCCAGAATGACTGGGAAGGAGTGGCAAGGCAGAGGAAGGGAAAGGGTCAGGACGCATGCCTGACAAACTCTGCCGAAGTGAACATTTTGATAAGAAACAGAGTCAGGCTCTCTATGACCTGATAAGTCACTTTCCATTTGCTGCTGCTTTGACATCCAAGCTCCTCAGTGGTTGAGGTACTTCAGCCAGTGCCCCGATTCTGGTTTCCTTTCTCTTTTTTTTCTTTTAAGTATGATGCTGTTGTACTTTTAAGAAACTTGTGTCTTGTCTTAACACCTTGATGCGCATAAATGCCACAAAATATACATTTTACCATATCACTTTAACGGATACTTTTTACAAACAAAACACAATTTGAGATGTTGCAGGTTTTGTCTGTATATCAAAAATAATTTGACTAAATTTTAGTTTTAAAAATCTGTTAAATTCAGGCAAGTGATATTGGCTTTGGACTAAACGGTGTTACTTAAACAGTCTGCTCTGGTATCGTGCAAAACTCTATTTACCTCTGCCCTTTGTTCTTGCCCTTTCTTGTCTACCTATGAGTTAAAATATGAACCCCATGAAGTATTTACCTCCCTGGATAGCTACTGCTGTGCTAAATTGAACCATATAAACTTTCACGTTCTCTAGCTTGTAATTTAGAAATTTGATATGCCTTAAATCTGAATTTGGGGCTGCTAATATTTAACAAGTGGACCATACTTCATCAATTCCCTAAGTTTTGTTTTCTACAGATGGAATTTTTTATGTCAGGGGATATCTTTAAGTGGTAATCCTTGAGGCCACTTCTGAGATGTACATGAACTCTTTAAACCTACTGCTCCACTGGGTTATTTAGTGCATGGAGTGGTTATAGATGGTATCTGAGACAGGCATCATGATTCCAAAAGTGCCTGATTTTCCACCTCGTCCTCTCAAGGTGTAATAATCGATATGACTGCTTTAAATGACTGGTGAAATAAGAATTGAACCTATGGCTATTTTAAACATTCTTGTGGAAAGAGTTTCATGAGTCGACTGCCCAGTAGACAGTTCAGCTGAGATAATTTTTTATTATGTGGTATGGATAATTTAAAAATCCATGTTTAATAAGCACATAAAAGACACACCGTACTTTACCCATGTGTGATTATATACATATAGACATACATATATATGTATATCGTTTTTGTGTGTGCGCACAAATCTTTAATGAAGAATACTTTTGTAGACAAACTTAAAGAAGGGAAGGAAGCAGAACTGAACAGAGAGAACTGAACTGCTACAGTATAAAATTACAAAACTTAAGTGTGGTCTTGGTGGAAGAATAGACAAATATTAGAGTCAGAAATTACCAATACATATACAGTCAATAGATATCTGACAAGATGCCAAGAGAAATGCAACTTGAGAAGCTGTTTATTCATACAGAATATAACTTGAGAAGCTGGTTATCCATACAGAAAAAAATGAACAATATATATATGTATGTATATATATGTGTGTGTGTGTGTGTATATGTATATATATATATACATATATATATATATAGTTTTGACACATTCCACTTTAGTTACGTGATAGTATCTGTGTGTATATGTATGATTTAGAAACCCTACTTTAGCTGTGTGTTAGTTTTTTCCCTTCTGACCATATGATTCTATTTTAAATATGAATTAAAATGGCTTAAAAGTATTCATTATAGAACGTAGGCTTCTCTGAGTCATGCAGTGCCCTTCTTCCACCCTACCCCCAGCCCACCACCTCCCACGGTTATTTTTGTATATTTGGCATAACCTGTTTTCTTTAATGAAACAGATTTCCTTTCCAAGAAATGAGTGCCAGCTCCAGACTGAAAACATGAAAATGTTGATGGCGGTGTTTAGTCTATACAAGTTCATTTCTCCAGGTATGTGCTATATAAGTGCTGTTATTTTGCTGGTCTCTTAAAAGTTAATTCTTTTAGCAGAATTGTCTCCTATCTCTAAGGTAGCAAGAATGACCACTAAGAAAGAAATATGTATGACATTACACTGCTGAGAAGTTTCATGCTTTTGCCCCTCTTTTGGTGGTGGAAGGACCTTTGTCTTGCAAAGGCAAAACTAGCAAGAACTTTATACTTTTGGCTTAAACATTAAACAGAAATGTCCATTTAAAACTTTGAGTAGACAGATGGGTTTACGTTCAGCCTCAGGAAAAGTTGGAATGGGTTTAAGTGTGAAGTGGGTAGAAGGCACTGTTTTGTCTTTTCATGGCAGGTTTGATCCAGAGGAAGTAAAAGGCTTTATCTCTGAGTCTAAAGAATTAAAGGAGGATGAAAACGGGATTACAGTATCTGATATGGACTCCCTATTGTTTGTGTGACAGTTTAAATCCTTTGTTCACAGTTGGTCACAAGACCGCAGTCTCTATTCCGTGCTAGGAATGTATTCTTTCAAAAACAGGAAGCAACACTTGAAGTAACTGCAGTTTTAGAGTGACTACCAGGTTGAACCCTGGTTTTTGTCGCCGCTTTCCTGTTGGGTCTGGAGGAAGTGGCCGAGAGAGAAGAGAGAGAGTGGAGGAGGCAACTCGATTACAGCGACGGGTTAGACTGAGCCTGGATTCATCTTAGTGGAAGAGTGATGAAAACACTTTAAACAGTTGCCAGCAGCTCAGTAGAAAGTATTTGACATCTCACCTACATCAACAAGCAAGAGTTAAAGGTTAAATCACACACACTCAAGTGCTGGGAAAAGGATGTGTTTATGTCATCAACTTTCTTTGTTCTAGGACCGCCCTATGTCAACAAGGGGACAGACATTGCCCCGTTGGAGCCACCAGGACAATAGAGACAAATCCACAATTTGTGCATGACAAATCCCCTTCCAAGCATTTGTAGTTTGCTCCTAGTTACATGGGCTTCTTTATCGTTCTCTATGTGCTTCCAAATAGCTATGTATTTAGAACAATGTGGTTTTGATCTTTTCTCTTTCTTCATCTAGATTCTTGGGGTCCCAAGCACGAACCTCAGTTTAAAAAGAGGAAAACCTGGGAAGAGGAAGGTTTTCTCTTTTTACACGGTTCCTGTGTTGACTCCAAATTCAGTGAGCACCCACTCTAAACTCCTTCAGGTGGTGGTGGTACGTAACTGGTGCTCACACACTAGAGGGGCTTTTTTTGGAAAAGAATTTAGTGCCCTTCACAAAGTTCTGAAAGGCTGAACAGGAGATTTCTTGACTAGGTTAAGAAAGATTTAGATTGAAATTGTGAAGAAAAGAAAATATACCCAAAAGAGCAATGTAAAGCTATTGCCAAGGAGATCAACAGGTGAGCCCTGGAAGGAAAAAATAGTTTAGAAAAATGCTTCTTATCTTTTGGCAGGTCAAGTCCCTTTTGAGAATCTGGTGAGAGCTGTGGATTACCTATTTG
This sequence comes from Lipotes vexillifer, assembly GCF_000442215.2. Lineage (NCBI taxonomy): Eukaryota > Metazoa > Chordata > Mammalia > Artiodactyla > Lipotidae > Lipotes > Lipotes vexillifer. The sequence continues at coordinate 462,762 of NW_006788081.1, forward strand.
TACTAAAGTTTGTACCCATGTTCAGGACGATCAGAGACTCCTTAATGACTGTCCACAGAAGTCCTAAAGGTCCTTGTAGTATAGGGGGACCAGCAAAGGCAACTCCCTTGCTTCTTTGCCGCATTTTGAGAGTTAAACTAAAAGTCTCAATACACAGTAGGTAAGAATAGGTATAGTCAAAAGCACCTTTACAACTAAATGTTTTCTAAAAACAAGATTCTGGACCCTGGATGGTACTTGGTGAGCAAGGCTTTCTACCTTCACGTTTTCTGTTACCTGTAGATTTTGTACACCCATCATTTGCTGGATTCTTTTCATATATGAAAACTGTCATTTAAGCTACAATAAAAGTTACTTGCTCTTCTTATTTTTGGCCTAGAAAACATTTACTTACATCTATGGACTTATTTTCTTTCTGATCTCTGTGTTAGGAATACGTCTAACTTGAGATGGATACATTAAGCCATCATCATCTGATACCATGAAATATTGGCAACGTCGAAAGAGCATCCTTCACCAACAATCTGATCAATTTTCATGGAGCATTACAGTTATTGTAGATATCTCAAGATAAAATTTAGATTCATTACTTAAGAAGATCTACAGTAGTTTTTAAGCCTTACTATTCAACGCTTTAAAAGAGAAGCAAAATTTTTATTACATTATTTTTGATAACTGCATTCCAATGTAATTGGCTTTCTTTGAAATATCATGGGTTTTTTTCTCCTAAATATATTTAAAAACATTATCCCAAGAAGTAGTCCACTCTGTGTCAAACTGCCAAATGGGTCTATGGCACAAAATGTTTAAGAACCCCTGGCAAAGAGATGATAGAAATAAATTTTCACTGATGTTTCTCTGGCATTCAATACTGGTAGATGTGCTGGAAATGCTGTAAAGGTACCCTTGTCCTTGCATGAATGGAAGCATCCTAACAAGGATAGAAATATCCTGCCACTCCACGAGAGGATCCTGTAACTTGGTCAGACTAGGAGGCTGGCGATTCAGCTGCTAGAACATCACTACATCTGGCTTGAGTAGACCATTCCTGCAATGTGCTTGAGGTGGAAGCTGAGATTTCACTAGATTTTTAAGGCTGTGTGACTATATTTTTCTTCTGTCTGGTTGCTACGAAATGTTGAAAAGAATGTCAGAATTTAGATTGAGACTTGCTCTCATTACAGTATACCAACATGGCGTGGGATGGCTCCTGGAAGGAACCGATAGCCCTTACCTACTTCTGACTGTCAGAGGCTATACAGATCCTACCAAGAGAACCTAACAGTTTTGAGCAGCCAACTTGACTTATGTCAATTTGCTCCCATTTTTTAAATTGGTCTTAGCATTAATTTGTGTTTTCCATGGGTAACTGGTTTGTTTTACTTTACAACACTATGAACCTTGTATCTGTTTTCTTTCCTCTTTGTGTTGACTGTTTGACAGTTAAGAGTTAAATCTGTTGGTCGCCTGTAGCAAGTTTATAAAATTTCATGGCATAACTTTTGTACTTCTATTTCATTTTTAGAAGGCAGCATAGTGAGTGATTAAGGACATGAGCTCTACAGACAGACATCTTGGGTTCAGATCTACTAGGTCACTAGCCAAATGACCTTGGACATGTTAACCTTTCAGTTTCCTTATCAATCTTCATAGGGGTGGCTATGATTGTTAAGAGATAGCACATGCAGAGCACTTAGAGCAGTAACAGAGTCCCAGGAAGAACGAATAAACATTAGATGTTATTCCTGGCTCCATCTTTTTTTCCTAGATTATTTTTGCCTGGCCTCATGTTTTATTCTTTTGTTTGTTGAAATCTTACTACTGTACAGAATACATGTTTTATAAAAATGCCTTAATTCCTTTTGGTGTTCAGACAGCAGTGTGAAGGATGTATTTGGAGAGAATGGAATTGGAAGTATGGAAGTCAGTTAGAAGAATATAAAAGTAATCCATCTGATAGAAGATAACTAAAATAGTAGCAGTAGGGATACAGAGGAAGAAAAATATTTGAGGTGTTTATGAGATTGAATTGACAGGACCCAGTGACCCATTTTATGTGAAAGGTAAATAACAGTAAATCTGGGGTGACTCCTAATTTGCTAGTTTAGGTGACTGGGCAAATGATGATACCATCAATCAAGATCAGGAATATAGAAAATATCTTGGAGGTGCTCAGGTGTAGTGATAAATAGTGAATTAAGTTTTGGCCATGTTGAGTTTGAGATTTTGGGGGGATAATTAAGTCAAACCCAGTAAAGCATTGAAAATAAGCATTTAGAGCTTAGGAGAGATTATAAAGATGGATACATTGATTCAGAATTTAGCAGAATATATGTTTTTAGCAATGTTTATAGGTAAAATTGCACAGTATTAAGTGAAGGCCAAGGGACTTTTGGGAAATGAGCTGGAAGACAAAGGCTGTGTCTTTTTCATCTTCATATTTCCATCCAGGACACTAGCCCAGTCTCTGGCACAGACGAGATGCTCAGTAAACTTTTATTTCATGACCTATCAAATGGACGAGTGAATAAGTAAATACAAGAAAGCCTCAGAGGAGACTGAGAAGGAGCATTAGAAAGATGACAGAGTACTAAAAGAGAGTGATTTCTCATAAGGGAGAGAGTTTTAAGAATGTGGGTACAGTCAACATTTTGGGGTGTTGGATGATATAAAACTGAGACAGAGAGCAGGTGCACTGAATGACAGAACCAGGACTTGAAGAGATCTCAAGAGCGTGAAAATTAGAGTTAAATCTCATTGTTATTTACTAGGGATAAGTGGAAAATCCTAACTTAGGTTCATAAAATCAAATGCATAAGTAGTAGACATAGAGGACCTGATTCAATTGCATTCCTGGGGTTTAATAGTAAGCTGAAAGTTCAATGTAAATTAATACTAGAGCCTGCCTGCCAGGGTGTGTAATTAGGCACTGCTAATAAAAATATCCAGCATGAAAATATGGGGATAATAATACTTTAGTATATATCACAGGTACAGTTTGGGACAGTGCATTTCAACAGAAAAAATTATAAAACTAGAGTATGTGCAGGGAACAGCAAGCAGAGTAAAGAAAAGTCTGGAAGTCATGTCATTCACTTGAAGATGGTTGAGGGAAGTTGGCATGTCCCAACTTCATACTGAACAGGAACTAATCTTATTCTGTGTAGTCAGGTCTAGATCAAAGGGCAAAACCACAGAAGTGACAGACTGAGAGACTCCAACTCACTTTGAGAAGGAATTTTCTGTAATTAGGCCTGTCTCTCAATGGAATTAGCTATTAGTGGGAAAAAGTTTGTTTATTTATTTATTTATTGAACAAATACTTTGAGGGCATCTACCAATGTTTCTAAGATACATATCCTTTGGCAGTAGGGATACAACAGTAGACCAGTGATAGATGACTACTACCTTATTGGAGTTTACATTTTAGATTCATTTATTTATCGAGTGTTTATTGGGTTCATGCTGTGTGTTAGACTTGTCCTATGCCTCAGGGATATAGTGAGAAATGTCTCCATTCTCATGGCCTTGATTGTCTGTGGGTGAAGAAGATATTAAACATACAAATATATAAATATACATAAAATCATAGACTAGAGGATCATTTGTCCTATGTAGCCAGATGAATTCTAAACAGGAGAAACTAATGAGGGGAACTAATATAGTTTGATGAGGTCTAGAATGGTCGTTCTAAGGATGGGCAGATTGTGGGTAAACACGGAGGGAACAGTACATGCAACGTTGTGTTCAAGGTTGGAGAGAAGGCCAGAGTCACTGGAGCAAGGTCAACAGGGAGATGAGTTTGGTGAGGGCAGTGGTCAGCCCAGGCAAGCCTTATGAGTCTCTGTAAGAATTGGTTTTATTCTGAGTGCAGTGGGAAGCCACTGAACAATTTTAATGAGGATAATGATATAATAAAACAGAATACATTAAAGGAAAAAGAGTTCTTTGTATTCTGTGTGAAGAATGCATTAGAGAAGGGAAAACTGGATGTGGAGAGAATAGGAGCCCACTGCCTCAGTCTCGATGAGAGGTAATGGTGCTTTGGAAGAGGATGGAGGCCGTGGAGATGGAGAGGAATGGTTGAATTCCAAGTGTATTTCAGAGCAGGCTTAATAGTAATTGAGGACCTGATCTGAATTGCACTGATTTTACATGAGGAGTTAGGATGAGGAGGATTTCAAGAACATTTCTCAAGATGCTAGCTCCTATAACTGGCCGCACTCTGAGAGGAGGCCCTTGGAGAAGCTCCATGTTTGGGGGTGATGGGGAGATTGACCATGGATATGAGTCCTCTTTGGACAGGTGACATTTGTTTGGATGAATCAAAGTCAGCAGATCAGTATGTGTCCTACAGATAGGCCCATTATATTCCTTGGTGTTCAAGAGCTCTGACTACCTTCCACTTTCCCCTTTATATCTAGAATGGAGGGAAAATATGAAGCTCCCTCCCTTCTTTTTGTCAACAGAAAACTGTGTGCCACTGATTTTTCAAGGCTTTTTTTTTTTATTTGAAGGAATTCAGATAGAAGCCTTTTTATCTGTGTTGATTCAAATTCGAGCTTTAGAAATGCTGTTTTTCAGACTATCTGTGGTCTTTTACCCATGGCTTTGTAGTCCTCATTCTTTGTTAGTACTGAGGATGACTTCAGATGCCTCTTCCTGTAATTAAGATGGTTTCTAGAGGTTTGATTGCTTGTTAGCAATCTGAGAGAATGCATTGAAATGTATGTTGCAGATATTTCTCCCATTGAATTATATTGTATGAGTCTCCTATGAGAAATTGAGAAACCACCTAGAAGTTGTTAAACAGCAAAGTTTTTTGATAATATTGGTGATAGATATGAGAGGGAAGACCATTAAGTCAGGGAAGATAAGATAAGCATTCCTAAGAAAGTATACTTCAGCAGCCGTAATTAATGCCAAAAGGTCTTTCAAGTAAACACACTGGGAGAGAGGAAAGAACCATCAAATAGAATGACACTGTTTCATCATTCTCCTTCACCCACAATACCAAGTCACTTTTCTTTATATATCAAGTCGTTTTTCTTGATCTGCTGCTTCTACACTTAATCCAACAATTTAGTTTACCACCTTATTTTAACCCATTATCTGATATGTGGGCTCTTGAAATAAGGTCTTTGGTCTCCTCTCCCTTCTGCCTTCCTGTACTCTATCATCAAAGTAAATCTTCAAAAATGCTTCTTTCATAATACCTATCTTGGGTTCAAAATCTTCCACTCGGTCCACAAGTTATGATGGTAAAAAAAATCCCATCTCCTTTGGCTGATGGTTAAAAAATTGCAAGGACTCAACCAGTCCTAGCAATTTTATTTCCCCCATTCACTGTAAGCGCACTGAAGTGTTCCCACCTCAGTGTTTATGTTGTTCGCGCCTTCTGGAATGCCTAACTCCTCCCTGACTTTGCCCTTCTTTCAATCCTAACACTGACCTCCACCTCTAGAAGCACTCCTGGGACACTTGATCCTTACAGACTCTGCACTGCTTGCCACTTGCTTCTTTATATCATCATGAACTTTCTACATGTATATGTCCAAGACTTTGAATCTGGGTGTTACTCTCCTGTACTGCAAGAGAACCCTCCTTATGATGCTTTCCCACCCCAGTTCTCAGCAACCCCCTCCAGAGTGCCCCCCAAATGCCTGGCTTGAGGTCAGTGGCATCATTGAGGTCATCTACATTTAGATTCAAGGCATTTTCCAGTGAGGAAGGAGACAGGCTAATTTGAAAGTCTAGTTTTGGAAGTAGGAATGAAGAAAGACAGCTTTTGCTAGATGCTCTAGGAAGCATACTGTGCAATAAAATGTAAGACATTTTTATCTCTTCTCTCTTTCTCTGTCTCAACTTTTAGAATGAATTTCCCCATTTCTTGAACTGACTTACATTTTCTGGTTTCTTCCAGAACCTGCTTCCTCATTCAGTCTTTTCATAACCCTTAAGCATATGCCCTTTCATCATCTAAGACTCTTTTTCTCTCCCAAATCATCTGAACAAAATTATTTATTTCATTGTCTAACCTTTTCTCTCTTTTCAATTATAACACTTGATTTCCTTTTTATTTATTTATTCCTTAAGATTTGTTTTTATTCATTCGTATTTTCTTGCTGAGTCAAGAGAGACTTCCCCTTCTCTTTCCTTCCCCCTAAATAGTTCATCACTAAAGGCATTGACAATTCTATACAGAGGACATCTTGTATTCAGAGCAGTACCACAGAGCAGTAGCCTCTTTTTATTCCTTGTGTTCCTGGCCAGTTATAGCTTCGTGTACATTTTAATATCATCTGACTGTTTATTTGGAATTGAAGATTAGGTTTTATAGTAAATTACTTTAGAGTAATTGGTTTTGCAGTCAAATATGCTATCCTACCTACCATATTACCTACTATTTACATATGAGCTCGATTACTGTTTTTAAATGGCTTTGAACTATCTAATAATCAATAAATGCTTTTCTTTGTCTTTGCCTTTAAAGTTCTACCATTTAAATCTCTTGTATCTAAAGGAAAATGTTGCAGTAGCTTATCCACATGATATGCAGTAAACAGTGCTGTCAGATACATCTAGAGGATGGGGACTGTTGTCATTTTTTAAATAAATGGATGCCTTTCCTAGCCACATAATCTCATCAACTCCTTCTCAGATGAAGTTTCCTTCCTTTTGATTAAAATAAGTTCTTGTTTGAACAGTCCTAATCTTGTGGACTCTATTTACTCAGTATAATAATAGGGAGGAATAAACTCAGAACAGTTGTCCAAATGGGAACTCTATCTGTCCTGGGAGAGGAAGTGGGGAGTGAGGTGCATAACACTTAGGTGAGTATTTTTCGTGTCAGTACTTGGTGGGTTCCTCTCCATGCTGGCAGTAATTTATCCCTGACTGGGGCCAGAAAAGCCAAAACGCTTCTACCCCCAAAGATTCCCAGGATGCAAATGAAATATTCATTCATGTGAAAAATGCTACTTTTTGTTTTTTAAGGCATGGTTTGAAATTGTGCTTCCATTTTTATTGTTTATTTTTTTGTCCTTCCTGTCCAGTATTCACTCTACTTAGATCTTGAATGTATATTGCTGTAGCTTGCAGGGACTTTGGCTTTTATAGCTGAGTAGCCTGGACTCTCATTTAAAACATGACAGGCTTGAAGGTTTTCATATATTTTGGCATTCCATATTGCACCTTGTCTTAGCTTGCTGTATTTTCAGGAACTGAGTAAAATGAAAACAATAACAGTACTAATAATAGTTTATTAAACACTTAATGCATGCAAGGCACTGTCCCAGAAATTATCTATAAATTACCTTAACTCATCTTTGCAATAATCCTATGATGTAGGTACTATTGTTTTAATATCCATTTTCAGTTGAGGAAACCAAGACACAAAACTATTAAGCAATTTTGCTCAAGGTAGCACAGATCCACCTGGGGGAGCCATGATTAACATTGGACTCTATTTCTCATTATTTTAGTCGTTACTTCATAATAAAATCATAGTGACAGAAATAAGAATATTTTTATGAGGTGGCAACGATTGTTTGACTAGACAGAAGATAGAATTGATCTTCCAAATTTAGTTAGCTTGATTTCTGTAGTCCCTAAAATGCTTGATGAGGTCAGGAAGTGGGATTCTTTACTGGATGCTAAAATTCCATGCCCCAACTTTATCCAAGAATATCAGGGCTTCAATGGAGACATCATGCAGATATTTCAGAGAGAGTAATTCTTTTACTTTACTGAGAATACAGTATCCAAAAGAGAATCTAGTGTCAGGGTATTAGGGAGTCAGTAGGAAAGTTTGTTGTGAAAAGGGGAGTTTTTGGGAGAGGACAATGAATGTTTTATATTAAGCCCACGGTGAAAGAATCATGCTGTTGCAGTGTCATTGGTCATTGTTATCCAGTGAAAATCATTCTTGAAACTCAGAAGTAGTCTTATTCCTTGCTTGTGACACTTGCCATTATTTCATGGGTTTGAAAATACCAACTTTGGAAGTTCAAGCCCTATGTGGGTTACATATTTCTTTTTACGATCATATGCATTCATGACAACTGCAATGAAGTGATGGAAGCATACGTCCAAGGACAAGGTCATTCCCGTGTGCGAATAATAAAGAGGGATGGGAATAAATAATTAGAATAGCACTTGGGCTTTTAATATAGAATAGCCTTGCTCTAAATTATGCACTAGGGCTTCCCTGGTGGCTCAGTGGTTGAGAGTCCGCCTGCCGATGCAGGGGACGCGGGTTCGTGCCCCGGTCCGGGAGGATCCCACATGCCGTGGAGCGGCTGGGCCCGTGAGCCATGGCCGCTGAGCCTGCGCGTCCGGAGCCTGTGCTCCGCAACGGGAGAGGCCACAACAGGGAGAGGCCCGTGGACAGCAAAAAAAAAAAAAAAAAAAAAAAAAAAAAAAAAAAAAAAAAAAAAAAAAAAAAAAAAAGTCTAAATTATGCACTAAACAAGAAACATGACTTTCCTTCAGAATCTAACGAATGAGACTCTATAGAACAATATTTAAAACCAATATTTAAAAAACACTTAAATGTCCTTAAATTGTCAATTGTCATAATTACCGTTTAATATAATTCTGGTATTTTCCTTAATCCAGGTCATTCTACTCTCTTTATGGTGAGAAACCTCCAGATTATGCTCACTCCCTGAGGGGATGTGATGTGTTAAATGGATACTCCTTGCTCTGTCCTTTACACTTATTAAGTTATTTAATCCTCACAGCAACACTTCATTACAATTGAGACCTAGAGAAATTAAATAATTGGCCTCGGGCTACATAGCTAGTGAGCGGATTTGAGTTTTGGCAGTTCTACTCAGAGCCCAGGCTCTTAATCACTACCAATCTGCTCCTTTAATTCTGTTAACTTGTTCTGGAGCAGAGTTCCAATGATCTTAGTATAACCGTGTCAGGAACAAACTCCCATCACTCCACAGAACAAAACAAAGAGAATACACCATCTTGTAAAAAGATTTCACTAAAAAGATCACTTGTACATTCCAGATAAGTTCAGATGGCTTGTCAATCAGGTGAATTACACCCTTCAGCTAACTCCCTCAGCTTGGCTTTCTCAATATTAAATCACAGCTGGATTACTTTTACAACCTGTTCCTTAGGGGATGGGGGCACATTTCAAACATATTTGAACAAAAGAATTTTTAAGCAAGTATAATTGCCTCTTTTGATAGGAAAGAATGATGGAAATTAAATATTTTGAGTGCCCCTTAAAAGTATCAGTGTGTCACTAGGGGCTAGCCTATTATTTATTTCAGTTAATCTTTCCAAAGAATGTGTGAAGTAATTATTATTATCTCCATTTGGCAGATGAGAAAACTGAGATTCAGGAAAGCTTACTAACTTTCCTAAGGCCACAAAAGGCAAAGCCGAATTGTAAACCCAGACTTTCTGGTATTGAGAATCCATATCTATCATTTTAGGGTGCCCAACGTTTGTTCTGTTGGATGCAGAATATGGTTTTTAATTTTAGGGATAGATTTGCATTAATCTACCCACACTCTTGTATTCAAAGATGTGGGCTTGGGAAAGATGCCTTCCCCTAAGGATCTCTGCAAGAAAATGAATGTGGCAGAGAGGTGAGGGCTTGGAGATTTCTAGAATGGCATCTAGATGGACAGTGGTGCATTCACTGAGGATTTGACTTTCTTGAAAAACTGACTGCAAAGGAATTTAATGAGTCCAATTTGGGAAGTATTATGTTTGAAGTGACATTGGAACATACTGACACAGCTGGCTGGTAGGCAATTGGGAAGGGAGCTCAGGAGTGAAGTTTGGGCTTAAATTGGGAGCACACAGTGTATAGTTGAAGATTTGAGTTAGTGAGAGGATGAGATCTCCCGGGTTGAATATGTACAAAGAACAGAGGACCAAAGATAGAATTCTGTGAATTGCCAAAGTGCTGGGAGCTGAGAAGGAAGAGTCAGTGAAGGAGGCTGTAGGGCACTCATGGAGGTAGGAGACCTTTCCAGGGGCCAGTGCCTGTGAAGAAAAAGCCGGGGAGACTTTCAAGTAGAAAGGAGCTGTCACTCACATACAACAATAAAGATAACTGAAGACGGTGAAAGCTGCAAAAGGGTCACACGATAAAAAATTATATAGTAAGGCATGAGGGATACATTTAAAAAAAATAATGTGTTTTATTAATGGAGTTTCTAGACAGTGTTTTCAAATCACAAAGTTATTTTTTCACTGTAGACCAACCTAACGATTACAAGCAATACAAATCATACTGAAAAGAGAAAACCTGCTGGGAGATAATTAGGCATGCAGCACATAATCAGTTGAGATGAGGCGAGTCTCCTGGCAAGCTTGAGGAACTGTATGGAAGCCTGTGTGTTTGAAGCAGAGTGAGTGAAGAGGACAGCTGCAGAAGATGGAGTCAGAGAGAGAACCATGAGGATAGAGAGCATGGGTCCTGAGAGATTACTGTGCAGACTAGGACGCCACTCTGAATGGGATGGGAAACTTCAGTGGGATCCAAGCAGAGTAATGGCATGATCCGACATACGCTTTCGCAGAATCACATCCAGATGCTACGTTGGGAATAAAGTAGGGCAGACTAGCGGCAAAAAATGTGAGGACCACTTCAGAGACTATTGGGATCCAAGAGGGACAGCGATAGTGGCTTGGGCCAGAGTGGTAGTGGAACATGTGATGATAAGAAGTCAGATGGCAGATGTATTTTGAAGGCTAAGCCCACAGAGGAAACATCAGAATAGGAAATGGGAACTATAGACACACCACTTTCTTTCCTAAGATTTTTTTTTTCCCCCTGTAAAAAGTAGCTGGGTGGAGGTGGAAGCAGGGTTGAGATGAATTGTTTTCCAGACTGGGAGAAATCAGAGCATATTTGTGTGATAATGAGAAAGCTGTAGCAGTAAGGAGAAAGTTAAAATGGGCAAATTGCCAGCGTGATGTCCTTGAATAGATGAGAAGGTAAGGGAGGGAGCTACGCCAATGGGAAAAAATGGCTGACTTCTACTCATTACTCTGTACTCTGACCAGGTAGGTCCCGAACTTTGCACATACGGATGTCTTTTTAACATGAACGATTTTCAACGACTGTCTATGTCAGCTTTGTACTTTGAGTACTCATGGATGAAGAAAACAAAATTATGACTGTGCTGCTAATTATAACAGTTGTAAAGTTACATTGACGAAGAGTACAGTTATGTGAAAGGCATCGTTTTTGTTCAATCTAGCCCCAATGTTTAGTGCATACATAGACCACCATATCATTGGAAACCAAAGATTCATGCCTACTGTCCACTGCATGGCCCCTCGTTTTCCGAACGTGCCCGGGCGCTTCTGCATGTGCAGTCTCCTTCAGGATGCCCTTGTGTCTAACACATCCTTCAGAGTGTAGCACAACTCCTGTTCCACAAATTATTTTCAGTCACAGGCTTCACCCTTTCTTTGCATTCCAGAAATTAATTTCTTCCTGTCCTTTACCTGTATTCTGTTTGTATACCTCTGGACCCTTAAATACTTTAAATACGTGTCCTATGCAAACACATACTTGTCTACGTATCTTCTCTCCTCTATTACCTGAGATTATTTCAGCCTGAAATGATGTCTTGTTCACTTGGTTTCCCAGCAATGGACAGTTTAGTATTGAATGGAATGGAAATACTTGAAAACTGGATTTATTTTGTGGCATTCCAGAGGATGGAGATAGTATTAGTGGGCAACATTAAGAATACGATTTTGGCTTAATCGACGGAAAGACAGAATAACATTTTGACATCTCAAAAATGGGAAAGGCTATTATTTTAAAAACAAGTTCCAGGTAACTGAAAATAACTGACCCCAGTCAGTTCTCGCAACTACCATTTAAGCTCGGAGCGCTATACCGAGTGTATAATATATAGCATCACATTTAGTCTTTACACTAGTCCCACAAATGAGGAATTTCAGTCATCCCCATTTTACTTTAAATGGTTAAGCAACTTGCCCCAGTACACAGCTTATAGGTGACAGTGCTGTTATTGGAACTCAAGTCTGTGTGATGCCCAGGTCTAGATATTTGACTCAGTTGCCTCGTTGTGTAGGGGGAGGGGGGGATTCCCACATTGGGTAGGATGTAGGAATAGATAAACCTCTGAGGTTATAAAGGAAAATACAATTCTAGGAAAATGCAAATTAGGTAGACTCCTATGCTTTTATGATAGTTTAGCAGGCCTGCTTTCCAAAAGAGAGCCAAGAGATAGAACCTAGTCTATCCATAGTGACGTGCCAAGATAATCTTTCATTTCGTTCATCCGCATTTATTCTTAGGTCCAAGTTACCCCTGATTCAGAATGAGAACAGGTCCACAGTCTTTTCTAACCGCATTATTATAGGATAAACACTGAGTGTGGCTTGGGGAGCTTAGAAGACCTCTGCCAATGTTGAGGACACTCTAGCTCTTTGAGCACTGGACACAACTCATAGACGCTGTCATTAATATTACCAGAATTCTCAGCATGTGCCTGCAGTAGGCAATTAATTTTATCTCCTTTCTCCTTCATCCTCTTCGAGTTCACACATACCTTAAGATACTTTCTAGAGTAGAAATAACATAAAGATATCATTTTTATTTGATACTGTGTCATCTATGAATATAAGAAAAAATACTGTATATTTATATGGTGAGCCATTGATCTAATTCTTCACAAAAGGCAAGTGCCATATTTTAAAAACCGTTTTATTTTTGATGTTTTGTTCAAGAAAACATGCATTTACATGCATACAGTGGAACTAGAATAAAGAATGTTGAATAGAGAAATATCATTTATGCACTTTCTCATCATATTTCAAGATGTTTACTCTTTCAGCATATAATCTGACTTGACATTTAGAATCTTGGAACATGGAGAGAGGAATTAGCACCCCAGCCTTTTGTGCTTCTGCTGGCTATTTTGACAGTCCACTCAGGGTAAATGAAGAAAGCTTTATTCAAGTGAACATCAAGTTCACTTTTCATTGAACTATGACCTTAAAACACCAATCTTTTAACTTCCTTCAGGGAGCCCTGTGACTGACTGCCTTGTCAGCAAGCTACTTTTCCTGAATCTAAGTTATTTCCTTTCCTACAGAGAAAAATTGCTGTTATCACTTCCAACCCTTTCAGTAATGGCCATTTTCATGTATAGTTTACCCTTTCAAAAAAAAAATAAATGTCTTTTCCTTTTTGCTCATTTGCTAAAAAATTGTTTATCCTAAAGAAAAATGTAAGGCTATAAGCACATTTCATGGTCTGTGGAAAAATCAGCATTTGCTGAGATTTCTGATCCAAGAGACAGCTAAAAGTTCTCTAAAACACCTATTTTAAGGCATTCACTTCAATTATCTAAACATAAGAAAAACATGGTCTGGTTAAAGCCAGCATCACCCAAGTTACCTCATTACCTTTTTTTTTTTTTTTTTTCAGTTTCTATTCTGCATACTTTTCTCTAACATTTAACACTGGGGCTACTTCTGTCTTGTTTGACATAACCCCAGCCTTGGCTTTTGAGACCTGGTGCAACCTGATTTCTTTTGTTAATGATTTTTCTCACCCTTTTTCCCTAGCTCCTCTCTCGCCTCTTCTGGCCCTTTAAATGTTCTATCCTTAGCATCCTGCTCTGTTTCTACATATTCTAACTGGACATTCTCACATCCACTTGCCTAGCCTCAAGCCTTGTCTACTCACTGATTATTCCCACATTTAACCTAGACTTCTCTCTTGAACTCCTGCCCAAATACCTCCTAGATGTCCCACAGTTCACCTCCAGCTTAACATGTCCCAAACTGCACCCAGTATCTTCCTCTCAGCCAGATCTTCCTGTTCTCCTTATCTCATGAATACTTTCATGCACCCAGACACCCAAGCTTAAAATCACTGAGTAATTCTCCTCTGAAAGATTTCTCCTATCTGTCCCTCCTCTTCCTTCCCGATGCTGTATACTTAGTTCAGGCACTAACCAATTCTCCCCCAGGTGATCACACCTGTTTCCTAACTCCCGGGTTTCTTAACCTAGTCTACCTTGATGTCAGAGACTTATTATGAAAATGACATTCGGTGTAACACCCTTTTGCTTTAAAACCTTTGATATTCCCTATTTCATATACAGGAAAACCCCAAACCCCTTAACAGACAATTTAAAGCTATCTGCAGTTTAGACTCAAGTGACTCTGCTGGGCCCATCTTTTACCGTCACCCCACCCCAAAGGCATTTGTGCTAAATTCAGCATAATGTCTGTATATTTTTGTCATTGCACATGCCATTATTATCTCTACTTGGGAGGTTTTCCTCTATTTTCTTTTCCCTACCTAATGACTGATGCCATTCATTTTTCAAGAGCCCCACCAAATGCTATCTCTTCTTTGATGTCTACCCTGGCTTCTGCAGGAGCACGTCCTCCGTCTGCTCTTAGAGCCCTTAGCCTACCTTCCCACTAGCATCAGGATGCCCAACTGTAAACATTACACAACAGTAAAGGACTCTTAAAGAGCAGGGGGATATGTCTCCTTCTCGCATTACAAAAGTCTATCATTATGTCTGATTTGTGATAAACTTTTAGTTATTTACTTGTTAAAGAAATGGAATTAATAGGTAATAATGAAAAATCTTAAGAATGGCCCACCTGATTCCAAATATCTGTCCTAAATATTTATGGTTACTCCATATTTTCTTTCTTCCCAAGATCTTTGTTCACTTCTAATCTATAACAAGCTATCAGTGGGGCACCTGGGATTGGCAACTAGGACCCAAGACTGAGGACAGAGAAAGAATTCAATAACTTCGCTGACAGACGCTGGAGTCAGAGCCAACATTCTTAAGAGATGATGGGTGTGGCCAGCAGCTACCAGCCTCCATCCGCTACATTATAAAACTGGGAGCTAGAGAGAGAGGTGGTAAATCTAAGGGTCATTGGAGTACAGTGTGTGTGAGATGAGAGGCAATTCCCTCCCCTTCCCATGGGGAATGGAAATGCGGGTACCCGGTCTTTCTCCCTAAAACCTCCTTAGGGGTTCTAAGAGAATTATTCACAAAGACTGTTGTATCCTTTGGTTCCCTATTTGAGCATTTCTGAGGAAAAGGACCTGTGAATTTATCATGGGAGCAGGGGAGATGAGTATTAGTGAGAGAGGGGCTAGAGGGGGCAGTGTTAAACTGGGGGCACCCAGTTTAATGGCCAAGACAGGAGATGTCTGTGGGCCAAGTGGATGCTACTTAGAATGTAACTGAGGTTGTTTCACCCTAATTCCAATACAGTTTTCCCACCACACTCCAGCTGCAGAAGACTGTGGAGTATATGGCCAGTGACAAGAGCTGAGGGGCTTGAATGGCTGAGATGGATTTCCAACTTCCCAAATCACTGGGGCTCAAAGGACTCCTACCTCTAGTCCCCAGAGACAGCCAGAATCTGGAGGCCCGCCTCCACAGGGCATAAGCGGCCAGGCTGTGTCCACAGAAGCAGCACTTACCAAGAGAGAGACATTATGGTGGTGGCCTGTTCTCACGATGCTCTTCTCGTTCCCTGTCTTACCTCTCAGCTCAACACCCTGGAAGGGTAATCCTAGAAGGGGGATACAAGGTGGTGGTGCCCTGAAACAGCCCTCCAGACAGGCAGGGCATCAGTTCATGCTTGTACTGGGTAAAGTGGAGGAGGGCAGAAGGTGAAGATAAACTCATGTTTAATGACTGGCTGGACTGAGGTTTAATATCTGAAAACAACTGGAAAATTATGGAGCTGCCTCAGTTGCCTGAGCAGATCCACTACCCAGCAGAGAATTAATACTTGATATAGTACAATTGGGAAGAATGATTTAGAAACACAAAGGCTTTATATTTCTTGTTGAGTGAATACTGCTTTATAAATTAGGTACATGTGGAAACCCATTTAAATTCAGAGACACTCTGCACAGAAAGAACAAAATTCAACCTCAAACCACTATCAAAGCAAAACTTCCATTACTGATTTATCCCTGAATCTGACAGGTAACACCATTCACTAATGTCCCTAGTGGGTCCTCTGGGGATCAGAATGTGGTCAGAGGTTCCCGTGCAGGACATGAAGAAATGAAGTCTTGTTCTGACCCAAAGGGGCTCACAGTATAAAGATTAAGTGAAGATATATGGCAGCTCCTACTCAGATCACAGTTTAGAATGTGTACCTAAGCAGTTTCAGGATGATCTGGAACTTTCTGGAACCACTGAGAACTCTGCTGATTAGTATATCAGGAGATATTCAATATATTATATAAGCCAGCCATGTTTGGAAATAGCTGATATGTTTGTTCTTCTCTCAAGAGCAGG
>NW_006788081.1:479108-515412 GCF_000442215.2 Lipotes vexillifer
CAGGAATGCAAAGTATTTCATGATGCTACAGAATATTAACAGTAATTTCTCCCAAAATTCTTCTGAGGGAAGACTAGGCCATCCTTGAACTCCTTCTAATTCTCTCTCTGTTACCTCAACTCTTGCACCTCCATTGTATACATACATATTGCATAATGTAGACTCTGTTCCTGCCAGTCCTTTACCAGTCTATTTTCTGACCAATTTCTTGCTTTCTCGGATCATTTTCCCATAATGTCTCTGAAAATCTGAGGCATTCTGCTGTAATAGAATTCCTTGCATCATATAATATTAGTCTTTCAGGTACTGGATTACCCATACACCTGTTTGCAGAGGTCTTTGATTTTTCAACTTCCTCCGTGAAAGATGCCTCCTCTCCTCTTGAATCTTTTGTGTTCCAGCCGATTCCCCATTATCTCCCTCTTCTCTGGGACTCAGTTTCCCTGAACTTCTCTTTAGCCAGCTTTCCCTGGAAGCCTATTTTACTACTCCTGGGGGCATCCTTGACAACATATAAGCAACAGCCACAGAAATGTGTCCGAGAAACACCAATAATTGTCAAAGTTCAGCTTCAGAAGGTTTCATACCTACGGGTTCTGTTGATGCTAGGAGGAACCAAGTAATCAGAGGTAGGCGGCCATGAGATTTAGCTAAAATGCACTAACATTTTCAATAGTAACATATGGTTACAGATAGTAGAGTATACACCTAGTAACAACACAGTCATTTAATCCTTAACTCTGTGTGAAGTCACATTGTGTGTTTTAATGTAGGACCTCAAAACAACCCAATAAGAAATCGAGCAAAGACTGTTTCTAATGATAAGCAGTGAGTCTGGCCTCCCAACCTCTCCCTCAATTTTTAAACGGGCCCAAGTCATTTAAAAACCAGAATTACTGGACAGAAGTATTCTGGGCAGTCCTGATATCCCTTGTGTGGTAAGGATAGGTGAATTTTGGTGAGGCGGTTACGGTGGCTCCTTTTCATGCCCTGGAAGTCCAGTTTTAAACATCCACTTCCATCGGGGACTCTGGGTTTGCAATAAACAGTATGAGATATGCTTTATGACACGGTGATGGAAGTAATCATGGAATACTCTTATGCTTTGCAGATGCTGGCAACTTCTTTCCTTTTGATGTAAAATATAACATGAAGTCTTTGCATTAAAATCAGAGGTATAAAATTTGCTAGCATCTGTAAATATTTTATTCTTTAGGTACTCCCTGGTCCTGAAAATAAAAGGTAGGGAACCTTGACTGAATTTCAGAAATCACCTCCATCCAAGAAGAAACCACCCAGTTTCTTTATCATAACAGCTCCCCCTGCTGCTTCAAAGTGAAGGTTTCGTGATTGTTTGCCGTTTTCCTTTCATTCTTTGAGGGACTCGGGAAACATGGCTGGAAAACATTATCCTCAACTGAACCGTAGCCAGGAAAGTCTCAGGAGGGAATTCTTTCCTGACATAAAATTAAACCTGGCTTCAGCATATCTTTGGGGGGAAAAAGGAGGAAAACTTACTGTTGATGTTTCTTGGCTTGGCTTTCTTTCTGTTCTTAAAGCAACATTATTTTTAAAATCTGTAACAAAACCTGTCATCTGCCAAGTCAGCCCAAGCCTCCCAGCCTCTCTCAGCTCAGCTCTTTCCGTCTTGCCCTCTTCCGTTGCCTCACTCCACTCGAACTTGGCAAAATTTATCCATAAACAGATGCCTTTTAACTCACCGATGGTAGGAGCAGTGGCTCTCTCTCTCTGCCGTGGAAGGGAACCTGGTGCCGAAAGTCCCACAGAGCCCCAGGCAAGGGTGGCACCGATGTGGCAGCGGAGCCGCGGCAGAGTGACCAGACCTCCAGGTGACTTGTCTTTCAGCCCTGCTCCATCGACAGCTGTCTCACGACTTCAGAGGTGGCTCAGGAACAATTGGCCGCAGGCAATATATTTTCAGGTCCAACTGGATGCACTGCTTACTGAGAGCGGCAAATCTGGAAGCTGTGGTTGGAGAAGGCCTTTGCCTCTCTGTGCCTGTGGTAGATGGTATGATGAACATTATCATGTGACCTGATGCCACTGGTGGGGAGATGCCAAGTTATTCACCCAAGGGGCAGATGTTAGAATCATTGACTTAAGAAAAAAAAGAATCGCCTCCATCAGGGCTCTGATGCTCCGGTGGATGAAAGAGGTCTTGCATTTCAAGATTAGCCCAGACATACTTACTAAACCAGTGCTGGCCTGGGGTCACTCTTTTCTCTGGCATGACCTTCCTTTCTATTCTCATCAAAAACAATGACTTAGAAAGTTTGTCTGTGGTGTGAAAGGATTACAGCAAGTGCACTAACACCTGTCAGAAGTTTTGTACAATAGCACACAGCATGATCTTTATGGGTTCAGGAATGTTCAGGCATTGGTTTCTGGCTCTGAATCTACTACTCTCATTAAAATGCATTTGTAGGATAATAGAATGCTGTGTTTGGCATCATCTAGTTAAACTGCACTCTGTGTAGACCAGGAAACAGTATATGACACACTCCAGGTACTCTGTTAGGAAAGGGGCAGAGATGGGATGCTAGGATGCTAACACACTGAGAACTTGCCTGTGTGGTCTGGTTTAAGACCTAATTGGTTTCCTTGCTTAAGAATTTCTCCTTCAACTGGCCTATATAAAAGGCTGCTTTTTGGAGGTGAAGGTATTCTCCATCTGAGGCATTCATTTGAAATTTAAATATTTCAGAACAGGATAGTAAAGTAACATTTTACAGTGAGCTGTGTTTTTAGAGGAGACAGCTAACCAGTTGCCTAGCTAGGCCCTGAGGACAGGATGACATTGTGAAATGGTTCTCTGAAGAAGGCGAGTTGAAGCTGAAGGGTCAGGACAGAGGCAGTGGGTGTCACCTGGGAGGGCCTGGGGGGGAATCACAGGTGGGGACACCTGGGCATCTTGGGGACAAAATGAGCGCACTGTGAGCTGGGGCTTGGTCAATAGGCATGGAAATTGTGGGATCTTGTGAAGAGAGAGGTGCAAGGAGAGTAGGCTCTAAAGACAAATCCGACTTCTCTTTCATAGTTTTCTGAGGCCTAACCTGAGAATTGGTCCTGCGTCCCTCAATGCCCAGACACTTACAAAGTGATTTCGTTGTTTTGCATCCTAACAGGTGACTGACTTTCCTCTTCATCTGCTTGATCAGGTCTTAGAATAAAGACTAGGGAGTTGGGTTCTGGAAGAGAGGGCACAGTTCATTCCAGCTGTCGCAACTTTAGCCTGCCTGTCATCATCTCCTTCCTGGACAGGAGCAGTATTATTCTCCCCTCCACTCCCCCTGTTCCAGATTCATCTCATCCAAAGGCAATGCTGATGGTGTCATGAGCCTACTAAAAGATATTAAATGTTTATATTTGGTCAACTGAATGATTTCTCACCTGTGGTAGATAGATTTATTGTTACCAACTATTTAGCCCTCTTTCCTGAGACAGGACCATACATCCTCTTTCATGGCAATGTGACTTTTAGTGCTTCCTGTGTTGGAGGGGTATCTTTTGCTCTGTTGATGTCAGTGTTGGCCATATGATTTATTTTTGCCAATAGAATATGAGCAGATATGACATATGGCTTGTTTCTGGCAGAAGCTTCAAAAGCCATCGTATGTTTCGGCCAGTCCTTTGCCTTGGGAAACCAGGTTTCCCAAGTAGGAGCAGATCCTTCAGTCTGAGTTGAAGAATAAGATGAGAAGACACATGATATGGAGTCATAGCAGCCACCAGCAGGGAACACAGATGAGAAACAAATGTCTGTTGCTGTAAGCCACTGAGATTTGGGGTTTGCTTGGTACAACAGCAGAATTAACTCATATAAATCCATTCCACAATTTATCTTCAACCTACTTTTCTAGACTTACATGGCATTACAACAGCACATGTACCCTACATTCCAGCCAATCTAGAAGAATTTCCATTCCCCAGCCTCTGTGTTTCTTTTATTATTCTCCTAGCTCAAATTGCCTGTCCCCAATCTTCAACAAATCTCACTTTAGAGAATCTTCCAGCTAGCTCTAAATCTAACTCACCTGCAAAATCTTTCTGAATGTCTTGGTTTGAAATGATTTTTCCCTTTTCTGAATTCCCACGAGCATTCATGGTTATGCTGCCTATCACTCTATTCGTTAATAATAAAAAGCACTATTTATAGAGCATGTACTACATACCAGGGATAGCTGTACACGTATGTGTATCTATGAATACCAGATGTTGGTTTTTACCAACTGTGTTTGTAGACACTAAGACGGGGTAAAAACAAAAAGGCTTGGGCTTCCCTGGTGGCGCAGTGGTTGAGAATCTGCCTGCTAAGGCAGGGGACACGGGTTCGAGCCCTGGTCTGGGAGGATCCCACATGCTGCGGAGCAACTAGGCCCGTGAGCCACAACTACTGAGCCTGCGCGTCTGGAGCCTGTGCTCCACAACAAGAGAGGCCGCGATAGTGAGAGGCTCGTGCACCGCGATGAAGAGTGGCCCCCGCTTGCCACAACTAGAGAAAGCCCTCGCACAGAAACGAAGACCCAACACAGCAAAAATTAATTAATTAATTGATAAAATCCTACCCCCAACATCTTCTAAAAAGAAAAAAAAAGGGCTTATTGTGGGTGAAAAACCTGTAAAGATAAAAGGGGAGAAAGTAGTAGAAAGTGGCAAGAGTCCTCCTACCACAGTGATCATCTGACACCTGTGGAAGAAGACAGGGAGGACGGAAGCTTGGGTAGGAAGAGTTTCGAGCTGCAATGCAATTCCAAGAAATGTTCTGCCAAGTCAGTGGGAGTCTTTAAACCAAAGTCATCTTTGGGAGGAAAGGGTCTCATATCTCAAATGACCTGCATTGGTTCCCCTATCATGCTTGGCCATTAGCTGGGAGCAGCCTTGTGGGAATATAGTATAGTGGATCCCAAACAACAAGAGCTGGGGCTGTTCATCAGTGATGCTCCCACAACATAAAAGATGAACAGTTCTTTATCATGGCCATCACATCAACATTAGCTTATTGAATCTTCACAAAAACCCTATGAGGTTAGGACTGGTATCATTTTTGCTTTAAAGTAAGGACACTGAGGCCAAGAAAGATTAAATGACTTTATTGCCATCACCCAGCTAGTAATGGGCTGGAGCCTGAGCTTGTCCTCTAAGCTATCATTGTAAGCGCATGAATGAGTTAAATGCACCTTGGTGTTGCCTGTGAGAAGGTGGAAACCTGAGTTGACAGTGATCAATGCCACTCTTGTTCTTGTTGGATCCAGAAATGCACAAGCCTCCCTCCAGTTTTCATGACACACAAGCTCTTCCCTTAACTGTGGGTCAAGGAATAGAACCAGATGCTTCTGATAAAATATTATGAAATATTTTATGAATAAAACAGCTCCATAGAAGTGCTTCCTAAAACCCCAAGGAAACAGGGTTCTCAGATGCTTTTTCCTATAATTCTTTTTTTTTCTTTTTAAGAGAAGGAGGTTGAGAATAGGGTGGTTGACCAGAAGAACAAGCTGAGCTGGGTTGGAGAAGAGGTCCAAGAGAATACAGAGAGCCTTATGGAGTAAGAGACTGGAAATGTACAAGAGCTGGCAGGTCCCAGCTCCTTGAGACCACAGGCATAGGGCACCCCGAGGGGCAGGATGGCAGGGGCCGACCATTTAAGGCATAACCACCTGGTGGTCAGGCTGGCTTGAATTAGGGAAGAGCACGGAGCCTGTAAGGCGGCTGAAGTTTCCCTCACCTGGAGACGTTACTTCCACAGAGCTGATAAAACTAGCTCTTGGATTTGGGGTTGCTGCCACTCTGAGAGCTACTGAAAAAAGTCCTTGGGCCAATGATAGCAACAGCATAGAGTGGTAATAATGAAGACACTCACCAATAACTTGCTTAAAAACCCACAAAGGTCAATGCCATACTCAAACTAAAGAGAGCCACCCACCGGCTGCAAGTTGGCAGGTGAGGCCAAGATGGGAAGAAAAGGAAACAAGACCGCCCTGCGAAGGTACGGTGGGCGGAGCCAAGGCTGCATGAAACCTCGCGAGAAAAACAGTACCTCACTCTGGCAAGCCAAAGAGGAGCAAAGTGATGAAGAAAAGGTGAGGAAGGCAAAGTCTGCTCTTTGTTGTTATGAGAGGGGGTGCACCATTCCCGGACAATACCAGGTCCAGGTGTGGCGTGAATGGAGCAAACTCCTATTCCAATTCCCAGCTCCAAAAATTTGCTCCATTTACTGTATTGTCCTCAGATATTAACCTGATGAGAGCAGATACTACACTTGATCATAGCCAAAAGGCCGGGAAGCGATTCGTTCCTGTAATTCCTGAGCCATTATTCCAGTCCTATTTCCTGCTGCATCTAATCAATGATGTGTTGTTATAGTATGCCTATTGTTTTAGTCTTCTGAATCCATATCTTTTTTTCTCCTGAGATTAATTTTTTTTCTCTCTTGTTATGTTTCCCATTATTGAGAAGCTGTGAATGGTCTTGCAGAGAAAAGCTGATAAGGACTGACTCAGATAGATAGTTGGTATTTTGAAAGGAGACCAACTACTTTCCCCACCCCCAAAAACAAATAAAAGAAAACAGAAGGACTTTTAGGGTTAGGGTAAGTAAACCATTGCTTCCTATATTCCTATAAACCAAGCACCTTTTTCTTACCTTTCTCTTTGGGTCCAGTTTAAAAAAACAAAGCAAAACAAAAACACCCAACAAATAACTCACAGCCATTTGATTATATGTATATCTATTATATATATGTATATATATATATATATATATAATCAAATATGTGTATCTATTATATATACACATATATGTATATATATAACAGAGAGATGAGTATATGGTATGATATATAGATTTATCTATATATATGGTATGAATACACAAGATAGACTTCTTTCTACTGCAGTAGGTGGGGTTACATAGAATGCTGGCATGTGGTAGAATCAAAACACTTCCTAGGCCGAATGCTCTCTGCAGAAGTTGCAAGGAGAAACTAAAAGACACCAAGCAAGCAACCATATAGTCAACCTCCCAAATCCTCCCTGGATCCTTGCACTTACCACTGTTCCCCTGACCACAGTGTGTGGCATTTTACTTTTCAGCTCAGGGTCAAGACCTGCCCTGGACGTGGCACTGGAGGTGGGATCAACTATCGTATAAGCTCTTTTAACGCGTGCCATAAACAAGCCTAGTTAATGTGCTTATAATTAAAAGGCATTTTCCTCCCACTGCCACTTTAAGATGAATTCATTGAAGAAGCTTTTTTTTTTTCTGTCTGCCTTTGGAAGAAAACTATCAAGCACCGTGACATTTCTGGTCATCCTCATTTTATAAAAAGAGACCTCCAAATCTCCTAAGTCTTATTTCAGAAATTAGGATCTTCAGTCATAATATGTTAATTAACACTACGATTTGCATTTGCAAATAAGACTTGTACTCCATTTGCTAGAGGTGGCACTGGACAAGTCTGTCTTTGGAGAAAAGGATGTGATGGGTTTCTTTCTTCTTTGCCCATCTTTCCTGTCACCCAATAGCTGTTCTTTCTGACTTGGGGCTGAAAATAGGAGAGGAAAGACAGATAAAGGGGAAGGAAAAAATCCACTTAATTGTCCTGCCTGTAAGCTGGCTTCTTGTGCTTAGAGCCTCACAGATGGTCCTCCAGACTCACGACCTGCTCGGCCCCTCGGACAGTAACAGAAAACAGTTCTCTTCACCTTTGACCTATTGTTCCTATTACCCCTCAGCCTCTGATTTTCAGGTGCTTCATTTTACACAGATCCTCTCAGTCCCAATTTCTTTGTCCTCTGGCAGAAGTTCTTTTACGCACGTCTTTAGGATCCCACATAAAAGGGTCCCCAGTGGGCATCCCTTCCCCGGAACCTCCACCTAGCTGTAGGCATGCCAGATCTTGACTTGCAGTCAGAGGGGAGCAAAGTTATCTCCTAGCCACAGTTCCCTCTGCTCCCCCAGAGCACCAGAGGGAATTTGGTATGTGTCAGAGGAACCTCCCAAACCCAGCAACAAAAGCAGTTTCTCAGAGCTGTCTCCTTTGAAAGCCCTCCCACTAGACTCCAAGTCAGGAGCCAGGTCTCACCTTCACCCCTTGCCATGGGGTGGAGGGTAGAACTCAAAGTACAGCTTTTTCTATCTAAAGCTTTCTCTTAAATCTTCCTCTTAATTTCCAGTTTGGGGAATCTTTTTACCCCTGAAGTGGGTGAAGGCCCCAAATCATGTACCTGGTTCTGAGCAATTTCCTTTGAAGTCTGCATCTTGATTTTCAGCCTCTCCCCTCACTTGATATCTGATGCTGTTTACATGGCATTTCAGTTGAATCTGCCGTTTCATACCATGTGTCATCTTTTTCCAACATTCTCTGCCCCTTTTAGCATCTTCTGTAGAAATTTCCATGTTCTTATGCTGCATACTCTACCAAGTCCCTAAAATGTGTCACCTCCCTGGGGCTTAGCCTTCCTTGGTCCTCCTCCTCCCTTTTTGATGTCTGACCTGTCCCAGTCCTCCCAACAGCACACCCATCATATTTTAGATTTGGGGCTTCCATCCTCAGGGCCCTGATCTTTGCTAAGGGAGCTTTGGTGACTCCTGTGAATGCTGTGTCCTGTGTTCTTTTTCCACATGGCACTGGGCATGTTCTTACACTATCAATTGAAAGTAACAACTTGACCCAGAAGTTTTCTAAATTTGTGGATGGTTTGTTGTTTTTACTTTTTAGCAAAACGCTTTTTACAAACTAAATATTTCAATCCATTTGCTAGTAAAAGTTTCAAACATATAAAACATGAATAAGTGGGAATCAAGTGAGAGTGGGCTCCCAGAGACCACCCATCTGGCTTCCTCCGCAGCCCCACAGGCACTGATAAAGAAGCCTGGGGCATCAGGAAACACACTTGGAAAATCTCGACTTTTAAACAAAATGTGACTTTTAAAACGGGAGCAAAGCATGGAAGATTGATTTTGGGGAAGGGATGTGTGCCCCACAGCCCTTCAGAAGTCATACCATATGGGCTGCCTCCTCTCTATGAAAATTAGTGAACGCTAGGGGCCCCAGCCCCAATTCCCTGCTTACTTCTGATACAGTCAGCTTCTAAATGCCACCTCTTGGCAAGACCTCAATGTGCCTTGGAATTTGGTTTATTTATTTCTTTAAAACCCAAGCTTCTGAAATGGAATCCCTATGAAGAGACTCATAAAGGCAAGGGCTTCTTTTCTTTAAAAACCGAAAAAATGAAACTAAAAACAAACAGCTCTCAAAATTTTATTCTGTGGATTATGTTTATGGCATTTTAATGCCATTCCTTAAATCTCTAAACCATATGAACTGCTGAGACTTTAACAGACTAATTATGCTGCTGGCCTTTTGAACCTTGACTGCTAGGGACTATGTTACTGCTTTGAGTTTTAAAAGGAGAGCCAAAATGTCCCTTTACCTTTTCCATGTCAGTTTTTTTTTTCCTATAAATGTACCAACGCTCTGTGATATTGACATCATCTGGCCAACACAGAGGAATGGACCCTACCCTTTAGCTGTCCCACCCGCCAGCCATGTGGGTGTTTAGACATTCTCATACATATTCAGATTTCCTGGTTAGGCATGTGGAGCAAATCAAGTGGTTGCTACTTAGGGAGGAATTGGCAGGATGACTTTTCTTCTTTTTGGGTGAGGAAGGATTCAGGAAGAGTAGAGAGAAAAGGATTCTGAAGTAACACTAGAAAATAGTCTCTTTTCTCCCTCACAATCATTTCTCTATTGGTGATCCCATAAGCGTTGGTGTTTGTGAAATAGGACTCTTAAGGACTCGGCTCTAGTGAATAAAACAAGCCACCATGATCCTGACAGGCCACACACTAGGCGTGGTCAGAGTCTGAAAGGCCTGGACCCACAAAAATTTTGGACTGATTATTTTGCATTGCCTGCACTTTATCCCTGGGAGGAATGAAGCCTAGAGCTGAGGGGGAAAGCCAAGGAGGCTTGTGAGGGCATCTGGTGTGCTTTCCTTACCCCCTGGATATCCTTGATTGTTGAGCAGTCTAAAGAGAGCTGAGATTCTCAGAGCTTTGTTGAGGAATGACAAATGGCCAATGTGAGCTGTGGCAGCAGCTTTCAGGAGGCATCTGCTCTGATTAACCTCTTTTTTGACATCTGAGGTGGCAAGAAACCCTCTGCACTGATTGGAAAACATTGTTTAAAACAACTGCTACCTTTAGAAAGTAACCATTTATACTTAAAATTTACTTCCGAAGAATGCTGGACTGAAGGATTGATATCTAATGATTAAAATCTAGTAATTAATCTCCAGAAGCCAGAAAGAGAGGAATCAGAGCTATTTCACCAAGGAGGTCAGCTCAGCTCCTCCACAAACACCCATGAACACCCCAAACCACTTTTCTCTCTTTTGATGTTTATAGGTCACACATGCAACTTGGCACAAGAGTATGTACTGTCTTACATGGTGAATGATTGTTTTATATGTTCTGTCTTGACTCCTCAGTGATCTATTTCTTAAAGGCAGAGAATGAGAACATGGGTTACATTTTTAATATACCACACAAGGTTTCCCTGCTCAGTGCTGGGCACAGGACAAGTGCTCAGAAAATCTTGGTTTGTTGATCAGTGATTGGCAAGTCCCAGTAATTGTCAAATGCATTGAAGAGCCCAACACCAAGCCTTGGTCTGCTTCTGCTGATTGATGGTATTGGCCAAAGAAGCAACAGCCACGGGCATTCGGGAAGCTGCGGTCAGTTTTATGGCATTCCAGGCAGAAAAGTATCATCTGTTCAAAATGCTTAAAACTAACCTATATATTAAATATGACTAATTTTTTCTTCCTTGTCAATTTCTGTGCCTAAGTATTCTCACTGCAATATAACATAAAAGCTAACACAGACCTTGGAGCATTCACATTCCCGCTCTGCTACTTACTGGTTGTGACCTTGAAGAATTCTATAAACTCTAAATATCTTTTTCTCTCTCATTTTTTTTTTTCTTTTCTCTTATCTTCAGACAGCATCCCTAAAATTGTTGCAGGATAACTTGTTGGCTTGGAAGTTAAATCTCCCGCTCTACACTGTTCAGGAGACTAACCATTGATATAGTTCAAAATACTTCCACAGATATACACAAAAACATACCTAGATAGAGAATGATAGATAGATAGATAGATAGATAGATAGATAGATAGATAGATGATAGATGGATGATAGATAGTAGAAGGTAGATAGATGATACATGATAGATTATTCTAATTACTCTTTTAAGAGGATAGATTATGCTAAAGAGAGACTCACTCACAATCTAAACCAGGATGGGTTGAAGTGTGCAGTTTGGGATATATACTTGGGGCAGAACATTGCTATTTGTACAAATGGTAGAAGCATAGAAAATGTTGAGGCAAGGAGGGGACCCGGGAGAGAGTAGAGCAGGGTGGTTGGAGTGGAGCACAGGATCAGAAGAGGATGAAGAGCTGGGAGGTCCCCACTGGTAGAGTAGACCAGAAGGAGCTTTGAAGAGAAAAATTACTAGGAAGTTATTAATTTGTTTGCCATGGGGTATGTTGGCATCTCTCTCCTTGTGTGTCACCATCGTGTCTTTAATAGAATACCCTTGACTGTATTATGCTCACTGAGGCTTTTCTGTGAAAATTCTTTCCACTGGGAATATTTAGAGGATAAACTTTACTTTCTTTATCTCTAAAATGGTGATAATGATGGGGTTAGAGCATAAGCATCAAATGAGCTTATGAAATGCTGGCATATAATAAATGATTTTTTTTTTACATTTTAAATACATTGTGAATTGATTTATCTATAAGTTCATAACTGCCTATGATTTTATACTTACTATTGATTAGAATTGTTTTTGTGTTGCAATATAATGAATGTTTGAGAGTGCAGGTATTGGAGTCAGACAAACCTGGGTTCAAATGCTGACTCCGCCCCTTTTTGTGTGTGAATTCAGGCAAATGCCCTCTCTTTTCTTATTTGTAAAATGGGGATTATATTCATGTCATAGAGACATGGTGAAGGGAGAAGGCTAAGGAGACAACATTCCAAGGCTGTATTACTCAAGGTTCCCAAAGGAAAAATGATTAAACACTCAAATGGGGGTAACTGGAGGAAAATTTAAGAAAGGGACAATTTATAAAGTTGTGGGTAGGCTGTAGGGTAAGCAGGACAATGGCTGGTACTGAATCCTCAGACTAGCAATAGAGGGCATGAGAGGTGTGGAGAGGAGCGGAGAGGGGCGGAGAGGGTAAGGACTGCAACCTGGAAGGACTGTTGTGTGGAGCAGAGGATAAGGGAGTCACTTGATGTGGTCCACACTGATCAGTATCTCTGGGCACAGAGCAGAGATGGGGGGCAGGATGGAGGTGGATACAGAGAGGCATGGCAAGTGTCCAACATAAAAATGATTAGCAAAGTGCCTGGTGTAGCAGTACTCAATAAATGATTGCATATATTAAACAGAATAAGATATATATAATATTAATGATCATGAATCTATAGCTTTTTTCTGTACCCCAAGAAATCAAAAGAATATCTGGTTTTATATGCCTAGTGAAATCAGTATGATTAAAATATTGGTTCTTGCCAATTCACCAGCGTTCATTAGAATCCCCTCATATGTATCCCATCCTCAGGAGGCAGGGGCAGCGTTTCCAGATTCCCTGCTAAACTGTCTTTCTCATGACAGGAGTATAAATATGCTCTATGAGGAGGAACTTCACTGCCAGTGATAAAATACCCTGACTTGCTCACTTTCCAGCCATGCTACCTGAGCCAAGGTATCATACCTCTTTGAGCCTCATGTATAAAAATGGCCTTCTATTTTTGTGGCAACAAGGATGGACCTTGAGGGTATTATACTAAGTGAGATAAGTCCGATGGAGAAAGACAAATACCGTATGATTTCCCTCATATGTGGACTATGAAAAAAAAAAAAAAAAGAAATGAAAAGCCAAAATAAAAGAACTAACCAAACAGAAAACAAACACATAGATACAGAGGACAGAGTAGTAGTTACCAGAGTGAGGTGGGGTAGGGTGAAATGGGTAAAGGGATCAACTGTTTGGTGATGGATGGAAAGTAAATTTTTTGTGGTGAGCACACTGTAAGGTATATAGAGGTAGAAATATAATGTTGTCCATGTGAAATTTATATAGCATTATAAACCAATGTTACTTCAATAAAAATAAATTTTAAAAATGATTTTCTAAACATTGATGTACCCCAAGACTTAGTCCCCTGCCCTTTACTCTTCTCTGTCTAATCTCAATTCTTGAGTGATCTCATCTAGTCTCAAGGATTTAACTATCATTTATAAGAGATGACCTCAAGCCCAGACTCTATTCTGAGCACCACATTAGTACATCCAACTGCCTACGTATCATCTCCACTTGGATGTTAAAAGTCATCTCAAATAGAATTTGTCCCAAACCACATTCTTGATTCTTCCTTCTCCACCTTCCCAGGACCCCCCACCAAAAAAAAAAAAGGAAAAAGGAAAAAAAATTTTTTGCCCCTACCCACATTCATCTCATCTAATGGACCTCCATCTCTCTAGATGCTTAGGATTAAACCCCACATTCTTCCGTGACTCCTCTTTCTCTCATACCTCACATGCTATCCATCAGCCAGTCCTGTCAGCTCTGTCTCCAAATCACATTCACACGCTCAGCACCTTTACAGAAGAGCCCTGGACTGAGCCCCCATCACCTCTCAATTAGAATAATTTGGATTAACTGTCTCTAACTGGTCTTCCTGCTCCCACAGTCTTCTTTCCCACACCATAGTCATAATCTCTACAGGGATGATATTTGTAAATTTAGGTCATATCATACCACTTATCTGCTCAGAACCCTAAATTGCTTCTTGACTCACTCCAAGTAAAAGTCAAAGTCTTACCATCATGTCCTGTGAAGTCCCTACATGATTTGTGTCCTCACTCTCCATTGATTGACCGCATCTCTTATTTTTCTACCCCGTAGTGACTCTGTTCCAGCTACACTGGGCTTCCTTGCTGTTCCATGAACAATCTAAGTATTCTCCCATTGCAGGCAGGTTGCTTGCATTTGCTGTCTCCTTTGCTTGGTACTATCTTCTCTGTCCCCAGGTATCCTGAGTAGTCCTACATTACCATCAGATTCTGCACAAAGTCCCTTGCTCAGCAAGGTCTTCCCTGACCCTGCATCTAAAATAACAGATCTCACTCTCAATTCTACTTCCCTGCTTAATATTTCTCCATGGTGTTACTATCATCTTACATATATTCATACTCATTTCTTTGTTTGTGTTTAGTCTCCTTCCTCTAAAATACAAGCTCCAGGAAGTCAGGACTGTGTCTCTTATATTCACTGCTATGTTCCCATAGTTACGACAATGAATGAATTAGCTCATAGCTTAGAGTTGTAGGGACCGTTAACAGTTGGTGGTTCAATGAGATGAAAGTCCTGAAAGGGTCTTTCTTAAATAAAATACACATGGTCTGGGATTCTGGGCTGCTCTGTTAAATACTTACTTATTTTATGTTCTATTGCCAATAAAAGTACTCATTAATGTAATTTTAAGTTGTTTTTGGTGTTAAAGGAAATATACGTTCATACTTAAGTATACTTTTCATGTGTGAGTTTTAGGATACAAATATTAAGACCACAAAAATTTCAATGAAATGAGATAACATTTGTGAAATTGTCTGTCATGGGGCCCAGAATATGGAGGCGTCTTAGCAGATGTTTGTTTTCTTCCTGCCATCCTTCTGGAGGCAGAGGAACTTCTGTTGCTCCTGAACTTGGGGTTGGAGTACACATTTTATCAAACCTGTTACTCCATTTACATACCTCTTTCAATTCCATGCAACAGAAGTCAGTGGGCAATGTGCAAAGGTAGGAACACTGCCATGAAGACGTGTGATGATTTCTGCAGATTTCCCAAGTGTTCTCCCTTATAGCCAACATAAATTATTACACAATAGGGAGGGTGGGAGGGAGGGAGACGCAAGAGGGAAGAGATATGGGAACATATGTATATGTATAACTGATTCATTTTGTTGTAAAGCACAAGCTAGCACACCATTGTAAAGCAATTATACTCCAATAAAGATGTTAAAAAAAATTATTATACAAATAATTCCTAGAGTATCTTACAATGGCATAGTGCAGTGTTTCCCAAACTGTGTTCCAAATCAATGCAAGCATCTACAAGATATGAATTGAAGTTCCTCAAAGGCAATGTTTCATGGTCAAAGAAATCTGGAGAAGATGGGGTTAAAGAAGACTAAAGAGATTC
Source organism: Lipotes vexillifer (assembly GCF_000442215.2). Taxonomy (NCBI): domain Eukaryota; kingdom Metazoa; phylum Chordata; class Mammalia; order Artiodactyla; family Lipotidae; genus Lipotes; species Lipotes vexillifer. Next base: position 494,418 of record NW_006788081.1, read on the forward strand.
CAAATTACAGCCCTTCTTTTAGTGTTTTATCTAATAACCTGTGTTGTGAGTCTTTTCGAGAAAAGTCATACGTGTAGGATTTTCTAAACTTACTTCACCATAGAAGTAAGACCTCAAGTTTTTATAGACCCTCAAGTTCAACTAAACACACTTTGGAATATCCAGTATAGTTTAAGAAGACTTGATTCAATTTTCATATAATCCTCTAAGTTAACAGAAAAAAACATAATTATCCCCATTTTACAGATAAAAGGAAACTCTCAGCATGATAACTGGCTTCTTCATGGGTTGTAAAAAGGTAGAGTGAACTAAACTAAGAGGTTTTGCTGAGAATTTTAATTTTCATTCCATTGCAACATATTGCCATCTGTATTAGTTTCCTGAGCCTGCTGAAACAAATCACCGCAAACTGAACTGCTAAACAACAGAGTTAATTTTCTCTCTCATGCTTCTGGACGCTCTGAGGGAGAATCTGTTCCATGTCTCCTTCCTAGCTTCTGGTGGTTGCCAGCAATTCTTGGAGTTCCTTGGCTTGTAGCTGCAACACTCCAATTTCTGCCTCTGTCTTCACATGAGTTTCTTCCTCCTGTGTGTGTCTCAGTGTCTCTCTCCTTATAAGGGTACTGGTCTTTGGATTTTCTAAATCATTCTGCTGCAGAAAGCCTTGCTATGAACAAGCTTGAAGCCTTCATTTTTCTAGGCTAGAATCAAATCTTTATTTTATGACCCAATCGGGAGTCCTCGTCACACCTTTAGTCAGAGTAATTGTCTCTGTTTGAGTATTTGCCAGCTTCTTTCTTTTTCTTTATTGGAATTTACCAGAATTCCATGCAGTATTCTAGGCACGATGCACCTATATGACACAAAGAGGCTGTGATAATAATTTTCTCATGATTCTCAGATTTCTTATGGCTTTGAGGTCATTCCAGCCTTTTGGGACATTCTCCATCAAGCTACTGGAAAGAAGTGTTCTCCCCTTTCAAGACTGCTCAGTCAGTCAAGTTTCAGTCTAGAGCTGCTGGCACCTGTCTTTGTCACTTCTGGGAAGAAGACTCCTGAGCATCGAGACAACTTCAAGGAAGAAAGAGGAAGGATGGAAGGAAAGAAAGAGGAGGTGGGAGGCGGAGGGGGGAGAAGGGCGAGGGGAAGGAGAGATCTAATAGACCTAATGCAACTGAGACCCTGGATCTAGCCATCCCTGAACTGCCCCATTACAAAGAACAAAAAATTCTTTTTCACGGGTCGACTTGTATCCTTTGCCTGACATTGTCCAGACAAACACAGTGTGAAGTTCCTTACATCCAATTATAATCTGCTAAAGGCGAGGGAGATGGAGCTGTGAGCAAGCGCCTGCCTTGGGTCAGGCTGTGTTAGGCCCATTATATGTCATGTCATTTAAGTCTTATAATGACTTTATCAATTAGGTATTGCTAACCCATAAATTAAAAAATCAAAACATTAGGATAATATTTTCCTATAACTTGCAAGAATAAGGTTTAAAAATAAAATGAAGATATATGTGTAAATGTCTGTGTGTTTATATGTGTATATAGATACATCCTCTCTATATACATATATCTCTTAATGTCATTTACATTGAGATATATGTATATGTATGTATATACATATACATATATATATGTGTGTTTATATATATAAGTGTGAAACAAACAAAATTGACCTGCTAGTGGTGAAGAGACTTCAGCTCCCTATTTAGAATCAGTGGGAGGGTTTCCAGGGCTGTCAACTCACTCGCCAGGAAAGTCAACTCTCTATTGAAACCTTGAATTGTACATATAAATACCGAGAAATGTATTTTAATTCCCCACAGGCAAGTATTCTGAAAAAAGAGACAACAGGGGTATTCTAAATTACTGGAAATCAGGTGGATGAAGGACTGTAGCCATAGGAGAATAGGAACAAAGCATCCATTTCTACGTTGAGTACCCTGGAGGGAAATGTGTGAGGCTTTTAAATGGAACTTCATTCCATTTAATGCCCCCTGGCTGCATGAGTTCCTCTGAAATGGCCATACTGTTTAATGTCGAACTGAAGTGGAGCACCTAGAGATCATCATACTAAGTGAAGTAAGTCAGTCAAAGATAAACATCATATGATATCACTTGCATGTGGAATAAAAAAAATGATACAAATGAACTTCTTTACAAAACAGAAACAGACTCACAGACATAGAAAACAAACTTACAGTTACCAAAGGGGAAAGGTAGGGGGATGAGGAATAAATTAGGAATTTGGGTGTAACATATACACACTACTATATGTAAAATGGATAAACAACAAGGACGTACTGTATAGCACAGGGAACTATACTCAATATTTTGTGATAAGTGAAAAAGGATATACATATATATATATATAATATATATAATATATATATATAAAACTGAATCACTTTGCTGTACACCTGAAACTAACACACATTGTAAATCAACTATATTTCAATAAACAAATATATGTAAAAAATATTTTAAAAAATAAATAAAATAAAAATTTTAAAAATGAAGTGGAGTGACCCTACTCTGGAAAATAATACAGTAGTTATCTACTTTCAGTTTCTTACCCTTGCCACGATAGGCTAGCTGTGTCACTGCCACCCTCACACACATATCGAATGCGTAGAATCTTTTAGTGACTTGACACCATTCATGGGATAAAAGCTCCTTATCTCCAAACCAGGGAATGCATTCTCCCAAAGTCCCCATCTGACCAGATCTGACTCTTGTCTACCCGGCCAAACTCATGTCCTCACCTATGTCTTACGCTCCAGCTAAACCAGTCTGCTTCCAGTTACACCAACACGTCGTGCTCTGCAGTGCTGTCCAGCCTTTGCAGGTGTGTCCCTTCTGCCTGCACTCCCTTTCCCAGTCCTATTTGCTTGACAAACATCATTTTAATCTCTTGCAGGGATCTCTTTGATGAGGCACATAGACCCAGAGTTAATACCTTGTTCCCTGTGCTACTTATATCTTTGCTTCCATAACCCATACATTTTTTTTTTTCTATCTGCAGTTGTAAGGATAACACTTCTGTCTAGTACCCATATAAGTGGGGGAGTTTTGCTTTGGAAAAATAGTCCATTATAGTGTATACGGCCATAGGCTTTGGGATTAAACTGCTTGTGTTTAAATCTGAATTCTACCTCTTATTACCTGTGAGACCTTGGATATTTATCTTCTCTGGGCCTCAGATTCCTCATCTATCAAATGGGGATGGTAATACTAACACCCCAGGGGATTTCTGTGAAGATGAATTGAGATAGTCTAAGCCAAGTGATTGTTGCAGGTGTGTTCTCAACAAAGGTATATTATTTTGTCTATTAACTTAGGGAAGAAGGATGCTCCTTGCCAGGAATTGGCCAAAGTAATGCTAGAGCATAATTAGGCCATTTTCAAGACACTGCAGGACGTCTGTTCTATTTTCCTCTTGCTTGTGCACATCAGCTGCTTACAAAGCTGACTCAGGATAAGAACACCAGCCTTGTCAGTCACCTAGGGAGACACCTCTGTCTTGCTGTTTCCAGACTCCCCCAAAGGTTCCAATCAAATAGTCAGCATATAGTACTGCTGGTTTGGGGCACAGACAGCCCCTAATTCAGCCTTCTCCCAAATTCCATGCCATATTTTGTCACCTGAGCCTTTAAAGTTTTGCCATTTTAAGTCTCTTTTGAGTAGGTCTAGCTGCTTCTGAACCCATTACAAGAATCTTCTTGGGAAGGAATGAAGGACATGGTTCTGGCAGGTTCTAGGACTCCTCCTATAATCTAAGGATCTCAGACATTAGCCACCATTCTCTCCTTTACTTCCTGCCCCAAATGGCAGGCACATCAATAGGCAAGTATACAGTGGGAGCTCTGCAGGTAACAGCATGGCTTTCCAGCACGGCCAGCCCAAAAGCTCATTTAAACCAGCCATACTGTTGTGGTTTGCTAACTATTGTCTTTACCAGTGAATTCTATGTTCTGGGTAAGTCCAGGGCACAGACCATTGTGGAAAGCTTCCAGGCCAACCTTTGTGCTGGTGAAGCCCAATTAAGCAGAAGTACACCAGGCAGGAAGCACTCCTGCCTACAGGTCAGGGTGTGTCTCACAAGTTGCTTTTTTAACAAAATCCAGTGCCATTTATTTGGTTAGATAATCCAAGGCATACTTTCATTAACCAGAGTCAATATATCTCTTTCCTCCAAAATGAAAGACGCATTTAAGTTCTCTGGCTTTCTCTTTAGTGGTAGATGAAGGCGATTTAAAAAACTGACTAAGAAGAATTCCCCTTGGATTCATCCTTCTACCTTCCTCCAAGCACAGCATTAAAGATGAACCAGCATCACGCTGTACTGAGCAAGGCGCCAGATTATACTTTAACAAAGCTAATGTGAGCTTTGATCTTTAACCCTTGAATAGTGGTCACAGAGAGCAGTTTCACTTAATCTATTAGCATCTATAAACACAGTCTCAGGCATTTACTTTTAGAGAAAATAACCTGCTCATTTCAGTGGAACAAGGTGGACAGCCAAGGTCAATGAAGGAACAAAAGTAAGTTTTCCAGCCCGTCGTGGAGGTGGGATGGGGGATGACTTTTTTTTTTTTTTAAATGGTATTTAACAAATAGCATCTGAATGGAATTTTAAATCAAAACCCCAGATGATAAAATCTTGGCAGAAGAACCTACTATTTTTAGCACTTTTTTTTTTTTTAACCTTCTGACATCTGTTCTTCTCACTTTCTGAAATAACCATTTCACTTAGCTAATGCTGTGAGGTGTGGGCTGAGAAGTTACTCATTTTCTCTGTCACCCATAGAAACAATTTCTTAAGACTTAAAGGAGATTTTTTTACGCACCTCTTTCATATGAGGTAAATCCTTACCAAGCTTGAGAAACAATCAAAATTCAGAAAGTCTCAGAGCTACCTGATGGAATCCTGGCTTGCTTTTCTCAGGCAGGAGAAATATATCACTTGCCCCACCTACAGGTATGACTTGGAATTGCCTGTAAAGGGGATTCTGGGAGCAGAAGGTATTTACTGAATTTCAAATTTAAACCAAACACCATGAAAGAGATAAGAGAGAATTAAAAGATAAAATTTCTGTTCTCAAAGAACATATAATGTGTGGGAAAAGTAAAACTACTTAGAAATTATAACAAAAGTGTAATATATAATTTTCCAAGGATTCTGTGAAGATGGTAGGTTCACTACATGTGCTTGACCCCTTTCTCTCCCCAGGGTCTCCACTGAGACCCTGAAGACTTGTTTTGTATAAGTATGGGGCAGGAAGGAGGGAAGGAAATGTTAGCCAGCTGTAGAGTCAGGACGGGGAGGGGTCCCACCTGCACAGCAATGATCAAGGGCTCCTGGCCACAGCCTGGGGCAGCCAAGTGATTTCCTTGTAAGGCCCTGGGACAGGGATGCTGAAAAACCCTAGCCCCTGAGAAGAGGCTAGCACATCCAGAGGAGCCTGGGACAAAAATCCAAGGTTACTGCAGATACTTGAGGAGGTCGGCCAGCTGTCCAGGCCTGTCACCTAAGTGACCCCAGGAGGGGCTGCCAGTTTCCAGAAGAGGCCTGCCTGGCTGAGCCAAACTGTTCCCCTCTGGTGTTAACGTTCTTTGCCTCAAGATCAGGAGATGCCCAGGAATCTGGTGGCTTCTGTCGCTATCCATTAATCCCAAGATCACAGCTAGTTGGCCCATTGTCACCAGCCTCCTGGAGTAGTTAAGCAATTTTTTTTTTCTGTCTGCCAATTCACAACTCTCATGGAACAGATCGGCAGTTCTAAGGAATCTCCCTCTTAATAATAATATGCTGGGCTGCTTGTGGGTCTGCAAGGATGGTGATAAAATTGAAGAGGCTACTGTACTTTGTTATTTTTAAAGAACATACAAGCATATTGTAGTCATAAATATTAAAAGACTGAGAAAAAATATGTTGGTGTTTATGAGACTATGCTGGAAGCTTATTATGACAAACTGTCCGCATGGGGTGCATGTTTCTGGATGACACCCAATGGGTGATCCGGATCTCCTGGATCTTGTCCTGACAAATCTTGTTTGCTGCTATCTCTGCTTCAAACTTCGTCCTCCTCTGCTTCCTGAGACTGCAGCTGGTAGAATATTTGCATCTGCAGCAGCCTTCTGTACTCTTGAGCTAAAGCGTAGCCTCTTGCAAAATTCTCCTACTCTCTGTTAAGTTCTTCAAGACCTTCATTTGTGGGATCCTATTCCATAGCACCCTCTTCCTGTTCTTTTCCTTTTCTTTGCAAGCTTTCTTGCACTTGAACTTTTCTTGTACACATGGCCTCATTCCCACGTTGTTTCCTTTCCTTCCTCTCAAGTCGCAGCAAACTGTCCTTCTCAGCCAACTTCTTTCCCTTCTTTCCCTCTATTATTCTAACTCTTTCTCCCAAGCATCCTCCTCTTCATGTCGCTCTGCTAAATATCCCTGAGAAAGCTTCCATTTTCTTCCCATGTCTTCTCTTTTTTTGTTTCTTTCTTATTAGTCTCTTTGTGGAACTACTTTTTTTTTTTTTTTTTTTTTTTTTTTTTGCAATACGCGGGCCTCCCATTGCTGTGGCCTCTCCCGTTGTGGAGCACAGGCTCCGGACACGCAGGCCCAGCGGCCATGGCTCACGGGCCCAGCCGCTCCGCGGCATGTGGCATCTTCCTGGACCAGGGCACGAACCCGTGTCCCCTGCATCGGCAGGCGGACTCTCAACCACTGCGCCACCAGGGAACTTTTGAAGGGCCCTTTGCATGAGCTTCATGTTCAAGTCCTGCTCTGTTCTCTATTCCTGTTGAATAGGTCCTACCTTCTCTCAGAGGGCTTTTTGTAAAAAGGTCCTAATTTCCTGCTTTGTCTTCTCTTCTTTTAGCTTATCCTGTTCTTTCTCAAGTCTACCCTTTGTACCGTTGTTTCGCCTCTTCTCTGTCGCTGCACCACCTGCTCTCGCGCTTTGATGTTGGTGACCTGGGCGCCCAGCCCCAGATGTGTGTTCTCCACCAGCTCTTTCTGTCTCCTCGCCTCCTGGGCTTCTCAGTTTTTCTTGGCTCGTTGGTCTTCCTCCCAGGATTCTGAGACCATCTCCTCTTCCACCAGCTTCTACCTTTTCAGCTCCTCACTGAATTCTGCCTGTGCTTTCCGCTCTTCACACACCTTCTGATGGACATAAAGCAACTCAACATGGACCTTCTCGCAGCATTACTTGAATTGCTATTTAACTTTTCAGCCACAAAACTCTGTCTTTATTTTTCTTTTTTCTCTTTCAATAATGATTTTTCTTCTCATTCTTTGTTTTCCTCCTCAATTGTTTCTTCTTTCAACTGCATTTCAGTAAAATACTCATTTTCTTCTGATGTTAAATGTTCATGTAGCTTATTTCATCTTTTGTCAGTGTAGATGGAATACTATACTTAAATTTTTTTTAATATATTGAGGTAACATTGGTTTATAACATATATGCTTCATGTGTACATTATATTTCACCTAATGTATACACTACAGTGTGCTCACCACCAAAATCTTAGTTTCTATCCATTGTGACACATAATTCCCTTTACCCGTTCAGACCTTCCCACACACCTTCCCCTCTGGTAATTATTACTCTGTTCTCTGTAACTACATGCTTATTTTTGTTTAATTTATTTACTTATTTATTTATTTACCACGTATGAGTGAATTCATAAGGTACTTGTCTTTCTCCATCTGGCTTATTTCACTTAGAATAATATCCTCAAGATCCATCTATATGGATCTATATGCAAATGGCAAGATTTCATTTTTTTTCTAGCTTAGTAGTATTCCATTGTGTGTATATATATATATATATATATATATATATATACATACATACATACATATATACATACATATATACCACATCTTTATATCCATTCATCCATTGATGAATACTTAGGTTATTTCCATATCTTGGGTATTGTAAATAATGCAGCCATGAACATAGGGGTGTATACAACTTTTTGAATTCGTTTTTTCATATTCTTCAAAAAATATCCAGAGTGGAATAGCTGGGTCATATACTAGTTGTATTCTTAATATTTTGAGGAATCTCCATATTGTTTTACATAATGCCTGCACCAATTTATATTCCCACCAACAGTGTGTGAGGTGTTTCTCCACCTCCTTTCCAACGCTTGTTATTTCTTGCCTTTTTGATAATAGCCATTCTAACAGGTGAGAGGTGATAGCTCATTGTGGTTTTGATTTTCATTTCTCTAATAACTAGTGATGTTAAACATTTTTCCATGTGACTATTGGCTATCTGTATGTCTTCTTTGGAAAAATGTCTATTCAACTGCTTGCCCATTATTAAATCAGCTTGTCTTTTTGCTGTTGTTGAGTTGTATGAGTTCTTTATATATTTTGGATATTAACCCTTTATCAGATATATGATTTTCAAATATCTTCTCCCATTTGGTAGGTTGTCTTTTTGTTTGGTTGATGGTTTCCTTTGCTGTGCAGAAGCTTTTAGTTTGATGCAGTCTCATTTGTTTACTTTTGTTTCCTTGTCTGAGGAGATGTATTCAGAAAGATATTGCCAAGACCAATGTCTGCACAAAGTCTTGTATGCAAATTTTCATAGCAGCTTTGTTCATAGTAGCTGAAACCTAGAAACAATCCAAATATCTATGAAATACTAATATGAAATAAAAGGAATGAACAGTACTTCTATACAAAACAACATAGAGGGATCTTAAAATCATTACACTAAGTAACAGAATCCAGACACAAAAGATAGCATATGGTATGATTTTATTCACATAGAGTTCTATCTGAAAGGAAAGCTATAGTGACATATAGTAGGCCAGTGGTTGCTAGTGCTTGGGGGTCCCTAGGGGTTGGGGGTAAGAGCAAGGGATATATGAAAAAGGGCATAAGACATATTAGGGTGATGGAAATTTTCTTTACCTTATTTGTGGTTATGGTTATTCAACTGTTGTCAAAACTCATCAAATTGTACCATTAAAATGGATAAATTTTAGTGTATGTAAATTATACTTTAAAAATCTAATTAATTTAAAAATAGCTAATAAAGTCTGTCATTTAATAATAGTACTGTTATGAGCTGTGGGACTCACTGCTACCTCTTGGGATTTTTGCTGCATAAGCATCATACCTGTAGCAATATGCTTGATACTATCTATTAATTCTTAAGGGTTTACTATATGGCAGGCACTTTTTTGAGTGATTTTACAGTTTTTGATAAAATAATCTTTCTAACAGCCCTGCGAGGGAAGCATTGTTATCTCCATTTGACAGATGAGGCAACTAATCACAAAAATATTAATTAACAGCTAGTAAGTGTCAAATTTACATTTTGAAACAGGTAATTTGACTTTAGAGACCAGATTCTTAACCATGACTGCATGGTGAAAGGCAAACACAGGAAATGTACATGTCAATACATTGCAGTCTGTTTAATCTCCCAAATGAAGGGTATATGCAAATAGTAAGTCCTACGAATTCAAGAAGGGTGAGACTTGGCATGGGAAACCTTCATTGGGAAAGGTAATTCTAGTTCAGCGTCTTAAAGTTTGAGAAAGATTTGAATGGTTGAGTAGCATCAGAAAATGTGACTTTCTGAAAGTCACCTGATGTTAGACAAGGCACTTTACTTCTCATAAAGCCAATCATTTCATTCTTAGACTCAACTGGGATACTCTCAGTAATAAAGGGTGAACACTCACAGTCTCTTCTAAGCAAAAGTCATGTCAATTTGTTAATTGTAATTTGGTGTGCTTTAAAATCAAAGGTAATTCTTACCAGAAACTTTAACATCTGCTATTAGATTAGACATTAAAAGCCGTATTCAGAGAGAATTTTAAAATATTGAAGCCAAACCTCGCACACTTTTGAAAAAAGAAATTGCTTCAAATGTTGTGCTCCAGTCACTCCAGCAGATGGCAATACAATCATTGTTTAAAAAATTCTTTCACTATCCAACTTAAAAGAAAAAAAAGACAAAACCAACTTATATTTATTTATTTATTTACCTCTGTGGTGAGTCCTTCTCTGTGGTAAGCTAAACCAGTGAATTCTACACAAGATTTTTAAAGATTGCAAAGTTTTCTAACACCCTAATTATAAAGGACTTGAAATGCTAAACTAAACACTGATCTTTATTCTGTAGAAAATGGGGGAAAAGTACATGGTTTTTGAGTCAGGATTGACACGGTCAGAACTGTACGTTAGGAAAATCACTCTGACAGGGAAAGGATGCGTGGAAGGATGTGGAAAGATAGAATAAATATTGCTTGAAATGGTCTAGAACAGAAGTAATAGGAACTTGATCTTGGCCATGGCAGTAAAAACTATGGCTTAGATGAGGAAATAACTGCAGGCATACAAGTGAGAGACCTGAGCAATTGATTGAACGTTAGAAGTTCCAAGGAATGAAGAGCCAAAGATAACTCTTGTGTTTGAATCCTCGTTTGGGAGAAAGCTTACCAGAAGGGGCAAGAATGGGTTTGGACCAAAGGGAATTTTTTGCAGTGCCATGATGCACCTATATGCTGATTTAACTCAGCAGTTGACAAGCCAGTCTGCTGTTTAGATGACAAGCAAAATTTAAGAGACAGATGCACACATGGTGGGTATTTGCAGCCACAGGAGTAGATGAGAAAGTCTGAGAGAGAAAAAGGCTGAAGTCCTAGAAACCTTCTGGAGAATGCTTGCATTTAGGAGAAACTGATGATAGGATTAAGTTTAGCAGGCTCTTCAGGTGAGCATGCTGTCTTCAAGGGCCTACAAACAAGGACAAATGGAACAAGAGTAACAGATATTTCACAAACTTTGAGATCCTTTGTAAAGAGGTCATTGGACTTTGAGAAACCATTAAACAAATGGATGGAGGCAGAAAGATTATTATGAGAAAGGAATGGAGAGCTTAAGAAAAAGTGTAAACTCTCTTTTTAAAAATTTTTTTTAGTTTTTTGACTACGTTGGGTCTTCGATGCTGCACAAGGGCTTTCTCTAGTTGCGGCGAGCGGGGGCCATTCTTCCTTGTGGTGCGCATGCTTATTGAAGTGGCTTCTCTTGTTGTGGAGCATGGGCTCTAGGCATGTGGGCTTCAGTAGTTGCAGCACGTGGGCTCAGTAGTTGTGGCTCGCGGGCCCTAGAGAGATCCGCGGCATGTGGGATCTTCCCGGACCAGGGATCGAACCCGTGTCCCCTGCATTGGCAGGTGGATTCCCAACCACTGCACCACCAGGGAAGTCCCTGTAAACTCTCTTTTGAGAAGTTTGGCAGTGAAGGGAAGGGAAGACCTGGTTCTGTAGATTGACTGGACAGTGGGGACAAGGGGAAATTTTTATACAACACAGAGCTTTCCGTAGTGGATTCCCACCACTGCACCACCAGGGAAGTCCCTGTAAACTCTCTTTTGAGAAGTTTGGCAGTGAAGGGAAGGGAAGACCTGGTTCTGTAGATTGACTGGACAGTGGGGACAAGGGGAAATTTTTATACAACACAGAGCTTTCCGTATGTTTGTATCTGCCGTGGAGACATTTGAAATTATACGAAAACTGTTTTCCTTTTTCTTCTTAAATGGCATCTAGATAATTTAATGAAACTGCATAACTTCATTTTACCAGAAATTTGTAGATGTAAGAAAAAATGGGAAATATAATTTGACAGTGAATGTTACAACATGTTTCTCATTATTTATTATTTATCCAGTGTCTACCTGGCTCCTTCCTCTCTGTTGCTGATGCCTGAAGCTTTGGGACTATGAAACTTAGTCATGCTAATCAAGTCTGTTCCCAGAGTCCAAGATCTTTTGAAATGGCAGCAAGTGATAGCTCTGAAGGGGCTGCTGTAGCATCAACCAAGCATTTAGAATCATAGAAAACTCTAAAGCACATTCCTCTGTTATGATATGTGAGATGTGAGCATGTTTTCTTGTCCAAACTTTTAATTCTACCCTTTCTGTTTTTTTTTTTTTCCTTAAGAAAAAGAAAAATCAGTTGGCAATGCTTTATCTTGTTGGCAGAATTCCTGAGGTATAGAATTTGCTTCTTGCCACTAGAATTTTTGTGTCATGTGTCATTTTTGTGCAAAGGAATCTGCAGAGGCTGCCAGTTGAATCTGTCTGAGGAAAAAATAATAGAGCCTTGAGTTGCAAACAACCAAGTCTGCCATCAAATATGTTAAACATACTGGTTTCATTAAAAACTAATAGCAAGGGGCTTCCCTGGTGGCGCAGTGGTTGAGAATCTGCCTGCTAATGCAGGGGACACGGGTTCGAGCCCTGGTCTGGGAGGATCCCACACGCCGCGGAGCAACTAGGCCCGTGAGCCACAACTACTGAGTCTGCGCGTCTGGAGACTGTGCTCCGCCACAAGAGAGGCCGCGATAGTGAGAGGCCCGCGCACCGCAATGAAGAGTGGACCCCGCTTGCCACAACTAGAGAAAGCCCTCGCACAGAAACAAAGACCCAACACAGCAAAAGTAAATAAATAAATTACTAAACTCCTACCCGCAACATCAAAAAAAAAATAATAATAATAGCAAGACAGAATTTTCAAACACAGAGACAATGGAAAGTAAAGACAAGGAGAAGATGGGGGGAAATCCTCCAGGAACTCTTATGTGTTCTTTACAGCACAAACAGTTTGTTTATAAATTCCCAAACACCTGTCTCTGCTTTCAATTCTTTTAAACCACCCTGTACCACTTCTGTCAACAGTCCTATCAAGTGAAAGATGATGAAATTACTCCCGCCTGCTGGGTATCTCACCCCACATGTTGACATGTTTGGAGGGCCGGGAATGTTGTGGTCTGGTAAATGATAGGGCTACCATGGAGGGCTGCACAATACAATTTTTATGTATATCAGAACCCAAACAGAGAAAGCGAAGAAATCAACTTTTTTTTTTTTTTACATCTGTAAAGGTCAGAAATGCAATTTTAACTCTGACTTTCGATAAACAGAGATTTATTTTTAACGGGGAGGGCATGTCATTCATTTACTCCTTTTTATATTTTTTGCAGAATCGATTGATTAGATGGTGAACACATTATACACCTATTATCCTGATCATTCCTTTGGAAGTAGTGGGAATCCAAATTCATAGAGAAAACAGATTCTCAAAATAGATCCTCCTACTTTCAATAAAGCTGTTTTCTTAGGTTAGATCTTGAGATCCTTAAGGACAGGAACTTGTTCTTATCCTTTTTTATTTTTTATTCACGTATGTGTTTATTTTTGTCATACAGTGTATTTTTTTTCTTTTTTTCTTTTTTTCTTTTTTTCTTTTTTTGCGGTACGCAGGCCTCTCACTGTTGTGGCCTTTCCCGTTGCGGAGCACAGGCTCTGGACGTGCAGGCTCAGCGGCCATGGCTCATGGGCCCAGCCGCTCCGCGGCATGTGGGATCTTCCCGGACCGGGGCAGGAACCCGTGTCCCCTGAATCAGCAGGTGGACGCTCAACCACTGCGCCACCATGGAAGCCCCATACAGTGTATTTTAAAAATACTACCTGTTTAACTCTTTTAAATTTTGACAATCACTTTCAGTTTTCAAGTCAACAGCCATTCCCACTTCTAAGCCAACAAAACCTTTACTCCGTTTAACTCTCTGGTGGCAATGGACTCTAGGAAAGGAGGGAGGTCCTCCCCCCAGCCCAGGAGGTGAATAGTGATTGGTTTTAAACCAAATTGGGCTGGCTCTCCTACGTCCTCATTTATGATTGGTTTAGAGTGGGACATAGAAACCAGTTCTGGCCAATGAGACTTGAGGGAAGTCTGCGGGGACTTTTGGGAGTTTTTTCTGTTCTGATGTGAAGAGGGAAACATAGAAGAGACCCTTTCACCTTTCCTACTTTTTAATACAACTGTGTGAGGGCATCATGTTTGTAGCAGTGCCACACTCGCGGGGAAAGCTAGAGAACTGAAAAGAGCTGAAGCAGAAGGCCCACTTAGTGGCAGGATTCACCAACGCTGGCAATTACTTTTAGGCTTCCGGCCATGAGAGATGATAATAAATGCCCTCATGACTTCAGCCACATTTAGTTGGATATTTTGTACTTTGTAGCCAAAAACATTCTAACCGAGGCAGCAATTTAAAAAGATCTCTCTTATAGTAATAAAATAATAACCATTAAGTTATTACTTGGACTAAGCTATTCCCTTTCCAGGAACGTTGTATTAAAATTTAAATAACTTCAAAAAAAATTAAAAACTAAACTAAAATAAAAGGATCTCTCACATTACCTCATTGATTCTGCTAATAATCTTGTGAGTGTTATCTGGAGTCTGCAGAGGACATCGAGACCCAGAATGTTGAGCTGACTTGACTAACATTGCAAAACTAGTAGGTGGCAGACCTAACACTGAAATCCTAGCTTTGGATGACCCTGCACGTGCTCCGGGTAATGCACTTGATTGTTTAACTTGGGCTGAGTAAGGACGAGTAAAGATTTGCTGAGATGAGTGAAGCTGCAATCTTGGGGAAATTTCCTTTATTCCTCAGGCAATCCCTCATAAACTTTCAGGTCTGCTAAAGGCTGGTCTTTTCCTAACACTCTGGGGGAGTCCATTGTTAGTATTCCTAGACATAAAGATTTGGAAGGAAATTCTTTTTCACATTTGTCCCGTCTTCTTCCTGCCTTTCACTGATGTGTACTGAAAACTCAGTCTGCTCTTACTTCTAATGGAATGCCCTGTTCCGAAAACCTCACTGTTATCTGTGAGGTGAGATGGAGTCCAGACTCACAGGGGAACTCCTGCCCTTCATCTTTCTGATCATCTATCTTGCTTGGGCATGGGTAAGTGCGATTCCCAATTCCACTTCGATTTCCAAAGGAGGGGATAGATTCTCTGCTTCATACTGGCTCTGACTTAGACCTGTGACCATCCCTGGATCCCAGGCCCATTTCCACACTCTTTAAACTTCACAAATGCCTAGCACAAAATCCTTGCCACCCCTGCCTTATAAACTACTTCTGGGAGCAGGTGTGATTTTTATCACTCTCTGTCTTAACATGGGTTTCTTAGTAAACAAAGCCCAAGGTACAAACTTAGAAGCTAATGCTTTATTGAGGGTTCAGTCCCGGGAAATCTAGAGTGCAGGACAGTGGGTGCATTAACAGATCCAGCAGTACTCTAATCCAGTTTCTTCTTGGCAGTTGGTGTCATATGTGGGATCTATAATGGTGACTCCACTGGCATTTGGTGCCTGCCTCTGGAACCACTCTTGCTGGCCAGTAATCAAAACAAGTGGTCAAGTGTGGGCAGGAAGGGTCTGTTGAGTTAGACTTATTGGCTTTGAGTGATGCAGAAACTGGGTCCGAACCCAATCTGTGTTCCCAGCAAGCTGAGAAGGCATCTCTTTTTTTTTCCTTCTAGTTTTATTGAGGTATAATTGGCATACACTGCTGTACGAGTTTAAGGTGCACAGCATAATGATTTGAAAGGCATTTCTTTTTTTCCCCTCACTTTAAAGGGGTTGGATCTCTCCTAGAGGTTGATATCCTCACTCCTGCATCTCTAGCGCTTACCTATTCCTCCAGAACCATGGGTAGATGGGCCAGTGCTTATTTTCATGGATGAATAAAGGAGTCCCTACCCACCCCCAAGAATGTGCAAGTTATGAAATCCTATTTTGTATCTTCACTGTGTGGAACATTCTTTAACCGTAAGGGAATAAATTCCTTTTTAGGATCTGAGATCCTCTTGATATTGGCTAACTTGTATTGCTACAGTCATTACACTTTATCAGAACAAAACGTAAATCGAAAACTTTTGTCTTGTACAGTATGTTTTGATGGGTGCACCAAAATTTTTATTTTCTCTATTGCTTTCATAAAACACACAGAAACTGATGAGTTTGAATTATATAAACCCAACAGGGATGGAAAGCATTAGGTTAGTTCAAGGAGAAGGAGACGAGGCAGGAGATATAATTCAGATAATCAAAAATAGTTGTTTTAGTTCTGGAGCAGAGTTTTAAATTATATTTTTTCTTCTTGTCTAAATTTTTCTATGTTTGTAGAAAATTTTAAGAAAGGGTTTGCTTTTCTTTAATAATAAACCAGTATCCACCTATGGGACTTCTTCTCTGTAAAAATCTCTCAGCAATATATTTGGAAACTCATGTCTATAAAGGCAGATTTGGAGACATAAGTCTGATTTAACTCCACATGTCAGCAGCAATATTTGAGCTGCATTCCTTTTAGCACTTGTCACCAACAAATACAGTTTAGCCAATGATTCTTGATGAAAAGCATCATGTGTGCCATGGGAAGCCCAGGGATCGCACTCTCTATGGTGAGGACAAGCTCCCAGGCTCACTGTACCACATTCGCATCTCAGCTGCATATTGCAATGTGTTGACCAGGCCCTGCCTCTCATGACATGTTTGTGATGGAACTGGAGCATTTTAGCTGCCCCCATAGCCACAAACCTGGAGCAGATTTATGATCTAGGTGAAGTGCTCTGAGTTTTGGTCAACACTGTCAAAATAAAACAGCGTTCAAAGAAGAGTGGCTGCTGAGGAAAAAAAGTCAACTACCGATGTTCTGCTTGGTCTGATACTTCATTTTGGATACTAGAAAGAGCGGAGCATCTGGATTTAGACCCAGTTCAGTTTTATTCCTGGCTTCATCATTTATTAACTCTGTATATTTGAGTGTGTTTTAAAAAATTTCAGAATCTCAGTTTCTTCTCTAAAAAATGGGAACACTCATTCTGACCTCAAAAGACTACTGTGAATAGGAAATGAGAGGCTGAAGGGAACTATAGGCTCACATCCTGACTCCTAGTAGGTCTTCATTAGAGTTCTACCTCTCTCTTTCTCTTTCCTCCTCTGCCCAACACACCCTCCCTCCAACATTTCTACAGACCAGGTATGCCATAGAACCTGGTGCTTGGCTTACACAGCAGTTCTCTCTGATCTGTCTTGATGCCTTCCATTGTCCATGCGAGGAAAGCTGTATTTTCTTTCCCCAGCTTCCTTTGCATCTAGAGATGGAGGACACACTTCTGGCCAATAGGACATAAAAGGATATCTCCCAAGAATTTTCAAGGCAAGTTTTGGCTTACTGATAAACAGACAGAAGCAACTGGAAACACTCTTCATCCTACCTTGAACGCCTGGATCTGGGACAGCCATTTTGTCACCATGTGGCAATAAGCATGCTAGAAAATCCAAAAGAATCACAGAGCCTTGCAGAGATGCAAGTCCTGACTTTGACTTGTAGCTGCCTATTCCAGTTTTTCAGTACATAAGAAAACAACTTTATTTGGTCAAGCCACTTGACATATATAATTAGGTAAATGGGACAGGGGTTAGAAGAAGAGAAGAAATAAAGGGAGAGAAAGAGGGAGAGAGTATGAGAGACAGACAGAGACAGAGAGAGAGACAAACAGACTACTCCCATAATACGCAGCTGGAGAAGCAAATCCTCCTATTTCTGAAGTTCTAAATATCTGTGTGGCAGGCTACATAATGGTTTTCCCAAAGATATCCAGGTCTTAATCTCTGGAACCTGTGAAGATTACCTTATATGGCAAAAAAGCCTTTGTAAATGTGATTAAGTTTAAGATTCTTGAGAATGAGCAGATTATCAGAGTGGGCCCTAAATACAACCCTGTGTAGCCTTATAAGAGGGAAGCAGAGGGAGACTGACACAAACACACAGAACAGAAGACCAGTTGATCACAGAGGCAGAGATTGGACCCATGTGGTCACAAGCAAAGGAATACTGGCAGCCTCCAGAAGCTGGAAGAGGCAAGGAGTGGAAAGGATTCTCTACCAGAGCCTCTAAGGGACCACAGCCCTGTCAACACCTTGATCTCAGCCCAGTAATACAGACTTTGGACTTCCAGTCTCCAGAACTGTGAGAAAATGCTTCTGTTGTTTCAAGCCACTCAGTTTGTGGTAATTTGTTACAGCAGCCACAGGACATTAATAGAGTTAGCTGTCAAAATTTTTATGATTTTATTTTAGGATATGAGTAATAGTGATAAATGATATTTATTGAATGCCCTCTATGGACCAGGCAACAACACTAACCTCTCTGCATGGATTTCCTCGTTTGTCCTCCCAACAGTCCTCTGAGGCAGCTTCTCCTCTTATCTCCATTTCCCAGCAAGGAGAGCCACTCCAAGGAAGGTAAGGAACCTGTCCAGAGTCACACAGTAAGTGAGCACTGGAGACGGAATTTGAACTCCAGCCACCTTGATTCCATAACCATTCTAGCTATGCTGCTGAAGAGATGATGGTAAACTTGATGTCTATGTTCCCAGTTACATCTCTTAAGACAAGTTACTAAATAAAACAATCATGTAGTATTGGCATCTGTAATTGGACATACTAGGTCCTTCAACCTCCTCAAGAACATGTCCTTCACAGATTAAAAAATGCGTGCTTATCAAGTGTCAGATGCTGAGCTGAGCAAAGATGGCAAAGATAACTAAGACACACAGCCTTGTCTCCAGAGGCTTACAGCTCTGTACCCTCCCATCTCACACTATTGCTTTATGAAGTGGTACTGCATGGCAAGCCTAGGCATTATACCAAAATTCCATATCAAAATACAACTTCTAAACTGTTTACTTAAACCAAATATAAATTGATGTAAATTAATTGTAACTTTGAATGACCTACATTGCTATTCTTTTCCATATGTCTAAACACTGGAAAATAAATATATGAAAAGGAAGGAAGGAAGGAAGGAAGGAGGAAAGAAAAAAAGAAAGAAAGAAAGAAAGGAGAAATAATTATTTTCAGTAACCACAGCAGGATTACTAATTACCTCATACCTCTGCTGAAAAATTCCTTGGTTATTCTTTCTAACTGGCGTATCAATATTCTTCATATGACATTTTCCGAGTCTCTGATGATAAAACGTGTGTTTTGTTAGTACAAACCCCCTGTATTTTAAGGTTAAAATTTCCTTGTTTTTATTAAGCTTTTCATTTTTAATTTGTCCCTGTGTTTCTTCTCCTGTCTAAAAAGTGAATAGCTGAAGAGAAGTTTTCTATTGCCTTCCCGTGTTCCACAGAATGGCTCTGAGCCTGGTTAAGTCACTGAGGCCTTAATTTGTGCATTTTATTGTTTTCAGTTTTCTTTCCTCATTCCATCTGGTCCAATGAGGCCGGCCTTTGTAGTTCTGTATGCTAGGGTTTTTGCCAAGGAAAAAGTAGAAATATCATCATGTCACTAGTTCTTTGTATCTTTTGTAAAAGACTAAACTATTTGTCCATGAACCCAGGTTAGATCCCTTGCATTAAAACTTCCTGCTAAGAGTGAAAAAGGGTCTGATATTGAAAGGTGTTTAATCAAATAATATGTCAGTGCAGCATCAGTTAAC
The DNA here is from genome assembly GCF_000442215.2 of Lipotes vexillifer. NCBI lineage: Eukaryota > Metazoa > Chordata > Mammalia > Artiodactyla > Lipotidae > Lipotes > Lipotes vexillifer. The sequence continues at coordinate 513,760 of NW_006788081.1, forward strand.
ATAGATGATATATGTGGTTAGCATAGATATTAATCCATTTGCAGTGGAAGGGTATTTATACCATGTATTCAAACTGTTATTAACACAACTGTTTTATTTACAGCTCCTCAAAAATTTCTTCTTGAAAGATAAATCTGACAATACTTCCTGAAAATAGAGATAATTGAAATTGAGACTTTTAATAAATGTTTATTTAGAGACCTGTAGGTTAATTTTCATAAGATTTTACTTTTATGATTTTAAGTCAATTGTTTTTCCTCTTTTTAGTTTTGGAATTGATTTTAAAAATAACAAAATAAAAAATTACCTTCTCTAAGCTACTTATTTGTTTAAGTGGGAAAATAATTAGTTGTTGGCCTATTTAAAAAATGTCTTCCAAATGCTGAGTTAAGAAACAAATCTGGATTTAATTTGTGAGAAATGCACACACAAATTGAAAAAAATGAAATTCTGTCTTTTGCACTCCTTTGCACTTTCAAAAGCTGCTGACACTTTAAAGTCAACCACTGAAAAGCATTTTTGATTCGCACTTATCATCTATGAGATTATGTTAAATAATCTTGATATACTCTCTGTGAAATCTCCATGCTTGTGGTTGTGATAGCATCATCCAAATCTGTTCCCTGAAATCTTGAAAAACAAAGATGCTCATAAAATGGATTAAACAAAACCAGCTTGAGTTCTTCATGAATACACTTGGAAGAGTCCAGCTTTCTGTACCATACGGACATTCTTTTATTGAACTCCCTAAAATATTACAAAACAACCATTTAATAAAGCACAGCTAAATATTGGGTTGGCCAAAAAGTTTGTTTGGGGTTTTCCATAAGATCTTATGGATTATGTAAGGTCAATAGATTAGAAGTCACTGCAGTGAGACAGAATGCCATCTTGACTGATTTCAGCAGTAACTCACAAAACGGAAGTATGAATGGACGTCTATAGGGGGTTAGGGTCTGGGCAGGTGCTTCAAGGTGTAGAGATGATGAAATTGCTCCAAATTTGTGACATGACAGTTTAGGATTGGTGGACAGAGTGAGTGTCTCAAGGGAAGATTTGATGGATAAACTATTATTTGAGAAGACAGCTCTTTGCTCAAGTAATCAATGCATGAATATTTTGAAAAAATAATATTTATTGATTTATGGTCTTTTCTGGGCAAAATTTTATTGAACAACTAAGTCAGTTTGATACTGGTAGTCTCAGTTTACATTTTTTGTCTTGATATATATTTCTAGTTTATTTTTTCCCAAAGACTCAGAGTTGTGAGCCCAAGGGGATGCCTTTTAGAGGTAAGCCTATGAGCTTTGGAGAAATTAACATACTGTTGTTATGTTTACTCTGCCACTTTCACCAAAAAGGGTTGTGGAAGGGTTATAGTTAGTGGAAGACAGGAAATAGGAGAAGAAAGAAGTATGCTAGTAATTTTGTGGCAATGAGCAATCTTGCCTGTGTTTGAGGAAGAATAACTTTTACTCTGTCCTCTTTAGGGTATGACACACCAGGGCAACTGATTGTGACTCTACTTTTTACAGCATTCTGTGTTCAAGTTGGGCCAGGGAACTTGGAGAAAGAGACAACGTTTTCCATCAAGACTCTTTAATGCTCTTAGAATAGGTGTTGCTCAGAGTTTTTGTGTAGGGAGGGGGCAAG
>NW_006788081.1:515422-518011 GCF_000442215.2 Lipotes vexillifer
TGTAGGGAAGGGGCAAGGTAGTTGTTGATAATATATCTGCCTGGCAAGGATGATGTTGACATTCATTCAAATGACATTCATTTGGCCTAATAAATCATTTTGGCTGATTAACAATAAAGCATGTTAGTTTCTAGCTTTTCCATATCTAGAAACTTGGCTTCTCTTAGCTAATGTTTCTAATATCAGATTTGGCACATTTTGGAAGGTAAAATTGATTCTTTTTGAACTCTGCAAGGTAAGTCCTTGACTAAACTCATAAGTATATTTGTAGTCACTTGGGTACAATTTATATTTGTAATTGGTCTGTGACTCTATTGCTTTACTTCTATTGCTCATTGTTTAGCTTTTCTTCCAGGGAATGCATGGCTGCAAGCCCAGCCATTCTTTGATATCCAGAAATAAGGGTGAAGGGACATCATCTCCATTTTCCCTGCTAAAGTAAGAGATGTGGCTGCTCAGGGGTATTAGAAGCAATGGCATGAATAACATAAGACAATCAATGGATGCTTTCTGAGTGTGCCTCACTGCCACTGAATCTCACTGAACCTCAGATTCCTTATCTATCAATGGTGACAAACATAATGCTTATCTCTTAAGGTTGATAGGATTAAATGAAAAAAAAATGCATATAAAGGGCTTCCCTGGTGGCGCAGTGGTTGAGAGTCCGCCTGCCGTTGCCGGGGACACAGTTTCGTGCCCCGGTCCGGGAAGATCCCACATGCTCCGGAGCGGCTGGGCCTGTGAGCCATGGCCGCTGAGCCTGCGCCTCCGGCGCCTGTGCTCTGCAACAGGAGAGGCCGCAACAGTGAGAGGCCCGCGTACCACAAAAAAAAAAAATGCATATAAAGCATTGAGCAGAGTACTTGGCACATAGTTAATGATAAGTGATTGCTGTCAATGTATTTATTAAAGATTAATTTAAATGTTATATATTTATGATATAATACATAGGGTGGAACAAAATAATTAGTATTTTTATCTTTGTACTCTCCAAATCAATGATTAGATGGATTGGTAACCTTGTCAGTAGAAAATCACAAGAAAAAAAATTCCAGTGACAGGGAAATGATTGGAATATGGTGTCTGTTTACAGTTAGCGGCAGTTGTATACCTACAACGTATGGGTTTGTAACTTATATCTTACACTTTAGTTTTTGTCACTGAATACTAGTGGTGTTCTAAGTATGTTGGCAAATGTATTCTCCCTACTGGAGCATTAGTTTCCAACCAGAGTCTGCATAAAACACTAAGTATTCAGTAAGTATGTCAGGGCTTCGTTGAGGTGTGTTTGGTCACAGTGGTAATGCTAGAGCACTATTTGCTCAAATCTTTCTCAGTAAACCTATTCCAATACCACACTGTGATTCAAATGATAGGATGTGGAAAATCAAGGAGAATAAAGCTCTATAGCTTCAGTATTAGAAATACAGCAGACAAGTGGGAAGCTTATGAATCTATATCTTCTCTTATTAAGATTTACCCCATAGAAAATGATTTTCTCCTCATGCCTTTGTTAAATCATCCTCAAATAGAAATTGAAAATTCGACTGAAGTTGGAGATCTTTAGAATGACAACACTACAGAAGTCAGAGTCAATAATATTTTTATAATAAACTCTAAAGATAGAACAAATGTTATTTTTAAATACCACATATCCATTTCCATTTGCTTTATGTTAGCTTTCTTTAAAAAACATACAAAATTAACTTATTGTCAAAATTTTTCAGTGCCACTTCATTTTCATTGCATCTTACTTCCCACCAGTTTCAATGGACTGATGTACTTTAATGTTTTGGATCAGGTTTTTATTATTTGGTGAAAGACTATCAAAGTAAAGGGAAAGTTGTTTTTCCTTTCTTGTTAAGTATACAGCCAGAAAAAAACAACAATATTTTCAAGTTAAAAAGTCATTGCAACCTAATTGAAAACTTCAGGCTAAAGGCTGGGAACACTGTGTGGTTGATTATTCTAAAAAAAAATTGAAAACAGATTCTAGTTGGCTTTAAAAATTAATCTGGCTAATAATCAAGGTAGATAATGAATAGACACATAAAGGACAATTAAAGAAGGAACTATTCTGAAATGAATAGAAATGAGAACCAGGTTAAGTCAACGGAGTTAACAAATCCACTCATTTGGCTAAAGCATGAAGATTTTCATTTGTGTGGTTAATACAGAGTAACTTGATTTTCCAAAGATAACACTGAAGGAATGCTGGAGAGAGCTCTGATGTCTCTGGATTTTGCCCAGTTCTAAACAAGGATTAACACCAACCATGCATATATCTGCTGTGAACCCAAGCAATCTCTTAAGGTTGTTGCATCTTTTCTCCTATTCTTTGAGGATCAGAAAACAAATAAAAAATAAAAAAATAAACCCTAACCCTAACCCTTACAACCAAGAGATTGCATAAAACTCATGGAATTGGCATATTCTGTAAAATTTAAGCTACTTATCCACAAGGGGTAAGACATATGTTTTGAGTTATTTTCCCAGCTTGCAAGTGAATTCAGGTCACACATCTACTGGATTCTTTTTTGTTCATTGAAGAACGTGTGTGCGTGGGGGGTTATGCATATATATATATAT